>NC_057795.1:53627465-53968553 GCF_018294505.1 Triticum aestivum
CTCATGTCGCCTGTACCGAGACAAAGATATTACGTCCGACCTACAAGGCGGCATTATTTGGCCGGCCCAATTCCGTGAAATTGTTTTGACTATTTTCCACTGTTTTACCTTGGTTTTTCTTGTGCTTTCCGGTTTCCTTTTTTTTTCTCCGCTTCTTTTTCTTCTTCTTCTTGGTTTTCTTTAATTTTGATTTTGTTTCACTGTTTAGTGTGGTTTTTTATTTGTGCACAATTACACGAAGTGGTGTAATTCTGTAAGGCTTGAATAGGAAGTTAGATATTCCAAACATCTATTATTTTGTTCCTCTGACCAGTTTTATTACTACATGGGTGATGGAAAAGAACATCACAATTTTCAACAGAGTTATCATACGATTTTACTCGAAATACACATGTTCAAATGTGGCCCTGCAATTTTTGTCCCAAAATAAGGTGTTAGCTGCAGGCGCCTCTGTATCCGTTGAATACACATCCAATGAATGATGAACGCACAACTCAACAAGACCGTGCATCATTCTGGTACTTAAGCTTTTCGTAAAAATAATAATAAAAAATTTCTAGTACTAAAACGGCACATTCCTCACATTTTTTTTGAAAAGGAGGGACTCCCCGGCCTCTGCATCAAGAGTGATGCATACGGCCATCTTATTAACGAAGCAACAAAATGTGCCTACAAAGTTCCATAGTCTCAAACTGAAAACAATAAAAAGCAGCCCACACAGAGCGCAGAAGGCTAGAAACACTAACTAGCCAATAAAAGAGCCACAACCGGCTGGCTAAAGAGATAGGAAAACTAATTGCCTATCCTATTACATGACCGCCATTCAAACTGGTTGAAGATATCCCGAGCAACCATCTCCCACCGGATAGACCCAGTAACCAAATGCTCCCTGGCCTCCATCGGAGTGAGTAATGACCATGAACGGATCAACGCCGTAGCTCGGAAGATAACCTGCAAAAAATGAATTCGTGATGTTCTGTTAAAAACCAAATCATTTCTGCACAGCCAGATGGTCCACATTAAAGCACAGACTCCAACCCGAATATGTCTTGCTATTGTAGAGTCAATCCCATTTAGCCAATTCCCAAATAAAGCATTAACAGTATTCGGTGAAGTAATATTAAAAGCAATGTGGACCGTCTGCCAAAGAACCTTGGCCAGCAGGCAATCAAAAAAGGGATGTTTAATTGTCTCATCTCGATCACAGAAACTACACCTAGTAGGTCCTGTCCAATTACGCTTTATTAAGTTGTCCTTTGTTAGAATAACTTGTTTATGAACAAACCACATAAACACTTTTATTTTCAAAGGAACTTTGACATCCCAGACACTCTTGGAAGTTGGAATGGAGCTTGAATTAATAACATCAAAGTACATTGACCTCACTGTAAATACTCCAGACGTAGTCAACTTCCAGCGTAATTTATCAGGTTGGTCAGAAAGTTGAACCTCCATTAGTCTCCTAACTAACTGGAGCCAAACCTCCCAACGATTGCCCGCTAATGACCGTCTAAACTGAATATTAAGGGGGATAGATTGAAATACCGTTGCCACGAACACCTCACATCGTTGAGCAATACGATATAAAGACGGATATTGAATGTCCAGGGGTGAGTCGCTTAGCCAAGCGTCCTCCCAGAAACGTGTAGTGGCCCCATTGCCAATGACAACGTTTGTCCTATTGAACATTAATTGTTTGACTTTCATGAGCCCTTTCCAGAAAGGCGAGTCAATCGGCCTAACTGTTACCTGGGACAACGTCCTAGTCTGGAGGTACTTGCTGCGAATGATTTGCGCCCACACAGCTTCCGAACCGCTAGCGAGCTTCCACAACCACTTACTAAGAAGGCATCTGTTCTTAACTTCAAGATTCTCAATGCCAAGTCCGCCTTGGTCTTTGGGTCGACAGATAATATCCCACTTAGCAAGCCGGTATTTTCTTTTAAGATCATCACCCTGCCAGAAGAAACGTGATCGATAGAAGTCCAGTCTTTTCCTCACTCCCACTGGAACCTCAAAGAATGATAAGAGGAACATAGGCATACTTGTGAGCACCGAGTTTATCAAGATTAGCTGGCCTCCATATGACATGAGCTTACCCTTCCAGCAGCTCAGTTTCTTTTCAAATCGATCCTCGATACACTTCCACTCTCTGTTTGTTAGCCTACGATGATGAATCAGAATGCCAAGGTAGGAGAAGGGCAAACTTCCCAACTCGCACCCAAGCAATTGCCTATAGGACTCCTGTTCGTCTTTGGCTCTACCAAAGCAGAACAACTCGCTCTTATGAAAATTAATCTTTAACCCCGATAATTGTTCAAAGAGGCATAACAACAACTTCATATTTCTCGCCTTGGCCAAATCATGCTCCATGAAGATGATTGTACATCAGCGTATTGAAGGATGGATACACCTCCATCAACCAGATGAGGTACTAAACCACCCACTTGACCATGGTCCTTAGCCCTTCCGATCAAAATTGCTAACATATCCACCACGATGTTAAACAAGACGGGGGACATTGGATCTCCTTGCCTGAGGCCCTTATGAGTCTGGAAGTAATGACCTATATCGTCATTAACTTTAATACCCACACTCCCTTTTTTCATAAAAGATTCTACCTGATGGCGCCAAGCCTCATCAAAACCTTTCATACGCAATGCCTGTTGAAGGAACGGCCACTTGACCTTATCATACGCCTTCTCAAAATCCACCTTAAAAATTACCCCATCTAATTTTTTAGAGTGAATTTCATGGAGCGTTTCATGAAGGACAACCACCCCTTCGAGGATGTTTCTGTCCGGCATGAAAGCAGTTTGGGATTGTTGCACCACAGAAAGCGCAATCTATGAGAGCCTGTTAGTCCCGACCTTGGTAAAGATTTTGAAACTAACATTGAGAAGGCAAATTGGCCTGAATTGCTCAATTCGCACAGCCTCCGTTTTCTTAGGGAGCAATGTGATAGTTCCAAAATTCAACTGAAATAATTGAAGCTGTCCAGAGAAAAGATCGTGAAACATAGGTAAACAGATCCCCCTTAATAATCTGCCAGCACTTTTTATAAAACTCCGCCGGAAACCCGTCCGGACCGGGAGCCTTGTTGTTTTCCATTTGTGCAATAGCATCAAACACTTCCTTCTCCGTAAATGGGGCTAGCAAGATATCATTTTCGGCAGCCGACAGTTGAGGAACATCCTCAGTCCGAGACTCATCCAAGGTTACACAATTAACCTCTGGTGGTCCAAATAACTGCCTATAATACTCGGTAATGTAAGGTTTTAGATTATCCTGCCCAACAATAGTATCCTCATCTTGCTCAAGTTGGAAGATTCGTTTCTTACGGTGCTTGCCATTAGCAATGAGGTGAAAGAATTGAGTATTAGCGTCCCCTTGAACCACTTTGCGGACCTTAGCGCGCAACGCCCACTTCAACTCTTTCTCACGGAGAAGTTCTTTCAACCTCTTCTCAGCCTCATGTTTAACCTGGAGCTCAGCAGGCGGCAAAATCGTAGATTCGGCTTTAGTATCTAGGGCCTGTATAAGAGAAAGGAGTCTATCCTTCTCAATCTTATACACCCCACTTAGGTGCTTAGCCCACCGCCATAAGAAACTTCTTAAATGTCTTATTTTATTCTGCCAACACTCGACGGCCGTCGTACCTCTGACACCCTTAGCCCATTCCCTGGCAACGAGGTCTAAGAACCCTTCACGTTCGAACCAGGCCATCTCGAAAGAGAAGGTGTTTTTGTTTCCCACATAGTTGGACTCCCCGGAGTCCACAAACAGTGGTGTGTGATCGGATATTCCCCGCGTTAAAGCTTGTACCGTCACAAGAGGGAACTTCTGTTCCCACTCCACGCTGACGAGAACTCGATCAAGCTTTTCATATGTCGGGTTTGGCAACGCATTAGCCCAAGTAAACTTTCTACCAGAAAGTTCTTTCTCCCTCAGCTCCAAACTCTCAATAATAGTATTGAACATAAAGGACCATCTCCCGTCAAAGTTATCATTATTCTTCTCCTCTCTCCTCCAAATGATATTGAAATCACCCCCGACCAACATTGGAAGCTGTTCGGACCCACAAATTCGAACAAGATCCGCCAGAAACTCCAGTTTAAGTTCGGGCTGTGCAGCTCCATACACCGCCACCAAAGCCCAGTCGAACCCATCAACTTTTGACCTAACCCGAAACTTAACCGCAAAGTCTCCCATTACAACACTCCTGACCTCAAGGGAATCGCATCTCACTCCCAATAAGATACCTCCCGATCGTCCACGTGGAGGTAGGCAATGCCAATCGAAATCAACACCACCCGCAAGAGAGGAAAGTAACTGCGGAGCAAAATTGTCTCTTCCAGTTTCGGAGAGAGCAATGAAATCTAATCTGTGCTCCAAAGACGCCTCAGCAAGAAACCTTCTTTTAGCCAAGTCCTTGAGACCTCTGATATTCCAAAAGATTTCTTTCATAATTCATCATGGAATTTTTTTGCCGTACGAATCCTAGCACTTCTACGTACCGCGGATGCTGGATACACCTTCCGCTTCCACTTACATTTAGGTTTGTCATTGTCCACCATCCGGTCCTCATAACCGGGCAGTGGTGGTTGAAGGACCTCAACCTCTACGTTGGTCTCCTCCTCGTCTGACTCATTACAGGATGGTGCAAGGTCCGCACACAAGGTGTCTAGCACTCTCACTCCCAACGCATCAATCTCAGCGTCATTCATAGGTCGCACTGCCGCTAGGTTGCGAATGGTTTCTAAAGCGCGTTCCGCTTCCAAATCCAAAAGATCAGTAACCGAGTTGGATATTTCAGAATTATTATTCCCTAGCGAAACCCCTACTTGATTTGCATTATGAATAATCTCATCCGTAGAAAAATGCATAATGGAATTGGATAAATTGACTGACATACCGGTAGTGGCCTCGATATCACGAAGCTTGGCCGCCCTCGTAGCGCACCTCTGCTGCATGTCGTCAACCTCCGGATGGTCCTGGAGACGTGGCTCGGTCACATGAAGGGCAGAAGTTTTATTTTTGAACACAGTACAATCAAAGTCGTTCAAATACACGAGCATATACCCATCCCTGTGATACATGATGAGCAGAAATTGTTGTGAGCAATAAGCACAGGATCGAAAATTCCAAAGCCCGATTCTAGAAATCAATAATATAAGAGACGTATAATGTTTATTCGGAAGGCAACAATGAATCAAGTAGATAAGCTCACGGTACAACAAATGGAATCGGCCATGGATCACATTCACATGTCACATGTATGCGCGCCAATTCGATCCCCGAACCCCAGTATATATAATCTCAAATGGAATCACTACTGACTGACTGACAATGACAAGAAGAAGAGGCCGCGATATCGACCCGCCAATCAGATCATAGGGTGGCCACGGCGTAGACCGCGGCCACGATGAAGCCGGCGATGATGCCGGCCGAGCTGTGGAGTGACGCGCCGCCGCTCCCCACGTCCGCCGTCGGCGTCGACTTGGACCCTGCACGTGCGTCCAACAGAACGTCGGTCAGCACCACAATTCAGACGCACCAACATTCACCAAGCACTTTGATTAATCATTAATTACCTGCTCCGGAGGATGTTGGCGTCTGTCCCGCCGGCGCGCCGGAGGATGGCGACGTGGTGGGGGCAGAGGCGCAGTTGCTGAGCGGCGGCGTCTTGACGCCGCACTGGTCGGGGAGGCCGAGGGCGCGGGTCTTGTTGACGGCGCCAAGCCCGAGCGCGGCGGGGTCTGTTGAGTCAAACTTGGTCTTCCGGTTCACACAACGGCAGCAGCAGCATTTACGTCTCGGATGCATGCATGGCTGCATGTCGGCACATCAGCTAGTAAAATCCCGTTTTTACTAGCAAGAGCAGCAGGCGTGCCTTAGTAGCTAAGGAAGTAGTATAGGTCAGCAGTGACGTGGTGTTTTGGAATGACGTAAGAGCTTAGCTCATTTAAAATAGTAGGTCGGTTCAAACTGCTATATAAGCAGCAGCACACCCCCCGGTTGTAAGCATTCCATTCCGATCAAATCAAGGCAACAAGCCACTTCAATTTCCTCCTCTGCTCAAGTAGTACTGTAGTATCTCGTGTGTGTGTCTTGAGCTGCACTAGTGAGTGCGTGTGTTACTAGTGAGTTGAGTGCAAATACTACCATTAGATAGCCACGACTCTCTTGTCGCAGTAGTTCTGGGCTAACAATTGGTATCAGAGCCTCAGGTTATGCCGAAGGAAGGCGTCGCCGGCGATGGCTCCAAGACCGCCGGGCAGAGCTCGGCTGAGGAGGCGCGTGCGGCGGACGCGCTTGCGCTGTGAGGTAGGCTAGGAGGGGAGTTGGGTGCGCCATGTTCCGTGCGAGACGTGGGCATGTCCAGCACCTCCTTCCCTCTCCTCACGCGGACCAACTGGGGTAGTTGGTCTAAGGAAGTAGTATAGGTCAGCAGTGACGTGGTGTTTTGGAATGACGTAAGAGCTTAGCTCATTTAGAACAGTAGGTCGGTTCAAACTGCTATATAAGCAGCACCACAACCCCCGGTTGTAAGCATTCCATTCCGATCAAATCAAGGCAACAAGCCACTTCAGTTTCCTCCTCTGCTCACGTAGTACTCCAGTATCTCGTGTGTGTGTCTTGAGCTGCACTAGTGAGTGTGTGTGTTACTAGTGAGCTGAGTGAAAATACTACCATTAGATAGCCACGACTCTCTGGTCGCAGTAGTTCTGGGCTAACAATTGGTATCAGAGCTTCAGGTTGTGCCGAAGCATATGCCGAAGGAAGGCGCCACCGGCGATGGCTCCAAGACCACCGGGCAAAGCTCGACTGAGGAGGCGCGTGCGGCGGACGCGCTTGCGCTGCGAGGCAGGCTAGGAGGGGAGTTGGGTTCGCCACGCTCCGTGCGAGACGTGGGCATGTCTAGCACCTCCTTCCCTCTCCTCACGTGGACCAACTGGGGTAGTTGGTCTAAGGAAGTAGTATAGGTCAGCAGTGACGTGGTGTTTTGGAATGACGTAAGAGCTTAGCTCATTTAGAACAGTAGGTCGGTTCAAACTGCTATATAAGCAGCAGCACACCCCCCCGGTTGTAAGCATTCCATTCCGATCAAATCAAGGCAACAAGCCACTTCAGTTTCCTCCTCTGCTCAAGTAGTACTCCAGTATCTCGTGTGTGTGTCTTGAGCTGCACTAGTGAGTGCGTGTGTTACTAGTGAGCTGAGTGCAAATACTACCATTAGATAGCCACGACTCTCTTGTCGCAGTAGTTCTGGGCTAACAATTGGCATCAGAGCCTCAAGTTATGCCAAAGCATATGCCGAAGGAAGGCGTCGCCGGTGACGGCTCGAAGACCGCCAGGTAGAGCTTGGCTGAGGAGGCGCGTGCAGCGGACGCGCTTGCGCTGCGAGGCAGGCTAGGAGGGGGTTGGGTGCGCCACGCTCCGTGCGTGATGTGGGCATGTCCAACACCTCCTTCCCTCTCCTCACCCGCACCAACTACCCCAGTTGCTCGGTCATGATGAAAGTCATCATGGAGGCGCTGCATATGTGGAAAGCTGTGGATACCGACGATGTCGAGTACGAGGAGGACCGGTTGGCAATGGAGGCAATCTTGTGCTCCGTCCCACCGGAGATGGTGCTCACCCTTGGCGCCAAGGAGACGGCCAAGTAAGCATGGGACACCATCAAGACTCTGCGTATCGGCGTGGAGCGCGTACGGGAGTCGAAGGCCCAGACCTTGCGCCTCCAGTACGAGGAGATCCGGTTCAAGGCCGGTGAACAAGTCGACGACTTCGCCTTGCGTCTGCAAGGTCTCTTCAACGAGCTCGCAACACTCGGAGATCACATCGACAACAAGATGGTGATTCTCAAGTTCCTCCGCGTCGTCCCCAGGCAGTACAAGCAACTGGCCTGGTACATCGAGAGTTTGGTGGATCTCTCCACCATGATGATCGAGGAGCTGGTAGGGCGGCTCAAGGTCGTAGAGGATCGCGGCGACGAGGCCAACAACCGTGCTGGTGGCGAACTACTGCTCACCAAGTGGGAAGCACATCTTTAGCAGCGCGGCCGCGACGGCTCTTCCGGCAGTGGGGGAGGCGCCCCCACGGGAAGCAGAGGTCATGGCAGAGGCGGATGCCGCTCCCAGAGCGGTGGCGGAAACCGCGGTCGCAAGCCAAGCCGGGCAGGGCGAGGCGCTGGCAACGGTGGCAAGTGCCGCTACTGCGACATGCCAGGCCACTGGATCAGGGATTGCCACAGGAGGAAAGCCGACGAGGCAGCCGTGACAACGGCAAACCTCGTCCAGGATGACATGGACGGCGGGCCGACAATGATGCTGGCAAGAGTCGAGCCCGTGCAGGAGAGCTCAACGTCTCTCGTGACCACGACCCCGACCACCACCCATTTCGTGCAGGAGGCACGGAGCCCATCCATGGGAACCATCACTCCAGTGACAGGCCACACCTCGACAACGATGTTCTCGGGGCCTGTCGACTGGGAGGCGATGAAGGCCCGGGTGTGGGGGAGCCACACCCCGGCAACGGCGTCCCCGACAAGCTCGGGGCCCAACGATGTCACGCAAGTTGGCGCGGCAACGATGCATATGGCGGACCATGCTCCGACCATGATGCTGGCGACCATCGACTCCGTGCAGGAGCGCACGGAGAATTAGGTTACCCACACCCCAACGACGAGTTGTTCGGGGTCTACTGCATTGGCGGGAGATGGCTCCCGAACAACGGCATGTGCGTGCGGCTTCATCTTCCTCAACGAGGAGAGAGCCGTGACCACACCCACGCTTGCAGGCGGCAAGCAAAGTGAGGGTTGGTTCCTCGACACCGGCGCCACAAACCACTTGACTGGTTCGGTCGACGTGTTCGCGGAGTTGGACCGTTCAATCACCGGGAAGGTGCGGTTCATGGATGGGTCCATGGTGGAGATCCACGGGCGCGGGACCATTGCCTTCGCCGACAAAGGGGGTGATCACAGGGCGTTCACAGACGTCTACTTCATCCGGGCGCTCAAGAGCAGCATCGTGAGTGTCGGACAGCTCAACGAGGGCTGGTTTGACATCGGCATCCGGCATGGTGTTCTCACCGTGCGCGACGAGTAGAAGAGGCTGCTTATCGAGGTAACCCGCTCGCCAAACCGCCTCTATAAATTCTTCTTTCAACCCATGCATCCTGTGTGCGTTGCCATGGGTCATGTCTCCGATGCGTGGCGTTGGCATGCCAGGCTAGGACACCAGCACTTCGACGGGTTGCGGAAGATGGCGCGAGGCAACCTCGTTCGTGGGCTACCTCACATCAAGCACGCCGACGAGTTGTGTGATGCGTGTCTTGCCGGGAAGCAGCGGCGCCTGCCCTTCCCGGAAAAGGCACGCTATCGGGCGCAGTAACCCCTGGAGCTGGTTCATGCGGACCTCTGCGGCCCAATCACCCCGGCAACACCAGGAGGGCGTCGCTACACCTTGCTTCTCGTCGAAGACTATAGAAGGTTCATGTGGGTGATGCTACTCGCCTCCAAGGATGAGGCCGAGCGAGCCATCGTCAAGAAGCAAGCGGCAGCAGAGGTCGAGTGCGGCCACAAGCTGCACGTGCTACGCACAGACTATAGCAGCGAGTTTACGTCGGCCACGTTCTACAAGCACTGCGACGAGAAAGGGGTGCAACATCACCTCACAACTCCTTACTCGCCGCAACAGAATGGCATCGTCGAGCGGAGGAACCAGACAGTGCTCGGGATGGCACGCTGCATGCTCAAGGCAAAGCAGGTGCCGAGCACGTATTGGGGGGAGGCCGTGCTGACGGCCGTCTTCATCCTCAACCGCTCCTTCACAAGGAGCGTCGACGGCAAGACGCCTTACGAGGCGTGGTATGGGAGGAAGCCCGATGTGCGCTTCCTCCATACCTTTGGCTGCGTCGGGCATGTCAAGACGACGCGCCCACAGCTGAAGAAGCTCGATGACAGGAGCACCCCAATGGTGTTCATGGGCTACGAGACAGGCTCTAAGGCGTAAAAGATGTATGACCCCGTCTCAAAGCGTGTGCATGTCTCTCGTGACGTCATCTTCGACAAAGACGCGCGATGGACTTGGGAGGCATCGGGGGAGGCCCCGGCAAGCAGCTCCTTTACCGTGGAGTACCCGATGTACTCTACGACCCCAGGAAGCAAGACCCCGGGAAGTGCCACCCCGGGAAGCTCGGGAGGTGTGGATCCGGAAACAGCAACCCCGAGAACACCGTCCCCGGGTACGGTGTCGCCAGACACCATAACGTCAAGCAAGGTGGGTCCGGGGAGGCAGTTCGCAACCCCGCCAACGGCAAGGTCGGAGCTGTTCGACGCCGACGACAGCGTTGGCGCCCCCCATAGATTTTGGCGCATGGGGGATCTCCTCGGCGAGGCTGCGGCAACACCGCAACAACCTGAGGATGAGGACGCTGATGACGACGAGGTCCTGCATCTGATGGCCGGCGAGGAGCTGACCACGTTCGTGGAGGCCGAGCAAGAGGATTGCTGGAGCCACACGTTGCTGGATGAGCTGGCGTCGATCAACGACAACGCCACTTGGACACTCACCACACTACCTGCTGGGCACCGAGCCATCGGGCTCAAGTGGGTGTTCAAGGTGAAGAAGGACGAGCACGGTGCCATTGTCAAGCACAAGGCGCACCTCATCGCAAAGGGCTACGTGCAGCATGAGGGAGTGGACTTCGAGGAAGTCTTTGCTCCGGTCGCAAGGCTGGAGTCGGTGCGGCTCATCCTTGCCGTGGCCACTCACCGCGGGTGGGAGGTACACCACATGGCCGTCAAGTCGGAGTTTCTCAACGGCGACCTTAACAAGGAGGTGTACGTCACCCAGCCACCCGGGTTCGTTGCCAAGGGCCACGAGCAGGGCATGCATCGACTACACAAGGCCCTCTATGGTCTCCGGCAAGCCCCAAGGGCGTGGAACGCCAAGCTCGATGCAAGCCTTGCATCCCTTGGGTTCTCACGTGGCGCTTCTGAGCACGGTGTGTACTCGCGTGGCACCGCGAACACGCTGCTCATCGTCGGCATCTACGTCGATGACCTGGTCATCGCCGGGGCAGAGCCCGAAGAGGTTCAACGCTTCAAGGGAGAGATGCATCGCTCTTCAGTATGAGCGACCTCAGGCTGCTCCGATACTACCTCGGGCTAGAGGTGAACCAGGAGGGTGGTCGCATCACGATCACACAGACGGCCTACGCCACCAAGATGCTCGAGCGAGCAGGCATGAAGGATTGTCATGCCGTGCATGCTCCAATGGAGGCATGACTGAAGCTCAGTAAGGATAGCTCCGAGAAGGCGGTGGATGCTACGCTCTACCGCAGCATCATCGGGAGCCTCAGGTACCTCGTGCACACCCGACCGGACATCACGTTCGTTGTCGGGTACCTGAGTAGGTTCATGGAAGCCCCGACAAGCGATCACCTCGCTGCTGTCAAGCACCTGCTCCGGTACATCGCGGGTACGCTCACGCAAGGATGCGTGTATCTCCGTGGTGACGGCGAGAGCTTGGTCGGGTACAGTGACTCGGACCACGCTGGTGACGTGGACTCTCAGAAGAGCACCTCGGGCATACTATTCCTTCTCGGGAATAGTCCCGTCAGCTGGCAATCGGTGAGGCAGAAGGTTGTTGCCGTATCTTCGTGCGAGGCGGAGTACATCGCGGTAGCTACATCGGCCTGTCAAGGCATTTGGCTTGCTCGCCTTCTCGGCGAGATGCTGAATCAGGACACCGTGAAAGTGCTAGTATCGACTAGAGGGGGGGGGGGTGAATAGGCGATTTTTATGAAAGTCTTCAAAACTTAGAAGTTTTGAAGACCAACAATAGAAATGGCCTAATTAGTATGCAGCGGAAGATAAACTACCCTAAGCAAGCCATAGTCAAGTATGCAATGATGTGAAAGTACATGACTAATAGCAGCTACGTAGTAAGGATCAGGATGGAAGATAGTATGAAGCCAATCAACAATAGTAGTCAAGCAATGAAGTCAAATAGATACACAGATAGGCAATGACTTCATGAAGACAAACTTAAGTAAGGTTGGGAAGGGATAGGACCAGTCGCTTGTTGAAGACACAAGATTTGTTAGACCAGTTACAGTTGCTGTGACAACTGTACGTCTGGTTAGGGAGGCTGAGATTTAACTCAGAAGACCGTGTCTTCACCTTATTCCCCTTGAGCTAAGGACACCCAGTCCTTGCCCAATCACTCTGGTAAGTCTTCAAGGGAGACTTCCAAACCTTCACAGACTTCGTTCACCGGCAATCCACAATGACTCTTGGATGCTCAGAACGCGACGCCTAACCGGCTGGAGGATTCACAGTCCTCAAGTGTAATAAGTCTCCAGGTCACACAAACAGAAAGACTTCAGTGATGCCTAACACTCTTTGGCTCTGGGTGTTTGGGCTTTGTCCTCGCAAGGATTTCTCTCTCTCTCAAATTCTTCAAGGTGGGTTGCTCTCAAACGACAAAAGCCGTGTACAAACTCTGAGCAGCCACCAATTTATGGTGTAGGGGGTGGGCTATTTATAGCCACTAGGCAACCCGACCTGATTTATCCGAAATGACCTTGGGTCACTAAAGAACTGACACGTGTTCCAACGGTCATATTTCAAACACACATAGCAACTTTACTTGGGCTACAAGCAAAGCTGACTCATCTAGCTCTGGATAAGATTTGCTCTCATTGTCTTCACTCGAAGACATAGGATTTGGGTTGAGCATCACTTCAGTCACTCTGACTTAGTTCGCTTGGACCCCACTTAACAGTACGGTGGTTCCTATGAATCAACAAAGAAGAAAATGAGACAACGAAACCACACAGTCTTCGCGCTCCATAGTCTTCACGTAATGTCTTCTCATGTCATAGTCTTCAATATGAATATCTTCTCATACCACCATTGTCTTCAATGTCTTCATACATTTTTAGGGGTCATCTCCGGTAGGTAAACCGAATCAATGAGGGACACTACCTGCGTTATCCTGCAATTCTCACAAACGCATTAGTCCCTCAACCAACTTTGTCGTCAATACTCCAAAACCAACTAGGGGTGGCACTAGATGCACTTACAATCTCCCCCTTTTTGGTGATTGATGACAAACTGGTTGAAGTTTTCAACGGGGATAAAGTATGTGAAATTGTAAAGGATAGGGAATTGTCCTCATAAGTAGCAAGGGCTCCCCCTGAAGATGTGCATATAAGTAATTTGCTTTTGGAATGCAAATGCACATGGCAGGTTGTACTTGTGGAGATCCTCTTCAACTTATGAAGATAATTCATCATGCATGTAATGATGTAGCAAGTAGGATGACATGCATAATGAAAAATGGACGTCTGCAGAATGATCTAAGTGCGGAAGTTATAATTGCACATGCGGAATTTATCATCGCATCACAGTGAAGCAAATAAGTAGCAGACGACCATCAAGTTTAGGTGTTACAACTTAGAGAACCAAATGTTTCAAAAGCAAGAGTTGTAAGCACGAAGCAAAATATAATGCAACCGCCCATATGAACCCGCTTGAAGACTATCAACTCATACGCTTCTCCCCCTTTTGTCAGTAAGAACCAAAAAGGTTTGAAGACATAGAGCATCTACTCGACCTCATGAGTAGGTGAAGCAACAGGGTTGTCGTTGTTGATTGGCGGTGCAGATGAACTCGGTGCAGTGTCGATGCACGCAGTAGTAGGAGGTGGTGAAGTAGCATCATCTTCATCATCGATCACTCTGGCATTTACCGTTGCCACGGAGGAAGAATATTCAGAGTCTTCAAGAGATGGAGTACGACGTAGGACATCAGTCCGTAGAGGAGTGGAGTCAAACTGGAATCTTTTATTGAAGCCATCGTCTTGAATATCTGCTTCAGCACTAAGCAGGGTCAAACTCTTCCATGATCGCCAGCAAGTTTCATGAGCAACAAAGGCATTCTTGGTGGCAAGGTTGCGAATGCGATTGACATCACCAAGAGGCTTTGCATCTGTCTCTTGAGCCAAAAATGATGCTTATCCTGTTTCTGATGAAGGGCCACAAGAAGTTCACGGTCATTGAGAACGCGAGAACGCTTCCGAGGCCTTTGTGCAATGGTGCTTTCAGTGGCTTCAGTAGGTGCTCGATGAGGCAGACGAGTATTTCCAGCCAAGGGATAGATTCGTGTCGCTGCTTGAACACCTTCAATGGGTTGAGTGAAGTTTTGGTGTTCGGCATTCTGAAGACAAAGAGGCCTCTTGGTAGGGTCAGAGTATATAGCTTCAACGGACATATCAACCTCTGGCAAAAAGATCATATGATTGTGAGTAGAGGGCTGATAGTTGACAGATGAGTGTCTCTTGATGAGGCGCATGACCCATGGAGCATAAAACTTCAGACCAAATAGGTCAGAGCCAGAAGCAGCAAGTTGCCTGATGAAGAATTCTTGAGTGTTGAAGCTGATGCCATTGAGAATATAGAAGACCAAAGTCTTCATAGCTCCTTCAAGCTTGGCCGCTGATGAATGTCCTTTGACAGGCCATAGAGTTCGCCTGATGATATGATATATGGTGCGAGGAAGATACTCAAGGTCTTCAACAAAGAACTCTGTTGGATATGCAGCGTCAGATGGCAAGGGCTTCATCATGCTCAACATCTGGCTCATATTGGGTTCTGGCTTATGGAAGATACTCTCCACTGCATTGCTATGTAGCTGACAGTCAGGTTCATATAGTTCTCCAGGAGTGGCTAGCCCTGTGAGCTCGATGATATCCATAGCTTTGGCTTCATGATGAACATTTCCAGTCATCCACTCGAGAACCCATGTCTTGATGTCTCTGTAGTAGCCGCGAATGTGTAGAGTAGCATAGAATTGAAGTAGTAGCTCTTCATTCCAATGTTCTTTGTCTGTCACGAAGTGGAGCAGACCAGCATCACGAAAGCAATCAAGTGCTTCTTCTAAGCACGGCAGTCCAGCAATGGCTTCAGTGTCAAGGCGCATATGAGGGAAAATGCGCCCTTGATCATATAGAACGCAGGAGTAATAGCTTCTCTGCTGATAGCTCCAGAACCGATCTAATGATATTCTTGGCTTGGAGTAGGGGTTCTTGGCACTATCAAAGAAGGTATTGTGGCTTTTGAAGCCATTTACATTGAAGGACCCTGGTGAGTTTGCAGTACCTGGAAACCTTGGCAGCCTAGGATTTGGCTTCTGGACCTGAGGCCTATGCTCAACATGATAGTCAAATTGAGGTCCAGAGGCAGTAGGCGGAGGTACCAGAATGGGCCATCGGACAGTGGTTAGCTGACCATGACTGTATGCTTGCTCAATTGTATGGGGCCTTGGTGGCGGAACAGGAGCAGGGGCAACAGCTTAGGCGTCAGGCTGCACAACAGGTGCTTCGGGAGCAGTTGTCTCATTAGCTTCAGGTGCAGTAGCCTCATTGGTTTCAGGTTCAGTGGCCACATTTGCTTTAGGCACACTGGTTGGTGCAGGCTCCATATTAGCGTCAGCCATGACTACGTCATTGGCTTCATTGGCATTGGCGGCGGTAGCTCCAACATTTTCAACCTCCTCTTGACGAACAGGAGGGTCAGGCACAGGCACGTTCACATCAGGAACCGCTTCTTCAATTACTAGGGGAGTAGGGACACGTACTTCTTCTTGATTTTCCTTGGCTGATGCAGCCGGAATGTCTTCAGCAGCTTGTGCTTCAGACTCGGAGACATTCACAGTTGGAGTAGGTTCAGAAAAGACTTGACGAGCAACAGGTGAACGTTGCACTTCTCCTTCTGGAACGCTCGACAGAGGGATTTGAGGCCTTTGTCCTTTGCGAAGCCTGCGAAATGCTGTCAACGCCTTAGGAGATGGAGATGGCTGGGCCTCAAAGTCTTCATCCTCTTCTTGTACGGGGGGTGTAGCTTGTTGTTGTTGTTGGGGAGTATGGGGGGAGTCTTGTAGCTGTGGGTGATCGGCCCTCGATGCATCCTGAGCAATTGGCGTCAGAGGGCGACCAATGCTGATGAGTTCGCTGTTCGTATGAACAGGCGATGATACCACATCATGTTCGATCTGAGGAAGAACTTCATCATTTGCTACATTGTCATCATGACCAATGTCTTCAGCAGCGGTGGGTTCAACTGCTGGAATATCTTCAGCTTCATGAGCCTCTGTGGGAGCAGGCTCATGGACTATCATCCTTCGTTCTTGATGTTCTGACGCTGGGCGAACCACTGAAATGGGTTCAACAACTAAGGGCTCTGTGGAAGCAGCCCTAGTCTTCTTGGTCTTGCGCTTCTTCTTGGAGGGAGCGGCATCAGAGGCTTCAGTATTCTTTCTCTTTCTGGCTTCAGCCTCGGCAGCCCTCGTCTTCTTCTGTTCTGAAGTGGTTGTGGTGACCTTTGGCTTCGAGCCAGTCATGCTGCTTGGGAAGATAATGCGAGGGGCTTCTTGGCTTGAAGGTTCAGGCTGGTCAGCAGGAAGCTTCTTCTTTTTCTTTGCAGCCATCCTGGGGTCAATGCTAGGACGGCTAAGTGACTTCCGCTTCTCAGCCTCATTGTAGGCGAGCACACACTTATCAGCTAAACTCTTCATGCGCTCTCGAGAGCCCTGAGCTTCTTCACGCTTCTTCAGAAAAGCTTCTTTAAGCTCATGTAGCATGACTTTGAAGTTTCTGACGTCTTGAACACTTAGCTTGGCCACATGCTTCTTGAATTGAGCCTTCTCATAATCAATCTTGTTTTTGAGCTCAACGATGCACTGAGCGAGAGCTAGCTCAGAAGCAATGGCGCCATTGAAGGCGACACTGAGGCCAATGGGAAGCTGCAAATCTTCAAAGCTGAGATTGGGGGTGTCGAACCACTCATCAATGAAGTTGTGGATGATTGCCACATCAAAGAGAGGCAAGTTGTTGAAGATTTCTGCTTCTTCCTTGCTCTTTATCAGCTGCTCAAGGGCATCATCAGCAAGATCTTCATCACTTGACAGATCAATGGGTTCTTTGCGCAGAATGGCGGCAGGAGTCAAGGCTTCATCAGTTGGTCTGACAAGTTGCTTTTTCTTCTCCGTTCTCTTGGAGACACGGGATTGGTCTTCAGACTGCACACTGGCTTCAGGAGGTGCAATGGCCAGTGGCTTCGCACGGGAAGTCTTCGGAGGTGCAGCTGATCTTGAAGCCTTTGGCTTCTTTTGCTTCTGCGGCTTTGGAGGAGGAGCTGGGGCTTCATCGGAGTCAGCATCATTTTCAGAATGATCTACTATGGCACCTTGGACCATGATGTAGGTGATGAGGCCATCAAGGTTGGAGAAGGGGCCGATAACATTGGGATCAGCATCACGGGAGCCGTCAGCACGGGGAGCAGAGGGACCTCGGTTGAAGTTCAATCCAAATGACTTCTTGTTCTTCTTGGCCGAAGCCACAGCAAACTGGAAGTTGCGCTTGAAGAGAGAGTCGTCACGACACCAGAGTAGCGAAGTGGGATCGGGCGTTCTCAGGCTGTGGTCCATGGACCATGCAAGGATAGAAGCCTTGAGCAATGGCTTCAGCTCTGTTCTTGGGTTGAAGGCCTCGATAGGGGATATCACCCCATGGTCTCTTGATGGCATTCTTCTCTGCATATTCCTTTGTCACAAACTTGTACTTAAACCATTCCTCAGCCCAATAGCGTCGAATCCATTGGATTCATGTCTTTCTCTGATGATAATTCTCTTCGGGATCTGTCTTGTAGAGTTCTGCTAGGTCATGAGGCAGATCTTTGGATGTTCCTTCTCTGCACTGTCTGCCACCCTTCCTTGCTGATTTTTCTGCAGCCATGAACTTCAAACTGAATGGCTTCAATACGTTCAAAGGCTTCACAGACTTACGCTTGCTGGTCAAGCAGGAACTGGCTTCGGGAGAATTGATATGATGCTGTAAGTATTCTGCAAACGAATGCAGACTATGAGAACCAAGGGATTCTCCCATGGACATGTACCTGTGACAGCATTAGAGATGCGAGGGAAGGGGAAGAGGTCATATGCATTCTCAGAAGATTTTGAAGATAAATCAGTTTGAAGACATTGACCTCATGATGCGAAGACATTTACTTATATAGGTGAGTTGGTTCCAGATTTGTACCAATCCGTGAATAAGTACAAGTGAGGAATCAAACTAGACAGGAAATCTAAGTGAATTGACTAGGCAGTATGAGATGCAGACAGAATAGATCTAACATTGAATAGGCAGAAACCACTTTCGGTAAACAGGATGAATCTTGAAGATCGAAAAAGTGGAAAAAATAGAGTTATAATTACCGCACGAAGAACTGCTAGATGGGATGAATAGGAGACCGAGCAGTTCAGCCCACCGTGCCCTAACTTGGCGACGGAGGACACCTACGGCGACGGCGGAGAGGACGATGTCCGTGTCCGGCGTGAGGACGGCGTCGGAGAATTCGCGGCAGCTAAGCGCTTCGTCGCCGACGTCGTCAAGAGCTAGCAGTGGCGCTAGGGTTTTTACAGAGGTGGAGAGTTCCGGCTTCCCGGATTTCAACAATAAAGATAAGTCATTTAAAACAGATTTAATGTTTGTCTCTTTGCCTTCTGCTGACTAGGACGCAGAGAAGACATTCGACAGTTTCAATAGAATGCATATGATTTGGACAAATAGAGTTTGAGATAGGAAGCATAGAGAGGTTAGGGTCCGATCACATTCACTTAGTTCAAAAGATCCAATCTTGAAGACATAGCTATAAGTGAATGCTGTAGAGGATAGAACACTAGTATATATATACATACATATATATATATATATATATATATATATCAGAAAGCAATCAAATCACCATAGTGTAGAAAATCATGAAGAAAAATTGAAACTGAAGACAAACCAAATGCGAAGTCATTACAATATAACGCCATGAGTGAAACACTTCAAACAGAGAAATTTGGTGGTGGCGTTACCCACCGTATAGGAAGTATTAGACCCAGACACGGCGCACAATTATCGTGGCGCTCCGAAGTCAAATTCCATGTTAATGTATTCACACTCAGAGTGTAAATCTTCATGGATTGAAGATATACATTACTTTGTGCGTTGCACATCTAAGTTATCAATATGCATAAGTGTTGGGATGTGTGCCTGATCACATGACATTAGAGGATTCCAAGATATTTAGCTCACACCGTAACTTGCAGAACCTTTTCTCGTCCAAGGGCTTTGTGAAGATATCTGCCAGTTGCTCTTCAGTGTTGACGTGAATGATATCGATATCTTTCTTCATAACATGATCTCTGAGAAAGTGATGACGTATTTCAATGTGCTTTGTCTTCGAGTGCTGGACTGGATTGTTGGCTATCTTGATGGCACTTTCGTTGTCGCAGAAGAGAGGTACTTGTTTCAGGTTGATGCCATAATCTTTGAGAGTTTGCTTCATCCATAGAAGCTGAGCACAACAGGATCCAGCAGCAATGTATTCAGATTCAGAAGTTGAGAGTGATACACAGTTCTACTTCTTTGAAGACCAACAGACAAGTGATCGACCAAGAAAATGACATGTGCCTGATGTAGACTTGCGATCCATCTTGTCACCAGCATAATCAGCATCCGAGAATCCAACCAAATCAAATTTTGAGCCCTTGGGATACCATAATCCGAGTGTTGGGGTGTAAGCCAAATATCGAAGAATTCGCTTCACAGCTAAGTGATGCGATTCCTTTGGTGCCGCTTGGAATCGAGCACACATGCAAACACTAAGCATAATATCTGGCCTAGATGCACATAGATAAAGCAAAGAACCAATCATGGAGCGGTATACCTTTTGATCGAACTCTTTACCATTGTCGTCGGGACCAAGATGGTGCTTGGCTGGCATTGGCGTCGTGTAGCCTTTGCAATCTTCCATTCCAAACTTCTTCAGACAATCTTTGAGGTATTTTTCTTGAGATATGAAGATGCCATTTCTTTGCTGACGAATTTGAAGACCAAGGAAGAACTTCAGCTCACCCATCATGGACATTTGATATTGCTCTTGCATCATGTACCCAAACTCATCACTATACTTCTGGTTGGTGCAGCCGAAGATTATGTCATCCACATATATTTGGCACACAAACAGTTCACCATCATATGACTTGGTGAAGAGTGTGGGATCGAGGGATCCAGGTTTGAAGCCTTTGCTCTTCAGGAAGTCTTTGATTGTATCATACCATGCACGAGGAGCTTGTTTGAGGCCATACAGTGCTTTGTTTAGCTTGTACACCATATCAAGATGTTTTGGATCTTCAAAGCCAGGTGGTTGTGTGACATATACTTCTTCTTCAATCTTGCCATTGAGAAACGCACTCTTTACATCCATTTGATATAGCAAGATGTTGTGATGATTAGCATAGGCTAGCAGTATGCGAATAGCTTCAAGCCTAGCAACAGGAGAAAATGTTTCATCAAAGTCAATTCCTTCAACTTGAGTATATCCTTGAGCCACAAGACGTGCTTTGTTTCTGACGACTTGACCATGCTCATCTTGCTTGTTTCGATATATCCACTTTGTTCCAATAATGTTATGCTTGCGAGGGTCAGGTCGCTTGACGAGTTCCCAAACATTATTCAGCTTGAACTGTTGAAGTTCTTCTTGCATGGCTTGAATCCATTCAGGTTCCATAAAAGCTTCAGCAACTTTCTTGGGTTCTGATATTGACACAAATGAAAAGTGCCCACAGAAGTTTGCTAGCTGTGTTGCTCTTGATCGAGTGAGTGGACCAGGCGCATTGATGTTGTCAATTATCTTCTCTATTTGAACTTCTTTTGCAACACGAGGATGAACAGGACAAAGATTTTGCTCTTGTTGATCATTGTCATTGTTGGGAGGATTGTCTTCGGTCTGAGCATTGTCTTCAGGTTGATTTGGTGCAAAGATGATAAGTTCCTCTTCAGGCTGTGCTTCAGAGGGCATGATTTCACCAGTTCCCATCAGCTTGATAGACTCGCTTGGAGGAGCTTCATCTAGTGTACTTGGCAGAACCTCTCTCTGTGAACCATTGGTTTCATCAAATTTCACATCCACAGTTTCAACGATTTTGTAGAGATAAAGGTTGAAGACTCTGTAGGAGTGTGAATCCTTTCCATAGCCAAGCATGAAGCCTTCGTGAGCCTTAGGTGCAAATTTTGACTTGTGATGGGGATCCTTGATCCAGCATCTAGCTCCAAATACTCTGAAGTAACTGACGTTTGGCTTCTTGCCAGTAAGGAGCTCATACGATGTTTTGTTCAGAAGCTTATGGATGTACACACAGTTGATGATGTGACATGCTGTATCAATAGCTTCAGGCCAGAACTTTCTTGGTGTCTTGTACTCATCTAGCATTGTTCGAGCCATCTCAATGAGGGTTCTGTTTTTGCGCTCAACAATGCCATTTTGCTGAGGTGTGTATGGAGCAGAGAACTCATGAGTGATTCCCATTGTATCCAGATACAGATCAAGTCCAGTGTTCTTGAATTCAGTGCCATTGTCACTTCTGATGTGCTTGATCTTCACGCGATAATTGTTCATTGCTCGATTTGTGAAGCGCCTGAAGACATCTTGCACATCAGTCTTGTAAAGAATTATGTGAACCCATGTGTATCTTGAGTAGTCATCAACAATGACGAAGCCATAGAGACAGGCAGTTGTTGTGAGGGTGGAGTAGTGAGTAGGTCCAAATAAGTCCATGTGTAACAGCTCGAAGGGTTGAGATGTTGGCATGATTGTCTTCGAGGGGTGCTTTGCCCTTGTCATCTTTCCAGCTTCACAGGCACCACACAGATGATTCTTCTTGAACTTGACATCCTCGATGCCAATGACATGCTTCTTCTTGACGAGTGAGTGTAAGTTCCTCATGCCAGCATGTCCTAGCCTTCGATGCTAGAGCCAGCATTCTGAAGCTTTTGTGAGAAGACATACAGCAAGCTGTGGACCTGCTGAGAAATCTACCATGTATAGATCATCTTTTCGATACCCTTCAAAGACTAGAGATTTGTCAGATTCCATTAGTGCAAGGCAACGATATTTTCCAAATATCACAATCATGTTCAAGTCACAAAGCATTAAGACAGACATTAAGTTGAAACCAAGGGATTCAACAAGCATCACTTTATCCATGTGTTGATCCTTTGAGATTGCAACTCTACCTAGACCCAATACCTTGCTTTTACCAGTGTCAGCAAATGTAATGTGACTCTTGTCGGATGGACGTAAGGTTGAGTCCATGAGAAGACTTCGATCACCAGTCATATGATTTGTGCATCCACTGTCCATAATCCATTCTGAAGCTTTTGGTGATGTACCCTATAGTGCAGTTAGGAGGATAGGCTTCACAAGAGTGTTGTGAAGCATAAGCATTTGACACATACAGGGACAATCACAACTTATATCAAAGTTAGGACATAGTATGACTGATAAGAGATTCAGATGTGAAGTATATAGAATGACATTTTGTCGTGTGTCCTAAATGGGTTTTAGGTCCCCAGCAATAGTATCAGACGCCATTGATTGCTGGCTGGAGATCGTTTTCTACAAAAGAGAGTTAGTTCTTCTTTGCCACCCACATCTTCAGTGGTGGCTTAGAAGCAATGAGTCTAAGTGCAGCATCTGAGAATTTTGGCTTTGAAGCCCTAGCAAATAACCTTGCAGGAGATGAATGATACTCATATGAATAAGCAGAAAAGTTCTTAGTCCTATGAACATAGCGGTTTGAAGATACACGCTCATATTCATAAGTCTGAGCATGATTTCCCTGCAAAACATTGGCGTTAGGGTGACTCATGTGAGTCCTGTGTCTGTATGAAGCCTTTGGGCCACATGAAGCTATAGGTCTGGGGTTTGTCTTCTTCCTTGATTGTGTCATGACGACATTCACAGGAAGATTCTCAATGTACTGCTTAGGTACCCAGATCTTCTTCATAGGTGGTCCATTCCGGCAGTTAGTACCAATGTACCTGGCAAACACTTCACCATTCTGATTTTTGAACAGCTTCTAGTTTGCATCAAAGGATTCATCAATGATAATAGGATTAGCACAGGTACAGCCAGATAAAGTGGATGGATCTACTGAAGGTTCCTTTGCAGCAACCCATGTGGTTTTGGGGTACTGCTCAGGCTTCCAGGATGAGCCATCAACATTCATTTTCCTTTCGAACCCAACACCCTCCTTCCTAGGGTTTCGGTTCAGAATCTGCTTTTTGAGGACATCGCAGAGAGTCTTATGTCCCTTCAAACTTTTGTACATCCCTGTTTCAAGCAATGACTTCAACATAGCATTTTCATCAGCAACAACGGTGGTATCCTCCGCAGAGGGGTTAGTAACCACATTAGTAGGTGAAGACAATGAAACAGTAGCAGCAATGGAACATTCAGCAACAGATGTAGCGTTATCACGCTCAATGCATTTTAGACATGGTGGTTCAAATCCATCCTGAGCGGAACTGATCTGTTGAGCGCAAACTGACTCATTCACCTTTTGAAGATCTTCATGAGCCGCTCTCAATTTCTCAAGCTCTTGTTTCCTTTGAAGATAATCATAGGAGAGCCTTTCATAAGTAGTTGAGAGCGATTCATGACGACCTTCAAGTTCTTGGTACTTAGCATGAAGATTTTTTATGTCATCAACTAAGGACTGTGAATGTGTCATTTCAGCGTCCAACAGGTCATCGCTTTTGTCTAATAGTTTTTGAGTATGTTCCATAGCCTTTTGTTGTTCAGTTGAAATTTTAGCAAGTGTTTTGTAGCTGGGTTTGGATTCACAATCAGGGTCATCTTCACTTGAAGTTTGAAAGTAAGCATCACGTGAGTTTACCTTGGCACCACGTGCCATGAAGCAGTAGGTGGGAGTAGGATCGTCTTCATCATTAGCTTCAGCATTGGTGTGGAAGTCATTGTCTTCAATGTTGAAGATGGACTTGGCGACATAGGCTGTGGCTAGAGCCAGACTTGCAACGCCAGGGTCAGACTCCTCTCCAGACTCCACCTCCACCTCCTCAGAAGTAGACTCCTCCTCTGAATCCATTTCCTTGCCAACAAAAGCACGAGCCTTGCCAGATGAGCTCTTCTTGTATGATGAAGACTTGGAAGAAGACTTAGAAGACTCTGAGCATTTCTTCTTCTTCTTGTCATCAGAATCATATTTCTGGCTTTTCTTCTTCTTCTTCTCATTGTCCCACTATGGACACTCAGATATGTAGTGACCAGGTTTCTTGCACTTGTGGCAGGTTCTCTTTTTGTGGTCATGGGTGGAAGCTTCATCATTCCTTGAGCTGGATCGTGAAGACTTTCTGAAGCCTTTCTTCTTAGTGAACTTCTGGAACTTCTTCACAAGCATAGCAAGTTCCTTTCCAATGTCTTCAGGATCTTTAGAACTGCAGTCAGATTCTTCTTCAAATGAGGAAACAACTTTTGCCTTCAAGGCGCGAGTTCGGTCATAGTTTGGGCCATAGATATCTCTTTTCTCAGATAGCTGGAACTCATGTGTGTTGAGCCTCTCAAGTATATCAGACGGATCGAGTGACTTGAAGTCAGGACGTTCTTGTATCATGAGGGCAAGGGTGTCAAAGGAGCTATCAAGTGATCTCAGCAATGTCTTGACGATTTCATGCTTGGTAATCTCAGTTGCGCCAAGAGCTTGAAGTTCATTTGTGATGTCAGTGAGACGATCAAACGTGAGTTGGACATCTTCATTGTCGTTTCTCTTGAAGCAGTTGAAGAGGTTGCGAAGAACATTGATTCTTTGATCTCTCTGGGTTGAGACACCTTCGTTAACCTTGGATAGCCAGTCCCAGACTAGCTTCGACGTTTCTAGAGCACTCACACGGCCATACTGTCCTTTGGTCAGATGACCACAGATGATGTTCTTTGCAGTAGAGTCCAGTTGAATGAACTTCTTGACATCAGTGGGGGTGACACCTTCACCAGTTTTGGGAACGCCATTCTTGACGACATACCAGAGGTCGACATCAATTGCTTCAAGATGCATACGCATCTTATTCTTCCAGTAGGGATAGTCAGTTCCATCGAACACGGGGCAAGCAACGGAGACCTTGATTATCCCTGCGGTCGACATAGCTAAAACTCCAGGTGGTTAAACCGAATCACACAGAACAAGGGAGTACCTTGCTCTGATACCAATTGAAAGTGCTAGTATCGACTAGAGGGGGGTGAATAGGCGATTTTTATGAAAGTCTTCAAAACTTAGAAGTTTCGAAGACCAACAACAGAAATGACCTAATTAGTATGCAGCGGATGATAAACTACACTAAGCAAGCCATAGTCAAGTATGCAATTATGTGAAAGTACAGGACTAATAGCAGCTAGGTAGTAAGGATCAGGATGGAAGATAGTATGAAGCCAATCAATAGTAGTCATCAAGCAATGAAGTCAAACAGATACACAGATAGGCAATGAATTCACGAAGACAAACTTAAGTAAGGTTGGGAGGGGATAGAACCAGTCGCTTGTTGAAGACACAGGATTTGTTAGACCAGTTCCAGTTGCTGTGACAACTGTACGTCTGGTTAGGGAGGCTGAGATTTAACTCAGAAGACCGTGTCTTCACCTTATTCCCCTTGAGCTAAGGACACCCAATCCTCGCCCAATCACTCCGGTAAGTCTTCAAGGGAGACTTCCAAACCTTCACAGACTTCGTTCACCGGCAATCCACAATGACTCTTGGATGCTCAGAACGCGACGCCTAACCGGCTGGAGGATTCACAGTCCTCAAGTGTAATAAGTCTTCAGGTCACACAGACAGAAAGACTTCAGTGATGCCTAACACTCTTTGGCTCTGGGTGTTTGGGCTTTGTCCTCGCAAGGATTTCTCTCTCTCTTAAATGCTTCGAGGTGGGTTGCTCTCAAACGACAAAAGCCATGTACAAACTCTGAGCAGCCACCAATTTATGGTGTAGGGGGTGGGCTATTTATAGCCACTAGGCAACCCGACCTGATTTGTCCGAAATGACCCTGGGTCACTAAGGAACTGACACGTGTTCCAACGGTCAGATTTCAAACACACGCGGCAACTTTACTTGGGCTACAAGCAAAGCTGACTCATCCAGCTCTGGATAAGATTTGCTCTCATTGTCTTCGCTCGAAGACATAGGATTTGGGTTGAGCATCACTTCGGTCACTCTGACTTAGTTCACTTGGACCCCACTTAACAGTACGGTGGTTCCTATGACTCAACAAAGAAGAAAAGGAGACAACGAAACCACACAGTCTTCGCGCTCCATAGTCTTCACGTAATGTCTTCTCATGTCATAGTCTTCAATATGAATATCTTCTCATACCACCATTGTCTTCAATGTCTTCATACATTTTTAGGGGTCATCTCCGGTAGGTAAACCGAATCAATGAGGGACATTACCTGCGTTATCCTGCAATTCTCACAAACGCATTAGTCCCTCAACCAACTTTGTCGTCAATACTCCAAAACCAACTAGGGGTGGCACTAGACGCACTTACACACCGCCCTGCGCTCATCTTCGTCGACAACAAGTCGGCGATTTCCCTCTGCAAGAATCCAGTGCTTCACGACCGCAGCAAACACATCGATCTCCGCTATCACTTCATACGTGACTGCGTCGAGAAAGGCTCGGTGATCGTGGAGTTCATTAGGACTGGTGAACAGAAGGCGGACATCCTGACCAAGTCACTTGGTCGTGTCCGGTTCCAGGAGCTGCGCGACAAGGTCGGGATCATCGACACCAAGATCCTTCGACAAGTTTGAGGGGGAGAATGTTGAGTCAAACTTGGTCTTCCGGTTCACACAACGGCAACAGCAACATTTACGTCTCAGATGCATGCATGGCTGCATGTCGGCACATCAGCTAGTAAAATCCCGTTTTTACTAGCAAGAGCAGCAGGCGTGCCTTAGTAGCTAAGGAAGTAGTATAGGTCAGCAGTGACGTGGTGTTTTGGAATGACGTAAGAGCTTAGCTCATTTAGAACAGTAGGTCGGTTCAAACTGCTATATAAGCAGCAGCATACCCCCGGTTGTAAGCATTCCATTCCGATCAAATCAAGGCAACAATCCACTTCAGTTTCCTCCTCTGCTCAAGTAGTACTCCAGTATCTCGTGTGTGTGTCTTGAGCTGCACTAGTGAGTGCGTGTGTTACTAGTGAGCTGAGTGCAAATACTACCATTAGATAGCCACGACTCTCTGGTCGCAGTAGTTCTGGGCTAACAATTGGTATCAGAGCCTCAGGTTATGCCGAAGTATATGCCGAAGGAAGGCGTCGCCAGCGACGGCTCCAAGACCCACGGGCAGAGCTCGGCTGAGGAGGCGCGTGCGGCGGACGCGCTTGCGCTGCGAGGCAGGCTAGGAGGGGAGTTGGGTGCGCCACGCTCCGTGCGAGACGTGGGCATGTCCAGCACCTCCTTCCTCTCCTCATGCGGACCAACTAGGGTAGTTGGTCTAAGGAAGTAGTATAGGTCAGCAGTGACGTGGTGTTTTGGAATGATGTAAGAGCTTAGCTCATTTAGAACAGTAGGTCGGTTCAAACTGCTATATAAGCAGCAGCACACCCCCCGGTTGTAAGCATTCCATTCCGATCAAATCAAGGAAACAAGCCACTTCAGTTTCCTCCTCTGCTCAAGTAGTACTCCAGTATCTCGTGTGTGTCTTTAGCTGCACTAGTGAGTGCGTGTGTTACTAGTGAGCTGAGTGCAAATATTACCATTAGATAGCCACGACTCTCTGGTCGCAGTAGTTCTGGGCTAACAGGGTCGGCGTTGAGGACGACGCAGAGGCACTCGGGCCTGGAGCTCACCACCGTGGCGAGCTGCGAGCAGCACGACTTGGACGGTGCCGTCTCGTTCCCCGTGATGTAGTTGAGGCACGGCGACATGCCGATCAGCGTCTGTGTGCACCCGCTCGCCGACTGCGCCGACGCGCCGCCGGCCAGGACCGCCGCCACGACGATGAGCGCCGCCGCGGCCAGCATGGTCACCGCCCTCGCCGCCATTTATTGCTCCGTTTCCTTCCTTGAACAACTTACACCGTCAGGATCGATAGCTGCTCTCTGTAGGTGATGGTTGCCTTGGTTTTTGCCTGTTGTTGTTCTGATCCGTGATTGATTTATAGGTGGAGTGGTTCAGAGTTGATGTGTGTGTGGAGGGGGGAGGGGGGGGGGGGGGGGGTGCGCGTGAGCGTATGTTAACCTCCCTTGCGTTTAAGGTGCTGGGGAGGAGGTCTCATGTCGCCTGTACCGAGACAAACATATTACGTCCGACCTACAAGGCGGCATTATTTGGCCGGCCCAATTCCGTGAAATTGTTTTGACTATTTTCCACTGTTTTACCTTGGTTTTTCTTGTGCTTTCCGGTTTCCTTTTTTTTTCTCCGCTTCTTTTTCTTCTTCTTCTTGGTTTTCTTTAATTTTGATTTTGTTTCACTGTTTAGTGTGGTTTTTTATTTGTGCACAATTACACGAAGTGGTGTAATTCTGAAAGGCTTGAATAGGAAGTTAGATATTCCAAACATCTATTATTTGTTCCTCTGACCAGTTTTATTACTACATGGGTGATGGAAAAGAACATCACAATTTTCAACAGAGTTATCGAACGATTTTACATGAAACACACATGTTCAAATGTGCCCTGCAATTTTTGTCCGAAAATAAGGTGTTAGCTGCAGGCCGCCTCTGTATCCGTTGAATACACATCCAATGAATGATGCACACACAACTCAACAAGACCGTGCATCATTCTGGTACTTAAGCTTTTCGCAAAAATAAAATAAAATAAATTCCAGTTTAGTACTTAAGCGGCACGTTCCTTGCATGAAGGGCAGAATTTGTAGAGAGCAATAACCACAAGATCGAAAATTCCCAAGCCCGGTTCTAGAAATCGATAATATAAGAGAAGTAGTAATGTTTATTATTGGAAAAGCAACAATGAATCAAGCAGATAAGCTCACGGTACAACAAATGGAATCGGCCATGGATCACATTCACATGTATGCGCGCCAATTCGATCCTCGGACCCCAGTATAATCTCAAATGGAATCACTACCGACTGACAAGAAGAAGAAGAGACCCGTCGATCCGTCAGTCATGGCGGACACGGCGTAGACCGCCGCCACGATGAACCCGGCGACGATGCCGGCCGAGCTCCGGAGCGACGCGCTGCCGCTCCCCACATCGGCCGTCGGCGTCGACTTGGACCCTGCGCGTGCGTCCAACAAAACGTCGGTCAGTACCACAGTTCAGACCCACCAACTTTCACCAACCACTTTGATTAATCATTAATTACCTGCTCCGGAGGATGTTGGCGTCTGTCCCGCCGGCGCGCCGGAGGACGGCGACGTGGTGGGGGCGGAGGCGCAGTTGCTGAGCGGCGGCGTCTTGACGCCGCACTGGTCGGGGAGGCCGAGGGCACGGGTCTTGTTGACGGCGCCGAGCCCGAGTGCGGCGGGGTCGGCGTTGAGCGCGACGCAGAGGCACTCCGGCTTGGAGCTCACCACGGTGGCGAGCTGCGAGCAGCACGACTTGGACGGCGCCGTCTCGTTCCCCGTGATGTAGTTGAGGCAGGGCGACATGCCGATCAGCGTCTGCGTGCACCCGCTCGTCGACTGCGCCGACGCGCCGCCGGCCAGGACCGCCGCCACGACCAGCATGGTCACCGCCCTCGCCGCCATTCCTCGCTCCGCTTCCTTCCTTGAACAACTTACACCGTCAGGATGGATAGCTGCTGCTGCTGTCTGTGGGTGGTGGTTGCCTTGGTTTGTGCCTGTCGTTCTTGTGATCGATCCGTGATTGATTTATATATAGGTGGAGTGGTTCAGAGTTGATGGGGAAGGTGGCAGCGAGCAGGAGGAAGAAGACACGACACGATCGATCATAGATCGGTGGTTTGGTTAGCGTTGGTGAGCAGAAATTTCCTACCCTTGAAAAGAAAACGCGGGCTATCAACAACTACGTTCAGCTTTTGACGCGGCCTTGTTGGGTAGTACGTAGAATCATTCAGCTTTTGACGCCAGGTGGCTCGGCTTTGGTGTTTGGCGTGTTTGAAGAGATTAGCAACGGTATGCCGCTGTGTGACTGTGACATGTTTTTCGTATGGCTAGGTAGTAATAACCGTTGTGATTGGGCAAGGAAAATTTGGATCTTTACTCTTGATGGATAGCAGGGGAAATAATATAAATTGCTTCCAGAAACCTGCGCTTCTGTGAAGATTGAGCAAGTGCTTCGGTTCTTGGACCATAGAAGGAAAAATGGCACGACGTGTCCTTTTTTATTTTTTTAATTTGTGGTCTGTGACACAGGAAGGAAGAAGAACAAGGAAAATAAAATGACGTATGCTCTTACTTTGGGTTACCCTCTGATCCAAAATAAACGTTGTGGTTTTAGTTTGGATTGGAGGGAGTAGATAATTTCCCGCGCTGCTTTTTTTTCCTGTGCATGTTGGGATGCAAACTCTTTTTAAGGGATTTTCATTTTCATGCCCTTCGTTTCTTAGTTCTACTCAGTTTTCCCAACCCTCTTACTTGTGCTCATTTTTGCCCCGCTCTGTTTAGCTGAACCTCACATATGGTCAAATGCAACATTTTCGTTGGGTCAACCCCTTTGACCGTTTCATGCATGACTGTGAGAATTCGACATGTGTTCCACTGTAAAGTACGGCCACATCAGTCAACCGACTGTTGCTCGTCTGGCCGATTCCAGCAATGGCTAGACAATATCTTGGCCTCTACCGTTAGCTGGTGCTCGTGTGTGTTGAGTGGCGGCGTCAGGGTGGCCGGGGGTGGGCGGAAACAAAGGCAGTGGGTGAGTAACATCGTGACGGAGTTTGATGTTTGTAGGCAACAAAGCTACATCATGGATTCAAATGATTTTTTGTGCTGGTGTTGTTCTACAGCTTCTGGCTGTGCAGTTTGACACGGTCATGTGAACAAATGGTCACCGGAGCGTCTTCATGAGCTCATGCTGGATCAGCAAAGGGTGGTTGCGATTAATGGCACTACGACAAGAAAATGTTGAAAGGGAGCTCACGTCTGTAGGCGATGAATCGACGACGGCGTCCTAGGCTACAGACAGCGAAGAAGGCGACGATGGCGGCGATTCAGGGCGTCCGGCCTAGCGATCTTCGTCGTATTGGTTAGCGATGGCGAGACAGAGCTAACGGACACAGCGGTGAGGCGAGGAGAGCACAATGTCTACGCTGGTTGATGTCAGCGCGGCCATGGCATTCTCGGTCATGGTTGGACAGCGAGCAAGAGGAGGGGATAGTTCTGGATAGTAGATAGGTTTGAACTACTTGTATCGTGCTTGTCTCTTGGCGTATAGTTGGGGACAAAGAAGGCCTCAAAGGCGCGAAGCAGGCTGTTGGGTAACGCGGTAATTAAAAAAAAATCCTACGATCACGCAAGATCTGTCTAGGTGATGCATAGCAACGAGAGGGAGAGTGTGTCCACGTACTCTCGTACACCAAAAGTGGAAGCGTTAAGTAACACGATTGATGTAGTCGAACGTCTTCGCGATCCAACCGATCAAGTACCGAACGCACGACACCTTCGCGATCTTCACACGTTCAGCTCGGTGACGTCCCTCGAACTCTAGATCCAGCTGAGGCCGAGGGAGAGTTCCGTCAGCACGATGGTGTGGTGACGGTGATGATGAAGTTACCAGCGCAGGGCTTCACCTAAGCACTACGATGATATGACCAAGATGGAAAACTGTGGAGGGGGGCACCGCACACGGTTAAAGATCAACTTGTGTGTCTATGGGGTGCCCCCTCCCCCATATATAAAGGAGGAGAGGGGAGGCCGACCGGCCCTCCTTGGCGCGCCCCCAAGAGGGGAATCCTACTAGGACTCCAAGTCCTAGTAGGTTTCCACCAAAAGGAGAGAGGGGGAAGGAAGGAGAGGGAGTGGGAGAAGGAAAGGGGGGCGCCACCCCCCTTCCTAGTCCAATTCGGACTCAAGGGGAAGGGGGCACGCGGCCTGCCCTGGCCGCCCCTCTCTCTCTCCACTAAGGGCCATCTAGGCCCATTGGTTCCCCCGGGGTTTCCGATAACCCCCCGGCACTCCGGTTTTATCCAAAACTTCTCCGGAACACTTCCGGTGTCCGAACATAGCCGTCCAATATATCAATCTTTATGTCTCGACCATTTCGAGACTCCTCGTCATGTCCGTGATCTCATCCTGGACTCCGAATAACCTTTGGTACATCAAAACACATAAAATCATAATACCAATCGCCATCGAGCGTTAAGCGTACAGACCCCACGGGTTCGAGAACTATGTAGACATGACCGAGACACGTCTCCGGTCAATAACCAATAGCGAACCCTGTATGCTCATATTGGTTCCTACATATTCTACGAAGATCTTTATTGGTCAAACCGCATAACAACATATGTTGTTCCCTTTGTCATCGGTATGTTACTTGCCCGAGATTTGATCGTTGGTATCATCATACCTAGTTCAATCTCGTTACCGGCAAGTCTCTTTACTTGTTCCATAATACTTCATCCCGCCACTAACTCATTAGTCACAATGCCTGCAAGGCTTATAGTGATGCGTATTACAGTGAGGGCCCAAAGGTACCTCTCCGAAACACCTTCGGAGACACCTGTAGAGCACCCTACAAACACCTTCGGAGACACCTGTAGAGCACCTTTATAATCCTAATCTCAATCTATGCCAACCCTACAAACACCTTCGGAGACACCTGTAGAGCACCTTTATAATCACCCATTTACGTTGTGACGTTTGGTAGCACACAAAGTGTTCCTCCGGTATTCGGGAGTTGCATAATCTCATAGTCTGAGGAACATGTATAAGTCTAAGTCATGAAGAGAGCAGTAGCAATGAAACTATAACGATCATAATACTAAGCTAACGGATGGGTCATATCCATCACATCATTCTCCTAATGATGTGATCCCGTTCATCAAATGACAATACATGTCTATGGTTAGGAAACATAACCATCTTTGATTAACAAGCTAGTCAAGTAGAGGCATACTAGGGACACTATGTTTTGTCTATGTATTCACACATGTACTAAGTTTTCGGTTAATACAATTCTAGCATGAATAATAAATATTTATCATGAAATAAGGAAATAAATAATAACTTTATTATTGCCTCTAGGGCATATTTCTAATCTCAATCTATGCCAACCCTACAAACACCTTCGGAGACACCTGTAGAGCACCTTTATAATCACCCATTTACGTTGTGACGTTTGGTAGCACACAAAGTGTTCCTCCGGTATTCGGGAGTTGCATAATCTCATAGTCTGAGGAACATGTATAAGTCTAAGTCATGAAGAGAGCAGTAGCAATGAAACTATAACGATCATAATACTAAGCTAACGGATGGGTCATATCCATCACATCATTCTCCTAATGATGTGATCCCGTTCATCAAATGACAATACATGTCTATGGTTAGGAAACATAACCATCTTTGATTAACAAGCTAGTCAAGTAGAGGCATACTAGGGACACTATGTTTTGTCTATGTATTCACACATGTACTAAGTTTTCGGTTAATACAATTCTAGCATGAATAATAAATATTTATCATGAAATAAGGAAATAAATAATAACTTTATTATTGCCTCTAGGGCATATTTCTAATCTCAATCTATGCCAACCCTACAAACACCTTCGGAGACACCTGTAGAGCACCTTTATAATCACCCATTTACGTTGTGACGTTTGGTAGCACACAAAGTGTTCCTCCGGTATTCGGGAGTTGCATAATCTCATAGTCTGAGGAACATGTATAAGTCTAAGTCATGAAGAGAGCAGTAGCAATGAAACTATAACGATCATAATACTAAGCTAACGGATGGGTCATATCCATCACATCATTCTCCTAATGATGTGATCCCGTTCATCAAATGACAATACATGTCTATGGTTAGGAAACATAACCATCTTTGATTAACAAGCTAGTCAAGTAGAGGCATACTAGGGACACTATGTTTTGTCTATGTATTCACACATGTACTAAGTTTTCGGTTAATACAATTCTAGCATGAATAATAAATATTTATCATGAAATAAGGAAATAAATAATAACTTTATTATTGCCTCTAGGGCATATTTCTTTCAGTCTCCCACTTGCACTAGAGTCAATAATCTAGTTCACATCGCCATGTGATTAAACACCAATGGTTCACATTTGTATGTGATTAACACCCATAGTTCACATGGCCATGTGACCAACAACCAAAGGGTTTACTAGATTCAATAATGTAGTTCACATCGCTATGTGATTAACACCCAAAGAGTACTAAGATGTGATCATGTTTTGCTTGTGAGAGAAGTTTAGTCAATGGGTCTGCTAAATTCAGAGCCGTATGTATTTTGCAAATATTCTATGTTTACAATTCTATTTATGGAGCTACTGAAGGAAATATGCCCTAGAGGCAATAATAAAGTTATTATTTATTTCCTTATTTCATAATAAATGTTTATTATTCATGCTAGGACTGTATTAACCGGAAACTTAGTACATGTGCGAATACATATACAAAACATAAGTGTCCCTAATATGCCTCTACTTGACTAGCTCGTTTATCAAAGATGGTTATGTTTCCTAACCATAGACATGTGTTGTCATTTGATGAACGGGGTCACATCATTAGGAGAATGATGTGATGGACAAGACCCATTCGTTAGCTTAGTGTAAGGGCATATTTATCCCTAAGTGTTTTGGTGATTGATGACAATGCTTTTGCGGACTAATCGTGTGCCTTGAGTCCCTCAGATACTTCATCACTAGGGACAAGACGATTCAGTGCCCCTCGGAGACTGTTGAGGCCGGCGTTGTTCTACGTTTCTCTTTGGTGGAGTTGAGTCGTAGGAGAGCCGTACTATTAAGAGGGTATCCGCGTCGGAAAGGTAGGGTGGAATCACACGTACACTTGTCCCTCCTTTCCTTGCACTTTGGGGCTACCCGTCGTTATCTTGGTTGTGCGGAAAACTGGTGACTACTGCTGTACTTGCGGTAGTACCGCAGGTCCAAGCGGTAGTACCGCGGCATGTCACGGTAGTACCGCCCTTCTGGTGCGGTAGTACCGCGGCATCCAGGCCTTGTGCCGCTCCGGTGCGGTAGTAGGGGCGGATGTAATTTTTTACATCCGCGCCCCCACGGTAGTACCGCTCGCCCAGCGCGGTAGTACCGCGGGGGCCCACAGTAGTACCTCTCCCTAGGAGTCGCAGTACCGTGGCCCTTCGACCTAGTACCGCAGTGTTGCGGTAGTAGGCGCAGATGTAATTTTTTACATCCGCGCCGGCCACGGTAGTACCGCGCCCCTCAAGCGGTAGTACCGCGTCGGGTTTTTGCACCACCCCAGTTTCAGCGGAAGTAGGCACGGATGTAATTTATTTCATCCGCGCCCTTTCCAGGCCGTGACTCTCCCGCCTTGCGGTAGTACCGCGAGGGGGAGCGGTAGTACCGCGCCAGCGGTAGTACTGCTCCTTCGTCAGGCTAGTTCCGGCTTGTGCTGCTGCCGCGGTAGTACCGTGGTCGTCCACGGTAGTACCGCACGGCCTCGCGGTAGTACCGCTTCGTTGGAGCGGTAGTACCGTGCGTCGCGAGCTGAACATGTGGATAACGGTTGGATTTTTTTCCTCGACTATATAAGGGGTATCTTCTACCTCTAGTTGACTACCTCTTCCACCTCTAAGCTCCATTGTTGCTCCAAGCTCCATTTTCGCCCGATCTCTCTCCCTAGCCAATCAAACTTGTTGATTTGCTCGGGATTGGGTGACAAGGGACACTTCCACCACAGGATATTTGATTCCCCCCACTTATCCCTTGCGGATCTTGTTACTCTTGGGTGTTGAGCACCCTAGACGGTTGAGGTCACCTCGAAGCCATACTCCATTGTGGTGAAGCTTCGTGGTGTTGTTGTTGTTGGGAGCCTTCGATTGTTCTGGAGATTGCCCCAACCTTGCTTGTAAAGGTTAGGTCGCCGCCTTCAAGGGCACTAATAGTGGAATCACGGCATCTCGCATCGTGTGAGGGCGTGAGGAGAATACGGTGGCCCTAGTGGCTTCTTGGGGAGCATTGTGCCTCCACACCGCTCTAACGGAGACGTATTTCCCTTTAAAAGGAAGGAACTCCGGTAACACATCCTCGTCTCCACCGGCTCCACTCTTGGTTATTTCGTGCCTTTACTTTCGCAAGCTTACTTATTGTTACATCTCTTGCTTGCTTGTGTGCTAGTTGTTCTTGCATCATATATGTTGCTCACCTAGTTGCATATCTAGACAACCTATTTTGTTGCAAAGTTTAATTTGGTAAAGAAAAGCTTAAAAATTGTTAGTTGCCTATTCACCCCCCTCTAGTCAACCATATCGATCCTTTCAATTGGTATCAGAGCCTCGTCTCTTTATTAAGGACTTTGCCGTCCGAAGAGTATGGTTGACACCAACGTTGGTGCGGAGGAACACTCCGGTGTGAATCCCATCTCGTCTTCGGCCGAAGGGGGAACCTCGGTCTCACGTGAGGAATTCAATGTGGCTTTAGACACATTGAAAACCTCCATGACGGCCGAGGTTAAAAGCATGTTTAATGATTTTCTAGAGGGACTTAAACTATCTACCATTCCTATGAAAGTGGGTGATCCCACTAACAAGGTAACGGATGCTAACTCCGACAAGGGGGAAGCTAACAATGAAAAGAGTCCTTCTACTAGTGGTAGAAATGGCACCGGCATCTTTGCCCATGTGGAACCTCCTATCTATAGAGGACCTATTCCCTCCACTCATTTAAATCATGCCGGTCCTCCTCCTAAATATGTGAAAAATGAAGATTTTGATTCTTGGGTTTATCGCTTCAAGCGACATTTAAAACATGTGAACACTAACCTTTGGAGAGTCATTGAAGAAGGTTTCTATCCTCATGACCCAAGCAACTTCACCCCTCGAGAAGAAGTGGACAATCAATTCAATGAGAGTGCTCTCTTCATCATCCAAGATGCTATCCTTCCCGAAGACCTTCCTCATCTTTGACCTCACCACATGGCTAAAGAAGCATGGAAATGTGTCGAGCGTCTCTATCGAGGAAGTGCTAGCATTCAACGCTCCAACTATGAAGTGGTGCAAGATAAAGCCGACGAGTTTGCTATGAAAGAAGATGAAGAACCTCGTGAGCTCTTTCGAAGAGTGACCAAACTCGCGGTTGCACTCCGAGATCATGGAAGCAAGGACACGGATGACAATTGGATCAAGCGAAAGTTCCTCAAGGCCATGATGCCCTACAACAAAGCTATGTCCTCTGTCATTCATCAAAGACCGGACTTTCACTCCATGACCTCTAGTGAAGTGTTGGATGAGTTTGTTGCAATGAGCATTTTGGACAAGACCGCCGACAATGCGGTGCTCCGTTCTCAAAGGGCAAAGAAGCCCAATCTTGCTTTGAAGGCCAAGGTTATTGTGGAAGAATAGGAAGAAGTGGAAGATGAGGAAATCAACCCCGAAGACACCAAATTTTACTATCACGTGCACATGGCCCTTGCTTCAAGGCAATTTTGGAACAAGAAGAGTTCAAGACCCAACTTCAACAAGGACAACTCAAGTGGCGTCAAGGGCAAGCAGCGAGTTAGGACTTGCTTCAACTGTGGCAATGTGAGCCATTTCGTTGCGGATTGTCCCTATGAGAAGCGGGAAGACAATGGTGGCAAGTTCATCAGAAAAGACAAAGCCAAGTCCTTCCCAAACAAGAACAACTTCGCCAAAAAGACTCCCACTCGTGGGTTGGTGGTTCAAGAAGAATACCAAGAGGATGACGATGATGATGAGAATGAAGAAGCAATGGCCATGGCATCCGTTGCCATTGCTACTACTCCCCGGGTGTCTCTCTTTGATGCACCAAACGAAAACATCACCGCCAAATGCCTCATGGCTAAAGCTTCAAACAAGGTAACCCCCAACATTAAAACCACCATCATTCCTAATTTCTCCGTGGAGGATTGCTTTGATGAACATGATGAGTCTAATGAGGAAGTAAATGAGTTTGAGTCTTTTATGAGTAAGCTCAAGGGCAAGTCCAAGAAGCATTTTGTTGCTCTCTTGGAACAACTTGGTGAGGCCAATGACATGATCGAAGCTCACGAAGAAACCATCGCTAAGATGGAAGGTCATAGTCGTGACTATGCCGATGAGATATCGGATCTCTCTAATGCCCTTGAAGAAGAGCGTGTACATCGTTTGACTTTTGAGGAGTCACACAACTATAGCCATGCTAAGTTAAAGAAAGATCTTGATCATGCTCTTGTCATGTCTCGTGTGCTAACCTCCGAGAAGGCTAAACTTGGGGTTGATCATGCTAGACTCAAAGAGGAGTTTGAGTTACTTGACAAGGCCCACAAGGTCTTGAAGGGTCCTCATGCTAATCTCAAAGAGTCTCATGCTCAAATCCAAGTCAAGTTAATCAAGGAAAAGGCCACTTTTCCTCGTATGGTATTAATTGATAATGCATGTGCTACTAACCCGTGTTGTGAGCATGAGCATCTTGTGGAGGAGAATGCCAAGTTGAAGGATCAACTTGAGAAAGGCCTTGTGACTTGCATTCAAGGTGAGAAGAACCTCAACGACCTTTTGAGCAATCAAAAGGAAGTTGTGGCCAAAGAAGGAATTGGGTTCGCACCCAAGTCCAAGAGCAAGAAGAAGAAGAACAACAAGACCAAACGTCCTCCTCCTCTCAAACAAACATTTGTGAAAGAAGGAGAGAGTGCTCCTAAGAAGAAGAAGGAGAAAGTGAAGGGAGTTGATGTCCAAAAGGGCAAAAGCATTTCCTCAACCAAAGCCGGCGACTTTAACCCATCATATGTGTTGTGCCGCGCTAGTGATGGACATGTTTATGCTAAATTTGTTGGTTCTTCTTATGAGTACATTGAATGGTCTATTTGGGTTCCCAAGACCCTTGTTACTAACATCAAAGGACCCATTACTAAATGGGTACCTAAATCCAAGCATTGATCTCGTGTAGGTGTTTGCTTCCGGTGGGGGATCATGGTTGCTCGATAGTGGAGCAACAAATCATATGACCGGGAGCAAGGACTTGGTGGTGGACGTGCAAGAGATTCCATCTATGCCCACCAATGTCGAGTGGGGTGACGCATCACATTCTAAGGTATTGGGTCTTGGCAAGGTTGTCATTTCTCATGATCTTACGATCGAGAAAGTCATGCTTGTTGAGTCCCTTGCATACAATTTGCTTTCCGTTCGTCAACTTGCACTCATGGGTTTTGCCACATTCTTTGACATTGATACCGTGGCCCTCTTATGGAGTAAGACTCTTAAAGTAGCCTTTGTTGGGCATGTCGAGAACGGTCTTTATGTGATTAACTTTTCGGAGCGACCCACTAAGACCGCGACATGCCTAATGGCTAAAGTTGACATGGGATGGCTTTGGCATCGCCATTTAGCCCACGTTAATATGAGATCTTTGCAAAGTCTTCTCAAGGGAAACCATGTCCGTGGACTAACAAATGTTAGATTTGCCAAAGATCGTGCTTGCAGTGCTTGTATCGAAGGAAAGCTTCATGAAAAGGCTCACCCTCCATCAACCATCATCTACTCGAAGAGACCCTTGGAGCTCCTTCACATGGATCTCGTTGGGCCTCCATCTTTTGATAGTCTTGGAGGAAGAAAGTATTGCTTGGTGATTGTGGATGACTATTCAAGATACACTTGGGTATACTTCTTCAAGAGGAAGAGTGAGACTCAACAAACCGTCATCAACTTTGCAAATGAAGCTCAACGTCAACATGATGTAAAGATCTTGACAATAAGAAGTGACAACGGCACCGAGTTCAAGAACTACACCTTGGATGAGTTTCTTAGTGATGAAGGGATCAAGCATCAATATTCTGCTCCATATACCCCTCAACAAAATGGTGTTGCGGAGAGGAAGAACCGGACATTGATGGATGCGGCAAGGACCATGATGGCGGAGTTCAAGTCTCCATACAACTTTTGGGCTGAAGCCATCAACACCGCATGTCATGCATCCAATTGGCTCTACCTCCGCAAAGGCTTGAACAAGACTCCTTATGAGATACTCACTGGCAACAAGCCCAACCTCAAGTACTTCCGGGTGTTCGGTTGTAAGTATTTCATTCTCAAGAAAGGTGTTCGCTTGTCTAAATTTGAGGCTAGAGCTCATGAGGGCATATTTGTTGGTTATGCTACAAACTCTCATTCTTACCGTGTCCTCAACAAGTCCACCGGACTCATTGAGGAGACGTGTAATGTGGAGTTTGACGAAAATAACGGCTCCCAAGTGGAGCAAACTGGTACTTGTGATGTAGGTGATGAAATTCCTCCCCAAGCCATAAGAAGAATGGGTATTGGTCAAATCCTACCCATTGAGGAACCCCTTGTGGCCGAAGGAGAAGGACAATGCTCTACTCAAGTAGAGCCATCACCTCATCAAGACTCACACGCTTCCGAAGAACAAAGTGAAGGCCCTCAACCTCGTGAACAAGACCAAGGGGAAGATCAACCTCATCAACCTCAAGACGGTGGTGATCCTCTAAATGATGCCCAAGGTCAAGTTCTCCCCCTCGAGCAAGTTCAAGATCAAGAGCAACCTCAAGATCAAGAACAAGCTCAAGACGACGCTCAAGATGATCAAGTCAACTCTCCTCCTTCCACATCCGAGGAGGAATTAGAGCGTCGTGCCGCGAAGATTGCTTCCAAGCTCACCACCCAAGGCCATCTCATGGAAAATGTGGTTGGAAGCCTAAGAAAGGGGGTAAGCACTCGTAGACAATTGGCAAACTATTGTGAACATCACGCATTTGTCTCTTGTGTTGAACCCCAAAAGGTCTATGAGGCGCTCGAAGACTTGGATTGGCTCAATGCCATGCATGAAGAACTCAACAACTTCGAGTACAACAAGGTGTGGAGATTGGTGCCAAGACCATCCGGGAACCACAACGTCATTGGGACCAAGTGGATCTTCAAGAACAAGCAAGATGCCCATGGGAACATCATTCGTAACAAGGCGAGATTGGTAGCACAAGGCTACTCCCAAGTCGAGGGTATCGACTACGGTGAAACCTTTGCTCCCGTTGCTCGTCTTGAATCCATTAGTTTGTTGATTGCTTATGCTTCCCATCACAACTTTAAGTTGCAACAAATGGATATGAAAAGTGATTTTCTTAATGGTCCTATTAATGAGTTGGTCTATGTCAAGCAACCCCCCGGGTTCGAGGATCCCTACTTTCCGGATCATGTGTATCAACTCGATAAGGCACTCTATGGCCTTAAAAAAGCCCCACGTGCGTGGTATGACCACCTTACCGAGTTGTTACAAGATCGTGGATTTGAGGTGGGGCTAATCGACCCCACTCTTTTTACTAAGAAGGTCAACGGGGAGTTGTTTGTATGCCAACTATATGTTGATGATATTATCTTTGGTTCCCCTAACAAAGCTTTCAATGAAGAATTTGCCGCTCTCATGACCTCCAAGTTTAAGATGTCTTCGATGGGAGAGTTGAAGTTCTTCCTTGGTTTCGACATCAAACAAAGAAGAGAAGGAACCTTCATCAATCAAGCCAAATACACTCAAGACATGCTTAAAAGATTCAAGCTAAGTGATGTCAAGCCGGCTACTACACCAATGCCTACCAAGTGCCAACTCGACATAGATCCCAATGGTAAAGCGGTGGATCAAAAGGTATATCGCTCCATGATTGGCTCCTTGCTTTACCTTTGTGCATCTAGACCGGATATCATGTTGAGTGTGGGGATGTGTGCATGTTTTCAAGCCGCACCAAAGGAAAGTCACTTTGTGGCGGTCGAGCGAATCTTTCGATATTTGGCTCATACCCCAAACTTTGGCTTATGGTACCCAAGAGGAGCAAACTTCAAGCTTGAAGGTTTCACGGATTTCGATTGGGCGGGAGACAAAGTGGATAGGAAGTCCACTTCCGGAGGGTGCCAATTTCTTGGTTGCTCTTTGGTAAGTTGGTCTTCCAAGAAGCAAAGTTGTGTGTCTCTCTCGTCCACCGAAGCGGAGTATGTGGTGGCCGGTAGTTGTTGTGCACAACTCCTATGGATGAGGCAAACTTTAAAGGAGTACGGTGTCATTTGTGACAAAGTGCCTCTTTGGTGTGACAATGAAAGTGCCATCAAGATTTCTCTCAACCCGGTGCAACACTTCAAGACGAAGCACATTGAGATTCGGTATCACTTCATCCGGGATCACATTAGGCGAGGGGAGATCAAGCTCAAGTATGTCAACACTCATGATAACCTTGCAGATATTTTCACGAAGCCCTTGGATGAAGCAACATTTTGCGAGTTAAGGCATGAGCTAAATATCATTGATTTGAGCAATGTGACTTGAAACCGTGCAACCCCCACCACACTCAACTTGTTGTCTAGTTTAGGTGTAGGCATGTACATAGGGGGAGTGTTGTTCTCTCAATGAACTCTCCCTCCCCCCATTATGCATAAATAGATCACCTCTTTCACATTAGCCATTTTTGATGGTACTTGTGCTTCAAAGACGAGTGTTGGTCATGGGCCCAAGGATAATTCTTCGCGGTGCCATACCATCCAACTCAAACATAGGTGGCTTCGGCCACCGCCCTCTCTCCTCGAGAGGCTTTGTTGCTTGGGGATTTCCTGTTGTACCTCTGATCTGTGCATGTTCTTGTGGTTTCGTGTGTGTGTGTCAAATTTCCGTGCAAAGGCGTTTTTTTGTCTCTTGTTTGAAACCTACGGTGTCGTGAGCTCACGGTACTACCGCGGTTGTCCACGGTACTACCGTGGCCGGCCACGGTACTACCGCAGATGGGAGCACGGTACTACCGTTCACACGCGGCAGTAATTTTTTACTGCTGCCTAGTTGAGCGGTACTACCGCCTCGGCGCGGTACTTCCGCCCGAGCGGTACTACCGCGATGATCCGCGGTACTACCGCGCCGGTTCGAGCACGTGGGGATAAGGACGGGCAGGGGGAGTTCTAACTCCCCATACCCATTCATGTCCTCTCTCTCCACGTCGTCTCTTCCTCTCCCGTGCTCACAAACGGAGCCGACGTTCGTCGCCGGATCTCCTTCACCGGCTGCCCTCCCGTGATTCCGTCCGGTGGGATCGTTCCCCACCACGTGCTCTTGCTATGGACCAAGGTTTTTCCCCAAATCCCTCTCCGTTTGTTTGTATTTGGTGCTTTTAGGTTTTGGGGGAGACTTGTGTGTTCTTGAGATTCCTAGACTAAATCTTTGCAAGAGTAGGATGAAGGAGTGTGGTATTGCATAGGATTTACACTTGTATTGTTGTCTTGCGCTAGATCTGATCACCGTAGCATCGCCATGGTTTCGTGGTTCTTTTCAGATTCAAAACATGTTAGATCTGACGCGACGCGGTACTACCGCCCGTAGGGCGCGGTACTACCGCTCGCATGGTACTACCGCCCCTAGGGAGCGGTACTACCGCGCCTGTGCGGTACTAAGGGTCTACTACCGCTCCAGCCACGGTACTACCGTGACCACGCACGGTACTACCGCGTCTCTAGCAGTACTAATCCTTTAGTACCACAGACAATGGCAGTTCTACCGTGGCTCACATCTATCGCATGCCAACTTTCTCGTATACCTTCTATGGGTTTCATGTGCTGTTTTATGGCCTTTGCATTGATCCTCTTCGCGCTTTTGTTTTGGTGCTTTGCGTGTGAGTCTCAGGTGGTGGCTCTCGCCGGTCCAATCCCATTCGTGACACTGGCTCCAAGCGTCTGCGCAACCCAGGAGAAGTTCCCGAGGGATCATCTACGTCCAAGTGCAATGTCAAGACCACAGCTAGCAAGCACAAGGAGCCCGCCAGGGGTATGGATGAGATAGCCCCTACTGAGTATGTCCGTCTCAGGTAGCTTCACCCTTATGTGACCCCACGCTCCACTGTCAGAGGATGTGAGCCGTTCTAGAACAAGACCCAAACCCAAATCTATTTGGATGTCATCAAGTACAAGCAGAATACCTATGTGGAGGTAAAGTGGATTGATATGCACCACATGAGGAAGGACAAGTTCTGTGACTACTTTGGAGAGGCTTTGGACTTGGTGGAGCAGCTTGGAATTGAGCATGTGATCTCTTTCCACCTGGACTATGACCCTGAGATCATCTGTTAGTTCTTTTCCTCAGTGTTTTTTCACTCCAATGATGAAAGAAGGATGACCTGGGTGACCAATGGCCGCCAACTGTCTGCTACCTGGAAGGAGTTCATGGATTTGCTTCAGGTTTCTGATGATGGGCTTGACACTCCAGTGGGTGTTCGCCCTCATGGCAATGCTGACTCTGCCAACAAGGACAAGCTCACCCCGTTCATGGTTGAGAAGACGCTCGCCACTGGCAAGACAACTTTGGTACTCAACCCCTTTCTGGATATCATGTACCGCATCTTCCGCAACTCCTTGTTCCCACGCATCGGTGACAAAGACAAGGTTCATGCCTATATGGTGGACATGATGCCTATTTGCCAGGAGGCTCGCTCGTCTCAGACTCAGCCACTTGATGTCTCTCACATCATGTGGTGTGAGCTTCAGTTTGCTGTGTTCAACCGCAAGGTGCCTATTTATGGGCCCTACCTGTTTCTGCTGATTTCGAAGACTTGGGAGAAGATGTACCCTGAGGAGGAGTTCCTAGCTCCAGACTGGATTCGCCATGAGCCCATTTGTCTGCGGATCAAATCCAACTAGGCCAACACCGCTACTCGTGCTGAGGCGTCTGCTGCTAGGGCTGCTGTTGATGAGGATGTTGCTGGTGCCAAGGATGTTGCTGAGGGTCGTACTGCTAGGCCCTCTCAGAGTGTCTCTAGGCCATCATGGGCCAAGAAGTTGAAGGATAAGATGAAGTCTCTTTTCTGCATGCAAGCCAAGGGGCAGTACAGGGCTCACGTGGAGTCCAAGGAGAGTCGTCGCCGACACAACAAGGTCTTGCGGCTCTATGGCGAGGAAGTGTCTGGCGGGTCTGAGGAGCACATCACTCCTGAGACCGAGTGGATGGAGAAGCAAGGATACAGGTGGACTGATTCTGAGGAAGATGTCGAGGAGTCCGTTCCAGCTGCAGAGGCGTCTGACGAAGAGGCTTGGGATGACTTCTCTGCTTGAGCCACCTCTTGTGTGTGTAGGTGCCCTCTCTGCCTTTTTGGCGTCTCGATGCCAAAGGGGGAGAGAGTGTAGGGATTTGCGAGTTTGCGAGTCGTGTGTGTCGTGTGTTTGCTGCTTTCTCAGTTGAACTCTTTGCTGTTTTCTCGTTTGAACCATGGTTATCTTACTTCGTATGGTGTAAGACATATGCACTCTATCTCTCCTAGAAAGCTTGCGTTATATTGTGCTATCCTCATGCTATGCTTTGCTATTTATCATGTCTTGGTCTCTAAAATATAGGGGGAGTGTTGATCCTAGTCTGTGTGCCATGCAGTCCAAAGCATTCATCTAAAGTGCACACATCTAGGGGGAGCCCATCTATATTTTAGAGAGGTGGGGTTTGCCCCTGCTCTAAATTACCTTATCTATGTGCAAATCCCGTGTTGTCATCAATCCACCAAAAAGGGGGAGATTGTAAGGGCATATTTATCCCTAAGTGTTTTGGTGATTGATGACAATGCTTTTGCGGACTAATCGTGTGCCTTGAGTCCCTCAGATACTTCATCACTAGGCACAAGACGATTCAGTGCCCCTCGGAGACTGTTGAAGCCGGGTTGTTATACGTTTCTCTTTGGTGGAGTTGAGTCGTAGGAGAGCCGTACTATTAAGAGGGGGTCCGCGTCGGAAAGGTAGGGTGGAATCACACGTACACTTGTCCCTCCTTTCCTTGCACTTTGGGGCTACCCGTCGTTATCTTGGTTGTGCGGAAAACTAGCGACTGCTGCTGTACTTGCAGTAGTACCGCAGGTCCAAGCGGTAGTACCGCGGCATGTCACGGTAGTACCGCTCTTCTGGTGCGGTAGTACCGCGGCATCCAGGCCTTGTGCCGCTCCGGTGCGGTAGTAGGGGCGGATGTAATTTTTTACATCCGCGCCCCCCACGGTAGTACCGCTCGCCCAGCGCGGTAGTACCGCGGGGGCCCATGGTAGTACCGCTCCCTAGGAGTTGCAGTACCGTGGCCCTTCGACCTAGTACTGCAGTGTCGCGGTAGTAGGCGCGGATGTAATTTTTTACATCCGCGTCGGCCACGGTAGTACCGCGCCCCTCAAGCGGTAGTACCGCGTCGGGTTTTTGCACCACCCGAGTTTCAGCGGAAGTAGGCACGGATGTAATTTATTTCATCCGCGCCCTTTCCAGGCCGTGACTCTCCTGCCTTGCGGTAGTACGGTGAGGGGGAGCGGTAGTACCGCGCCAGCGGTAGTACTGCTCCTTCGCCAGGCTAGTTCCGGCCTGTGCTGCTGCCGCGGTAGTACCGTGGTCGTCCACGGTAGTACCGCGCGGCCTCGCGGTAGTACCTCTTCGTTGGAGCGGTAGTACCGTGCGTCGCGAGCTGAACATGTGGATAACGGTTGGATTTTTTCCTCGACTATATAAGGGGTGTCTTCTACCTCTAGTTGACTACCACTTCCACCTCTAAGCTCCATTGTTGCTCCAAGCTCCATTTTCGCCCGATCTCTCTCCCTAGCCAATCAAACTTGTTGATTTGCTCGGGATTGGGTGACAAGGGTCCGATCTACACTTCCACCACAGGATATTTGATTCCCCCCACTTATCCCTTGCGGATCTTGTTACTCTTGGGTGTTGATCACCCTAGACGGTTGAGGTCACCTCAAAGCCATACTCCATTGTGGTGAAGCTTCGTGGTGTTGTTGTTGTTGGGAGCCTCCGATTGTTGTGGAGATTGCCCCAACCTTGCTTGTAAAGGTTAGGTCGCCGCCTTCAAGGGCACCAATAGTGGAATCACGGCATCTCGCATCGTGTGAGGGCGTGAGGAGAATACGGTGGCCCTAGTGGCTTCTTGGGGAGCATTGTGCCTCCACACCGCTCTAACGGAGACGTACTTCCCTTTAAAAGGAAGGAACTCCGGTAACACATCCTCGTCTCCACCGGCTCCACTCTTGGTTATTTCGTGCCATTACTTTCGCAAGCTTACTGATTGTTACATCTCTTGCTTGCTTGTGTGCTAGTTGTTCTTGCATCATATAGGTTGCTCACCTAGTTGCATATATAGACAACCTATTTTGTTGCAAAGTTTAATTTGGTAAAGAAAAGCTTAAAAATTGTTAGTTGCCTATTCACCCCCCCTCTAGTCAACCATATCTATCCTTTCACTTAGCATTATGATCGTTACAGTTTCATTGCTACTGCTTTCTTCATGACTTATACATGTTCCTCAGACTATGAGATTATGCAACTCCCGAATACCGAAGGAACACTTTGTGTGCTACCAAACGTCACAACGTAAATGGGTGATTATAAAGGTGCTCTACAGGTGTCTTCGAAGGTGTTTGTTGGGTTGGCATAGATCGAGATTAGGGTTATCACTCCATGTTTCGGAGAGGTATCTCTGGGCCCTCTCGGTAATACTCATCACTATAAGACTTGCAAGCATTGTGACTAATGAGTTAGTTGCTGGATGAAGTATTACGGAACGAGTAAAGAGACTTGCCGGTAACGAGATTGAACTAGGTATGATGATACCAACGATCGAATCTCGGGCAAGTAACATACCGATGACAAAGGGAACAACGTATGTTGTTATGCGATTTGACCGACAAAGATCTTCGTAGAATATGTAGGAGCCAATATGAGCATCGAGGTTCCACTATTGGTTGTTGACCGGAGATGTGTCTTGGTCATGTCTACATAGTTCTCGAACCCGTAGGGTCCGCACGGTTAACGTTCGATGACGATTTGTATTATGAGTTATGTGATTTGATGACCAAAGTTTGTTTAGAGTCCTGGATGAGATCATGGACATGACGAGGAGTCTCGAAATGGTTGGGACGTACAGATTGATATATTGGTAGGATATATTCGGACATCGGAAAGGTTCCGAGTGATTTGGGTATTTTTCAGAGTACTGGAGAGTTACGGGAATTCGTCGGGGGAAGTAATGGGCCTTAATGGGCCGTACGGGAAACGAGAGAAGGGCCTCAAGGGTGGCCACTCCCCCCCATGGGCTGGTCCGAATTGGACTAGGAGGGGGCGGCGCCCCCTCCTTCCTCCTCCCATCTTCCTCCTTCCCTCCTTCTCCTAATGTTAGATTTCTTTCTTATGAAAATATGAAAAAGAGTGTCACTTGTTCTCCAGCAGCTATGCAACATCCATGGGTGAAGGGAGCTTTAGCCGTCGCGGGTAAGCTCCGCAAGGAAACAATGGACCTCAAGCAGCACGTCAATAAGCTCGAGGAGGAGAATCGTATCCCGAGGGGCATCATCGCCAAGAATATCACACCACCACCTCCGAAGAAGGAGACATAATCACATGGGTATGGGCACTCCCCTTGGCAACTGCCAAGCTTGGGAGAGGTGCCTCGATATCGTATCACCATCACACTCCTATCTTTACCGTTTTACTTAGTTTGGTCCTTTTGGTAATATCTTGATCTAGTAGAATAAAGTTTTAGTAGGATTTAGTTTTGAGTTTTGCTTTTATGATCCCTCTATGTAATCGAGTCTGTGAGCTATATATAATAAAGATTAGTGTTGAGTCAAGGGCTTTGCTATATTACAATGATCTTGAGGGAATAAAGAATAAAAGAAAGAAATAAAAGAGATCATATTGATTTTATGGAGAGTAATGACTTCACATAAAGAGTATGATGAATAAAAGTTGTTGAGAGTTGGCAAACATAGTTTTGGTCATCATTGCAATTAATAGGAAGTAATAAAGAAAAAGAGGTTTTCACATATAAATATACTATGATGAATAAAAGTTGTTGAGAGTTGGCAAACATAGTTTTGGTCATCGTTGCAATTAATAGGAAGTAATAAAGAAAAAGAGGTTTTCACATATAAATATACTATCTTGGACATCTTTTATGATTGTGAGAATGCATTAAAATATGACATGCTAAAGAGTTGATATTGGACAAGGAAGACAACGTAATGGGTTATGTTTTCTTATATCCGAAATAAAGTATATTGTCATGGATCATCCAACATGTTGAGCTTGCCTTTGCCCCTCATGCTAGCCAAATTCTTTGCACCAAGTAGAGATACTACTTGTGCTTCCAAATATCCTTAAACCCAGTTTTGCCATGAGAGTCCACCATATCTACCTATGGATTGAGTAAGATCCTTCAAGTAATTAAGTTGTCATGTTGCATGCAATAAAAAATTGCTCTCTAAATATGTATGACTTATTAGAGTGGAGAAAATAAGCTTTATATGATCTTGTGATATGGAAGCAATAAAAACGACGGACTGCATAATAAAGGTACATATCACAAGTGGCAATATAAAGTGACATTCTTTTGCATTAAGATTTCGTGCATCCAACCATAAAAGCACATGACAACCTCTACTTCCCTCTGCGAAGGGCCTATCTTTTACTTTTGTCTTATACCTTATGCAAGAGTCATGGTGATCTTCACCTTTCCTTTTTACATTTTATCCTTTGGCAAGCACCTTGTGTTGGAAAGGTCCTGATATATATATATCCAATTGGATGTAAGTTAGCATGAACTATTATTGTTGACATTACCCTTGGGGTAAAAGGTTGGGAGGGAGCACTATAAGCCCCTATCTTTCTCTATGTCCGATTAAAACTCCATACCCATAAGTATTGCGTGAGTGTTAGCAATTCTGAAAGACTAAATGATAGTTGAGTATGTGGACTTGCTGAAAAGCTCTTATATTGACTCTTTCCTATGTTATGATAAATTGCAATTGCTTCAATGACCGAGGTTATAGTTTGTTGGTTCTCAATGAAGTTTCTGATTCATACTTGACATTGTGGATAGATTATTACTTGAGCATAAGAAATCATATGACAAAATATTTGTATATGTTGCTGTTATAAGAATGATCATGATGCCCTCATGTCCATATTTTATTTTATTGACACCTCTATCTCTAAACATGTGGACATATTTTCCGATATCGGCTTCCGCTTGAGGACAAGCAAGGTCTAAGCTTGGGGGAGTGGATACGTCCATTTTGCATCATGCTTTTATATCAATATTTATTGCATTATGGGTTGTTATTTAACGTTATGTCACAATACTTATGCCTATTCTCTCTTATTTTACAAGGTTTATGTGAAGAGAGAGAATGCTGGCAGCTGGAATTCTGGGCTGGAAAAGGAGCAAATATTAGAGACCTATTCTGCACAACTCCAAAAGTCCTGAAACTCCACGAAAGCCATTTTTGGAATTAATTAAAGATACTGAGCGGAAGAAATACCATAGGGGGGCCACCCACCGTCCACGAGGGTGGGGGCGCACCCTACCCCCTGGGCGTGCCCCCTGCCTCATGGGCCCCCTGGCAGCCTTCCGGTGACCATCTGCTGCTATATGAAGTCTTTTACCCTCGAAAAAAATGATAAGTAAGCTTTTGATATGTCTCCAACGTATCTATAATTATTTATTGTTCCATGCTATTATATTACCCGTTTTGGATGTTTATGGGCTTTACTTTACAATTTTATATCATTTTTGGGACTAACCTACTAACCGGAGGCCCAGCTCGAATTGCAGTTTTTTTTCCTATTTTAGTGTTTCGAAGAAAATGAATATCAAACGGAGTCCAAATGGAATGAAACCTTCGGGAGCAATATTTTTGGCACAAACGAGATCTAGAGGACTTGTAGTGGAAGTCAAGAAACAACCGAGGCGGCCACGAGGGTACCCGGCGCGCCCCCTAGGGTTGGGCGCACCCCCACCCTATGGGCTCCTCGGGCGTCCACCGACCTACTTCTTCCTCCTATATATACCCATGTACCCCGAAAACATCAGAAGCGACCACGGAAAACTACTTCCACCGTTGTAACCTTCTGTATCCGCAAGATCCCATCTTGGAGCCTTCACCGGTGCTCAGCCGGAGGGGGAATCGACCACGGAGGGCTTCTACATCAACACCATAGCCTTTCCGATGAGTTGTGAGTAGTTTACCATAGACCTTCGGGTCCATAGTTATTAGCTAGATGGCTTCTTCTCTCTCTTTGAATCTAAATACAAAGTTCTCCTCGATCTTCTTGGAGATCTATTCGATGTAACTCTTTTTGCGGTGTGTTTGTCGAGATCCGATGAATTGTGGGTTTATGATCAAGTTTATCTATGATAAATATTTGAATCTCCTCTGAATTCTTTTATGTGTGATTAAGTTATCTTTGCAAGTCTCTTCGAATTATCAGTTTGGTTTGGCCTACTAGATTGATCTTTCTTGCAATGGGAGAAGTGCTTAGCTTTGGGTTCAATCTTGCGGTGTCCTTTCCCAGTGACAGCAGGGGCAGCAAGGCACATATTGTATTGTTGCCATCGAGGATAAAAAGATGGGGTTTATATCATATTGCATGAGTTTATCCCTCTACATCATGTCATCTTTCTTAATGCGTTACTCTATTCTTTATGAACTTAATACTCTAGATGCATGCTAGATAGCGGTCGATGTGTGGAGTAATAGTAGTAGATGCAGGCAGGAGTCGGTCTACTTGTCACGGACGTGATGCCTATATACATGATCATGCCTAGATAATCTCATAATTATTCGCTTTTCTATCAATTGCTCGACAGTAATTTGTTCACCCACCGTAATACTTATGCTATCTTGAGAGAAGCCACTAGTGAAACCTATGGCCCCCGGGTCTATCTCTTATCATCTAAGCTTTTAATCTACTTTTATTTGCATCTTTACTTTTCCAATCTATATCATAAAATACTAAAAATATATTTATCTTATCATATTATCTCTATCAGATCTCACTTTCGCAAGTGGTCTTGAAGGGATTGACAACCCCTTTATTGCGTTGGTTGCGAGTTCTTGTTTGTTTGTGTAGGTGAGTGGGACTTTTGAGGAGCCTCCTACTGGATTGATACCTTGGTTCTCAAAAACTGAGGGAAATACTTATGCTACTATTGCCGCATCACCCTTTACTCTTCAAGGAAAACCAACGCAAGCTCAAGACGTAGCAAGAAGGATTTCTGGCGCCGTTGCCGGGGAGGTCTTCACTCAAGTCAAGACATACCAAGTACCCATCACAAACTCATCTCCCTCGCACTTACGTGATTTGCCATTTGCCTCTCGTTTTCCTCTCCCCCACTTTACCCTTGCCGTTTTATTCGCCCTCTCTTTCCCAATCTCCTCTCTCTTTCGCTTGCTCTCTTCTTCCTCCTCACTTTTGTTTGCCGTTATGTCGGAAATTGGGGAGATTATCGTCAACATGGACAATAATGATAACATGGAAAATTCTGATGCTCCTGCTGAAGAACCCCCTATCTTGCATACTTGTGTCGGTGCTTTACCTTCTATGGGTGGTTCTATTCTTCATAGAACTAGTAGTATTGCAGATGCTATTGCTATGCTTGTAGTTGAGCTTGAAAGACAATTTATGCATATGCATCCTTGCATACAAAGAATTTTCCTGGAATTTTCTAATATTGAGCATTCTTCTGTTAAGCGCGCCGCTACTATCTTTTTGGCACATGAGTTTAGATTTATAATAAAAGAGGCCAAAGAAATCTTTGCGCACTATAGGGTGGACACCGACCGTCCTCCCATTGAGGTGATCCTCTTTGATCAAGAGAAATTAGGCGTTTTCAATCTTTGGACTATGTTGCTTTTAATGAAAACCTTAGGAAAAAGGTTCCTACCAATGTCCTAGTTGATAGAATTTCCGAACTTAATAATGATTTTGCTATTCGAAACAGTGAGCTAGGATACTCTCTTGAGTATAGGCTCACGAAATTCTGCCAAAAGAATGCTTATAATGATGAATTAGTTGTGCAATATGAAGGGCCAAAGGAGGAACCCATACCTCTTGAGATTGATCTTGCGGACTTTTGTCCCATTAAATTTAGCCCTTTTGATTACTTTTGCTTGCCTCAGATAAAACTTGCTGCTGAACGTAGAGAATATGAGATGAGTTTTCGTGATCTATCTTATTATTATGGCACTACTTAGATCTATCCTCGCTTTTATGCCTAGCTAGGGGCGTTAAACGATAGCGCTAATTGGGAGGCAACCCAATTTTATTTATGTTTTTTTTGTTTTTGCTTATGTTTAGTAATAAATTCAGCTAATACCTTCTGTTTAGATTTGTTTTTATGTTTTAATTAGTGTTTGTGCCAAGTAGAACCTATAGGATAACCTATGGTGATAGTTAATTTGATTCTGCTGAAAAACAGAAACTTTGCGCGCACGAAAATAATTTTAGTAATTCACAGAAACGTGATTTTGCGTTTATTCTTTTTTATGTAGATCGTTAGACAAATTTTCCAGCATTTCCTATTTTGGTAGGATTTTTAGAGTTCCAGAAGTATTCGACAGTTACAGATTGCTACAGACTGTTGTGTTTTTGACAGATTCTGCTTTTCGTGTGTTGTTTGCTTATTTTGATGCATCTATGGCTAGTATGTACGGGTATGAACCATAGAGAAGTTGGAATACAGTAGTTTTAACACCAATATAAATAAAGAATGAGTTCATTATAGTATATTATGTGGTGGTTTTGCTTTCTTGCACTAACGGATCTTATGAGATTTCCTGTTGAGTTTTGTGCTGTGAAGTTTTCAAGTTTTGGGTAAAAATTTGATGGATTATGGAATAAGGAGTGGCAAGAGCCTAAGCTTGGGGATGCCCATGGCACCCCAAGATATTCAAGGATAAACAAAAGCCTAAGCTTGGGGATGCCCTGGAAGGCATCCCCTCTTTCGTCTTCGTCTATCGGTAACTTTACTTGGAGCTATATTTTTATTCGCCACATGATATGTGTTTTGCTTGGAGTGTCTTGTATGATATTAGTATTTGCTTTTTAGTTTACCACAATCATCCTTGCTGTACACACCTTTTGGGAGAATCCCATTTGATTAGAATTTATTAGAATACTCTATGCGCTTCACTTATATATTTTGAGCTAGATAATTTTTGCTCTAGTGCTTCACTTATATCTCTTAGAGCACGGCGGTGGCTTAATTTTGAAAAAATTGTTGATCTCTCATGCTTCACTTATATAATTTTGAGAGTCTCTTAGAACAGCATGGTATTTGCTATGGTTATAAAATTGGTCCTAGAATGATGGGCATCCAAGTTGGGTATAATAAAAACTATCATAGAAAGTGAATTGGATGCTATGATCAATTTGATGCTTGATAATTGTTTTGAGATATTAGGATGGTTATATTAGAGTCATGATAGTTGGGTGATTATGAATTTAAAGAATACTTGTGTTGAAGTTTGTGATTTCCGTAGCTTGCACGTATGGTGAACCACTTTGTGATGAAGTTGGAGCACAATTTTATTTATTGATTGTCTTCCTTATGAGTGGCGGTTGGGGACGAGCGATGGTCTTTTCCTACCAATCTATCCCCCTAGGAGCATGCGCGTAGTACTTTGTTTTTTATGACTTGTAGAATTTTGCAATAAGTATATGAGTTCTTTATGACTAATGTTGAGTCCATGGATTATACACACTCTCACCCTTCCACCATTGCTAGCCGCTCTTGTGCCGCACAACTTTTGCCGGTACCATACACCCACCATATACCTTCCTCAAAACAGCCACCATACCTACCTATTATGGCATTTCCATAGCCATTCCGAGATATATTGCCATGCAACTTTCCATCGTTCTGTTTATTATGACACGGATTATCATTGTCATATTGCTCTTTGCATGATCATGTAGTTGGCATCGTATTTGTGGCAAGGCCACCTTCATAATTTTCATACATGTCACTCTTGATTCATTGCATATCCCGGTACACCGCCGGAGGCATTCATATAGAGTCATATCTTGTTTAAGTATTGAGTTGTAAGTAAATAAAAGTGTGATGATCTTCATTATTAGAGCATTGTCCCAGTGAGGAAAGGATGATGGAGACTATGATTCCCCCACAAGTCGGGATGAGACTTCGAACTTTATAAAAAAAAGATAAATAAAAAATAAAAAAAAGAAAGGCCAAAAAAGGGAAGGCCCAAAAAAATGACATGAGAGAAAAAGAGAGAAGGGACAATGCTACTATCCTTTTTACCACACTTGTGCTTCAAAGTAGCACCATGATCTTCATGATAGAGAGTCTCCTATGTTGTCACTTTCATTCACTAGTGGGAATTTTTCATTATAGAACTTGGCTTGTATATTCCAATGATGGGCTTCCTCAAAATGCCCTAGGTCTTCGTGAGCAAGCAAGTTGGATGCACACCCACTTAGTTTCTTTTGTCGAGCTTTCATACATTTATAGCTCTAGTGCTTCCATTGCATGGCAATCCCTACTCACTCACATTGATATCTATTAATGGGCATCTCCATAGCCCGTTGATACGCCTAGTTGATGTGAGACTATCTTCTCCTTTTTGTCTTCTCCACAACCACCATTCTATTCCACATATAGTGCTATGTCCATGGCTCACGCTCATGTATTGCGTGAAAGTTGAAAAAGTTTGAGATTACTAAAGTATGAAACAATTGCTTGGCTTGTCATCGGGGTTGTGCATGATTAAATACTTTGTGTGATGAAGATAGAGCAACAGCCAGACTATATGATTTTGTAGGGATAACTTTCTGTGGCCATGTTATTTTGAGAAGACATGATTACTTTGATTAGTATGCTTGAAGTATTACTATTTCTTACGTCAATATGAACTTCTATTTTGAATCATTTGGATCTGAACATTCATGCCACAATAAAGAAAATTACATTGAGAATTATGCTAGGTAGCATTCCACATCAAAAATTCTGTTTTTATCATTTACCTACTCGAGGACGAGCAGGAATTAAGCTTGGGGATGCTTGATACGTCTCCAACGTATCTATAATTTTTTATTGTTCCATGCTATTATATTACCCGTTTTGGATGTTTATGGGCTTTACTTTCCACTTTTATATCATTTTTGGGACTAACCTACTAACCGGAGGCCCAGCCCGAATTGTTGTTTTTTTGCCTATTTCAATGTTTCAAAGAAAAGAAATGTCAAACGGAGTCCAAACGGAATGAAACCTTCGGGAGCGATCTTTTTGGAACAAACGTGATCCAGAGGACTTTGAGTGGAAGTCAAGAAACAACCGAGGCAGCCACGAGGGTGCCCGGCGCACCCCTTAGGGCTGGGCGCGCCCCCCACCCTCATGGGCCCCTCGGGTGTCCACCAACCTACTTCTTCCTCCTATATATACCCATGTACCCCGAAAACATCAGAAGCGACCACGAAAAACTATTTCCACCGCCGTAACCTTCTGTATCCGCGAGATCCCATCTTGGAGCCTTCGCCGGCGCTCTGCCGGAGGGGGAATCGACCATGGAGGGCTTATACATCAACCCCATAGCCTTTTCGATGAGTTGTCAGCAGTTTACGACAGACCTTCGGGTCCATATTATTAGCTAGATGGCTCCTTCTCTCTCTTTGAATCTCAATACAAAGTTCTCCTCGATCTTCTTGGAGATCTATTCGATGTAACTCTTTTTGCGGTGTATTTGTCGAGATCCGATGAATTGTGGGTTTATGATCAAGTTTATCTATGAGAAATATTTGAATCTCCTCTGAATTCTTTTATATGTGATTAAGTTATCTTTGCAAGTCTCTTCGAATTATCAGTTTGGTTTGTCCTACTAGATTGATCTTTCTTGCAATGGGAGAAGTGCTTAGCTTTGGGTTCAATCTTGCGGTGTCCTTTCCCAGTGACATCAGGGGTAGCAAGGCACATATTGTATTGTTGTCATCGAGGATAAAAAAATGGGGTTTACATCATATTGCATGAGTTTATCCCTCTACATCATGTCATCTTTCTTAATGCGTTACTCTGTTCTTTATGAACTTAATACTCTAGATGCATGCTGGATAGCGGTCGGTGTGTGGAGTAATAGTAGTAGATGCAGGCAGGAGTCGGTCTACTTGTCACGGACGTGATGCCTATATACATGATCATGCCTAGATAATCTCATAATTATTCGCTTTTCTATCAATTGCTCGACAGTAATTTGTTCACCCACAATAATACTTATGCTATCTTGAGAGAAGCCACTAGTGAAATCTATGGCCCCCGGGTCTATCTCTTATCATCTAAGCTTTCAATCTACTTTTATTTGCATCTTTACTTTTCCAATTTATATCATAAAATACCAAAAATATATTTATCTTATCATATTATCTCTATCAGATCTCACTTTTGCAAGTGGCCTTGAAGGGATTGACAACCCCTTTATTGCGTTGGTTGCGAGTTCTTGTTTGTTTGTGTAGGTGTGTGGGACTTTTGAGGAGCCTCCTACTGGATTGATACCTTGGTTCTCAAAAACTGAGGGAAATACTTACACTACTATTGCTACATCACCCTTTCCTCTTCAAGGAAAACCAATGCAAGCTCAAGACGTAGCAGCTTTCAGGACGAAACTCTGCCGCCCCGAGGCGAAACCAATCTAGGGCTCCGTCAGAGCTGTTCTACCAGGGAAACTTCCCTCCGGGAGGGGGAAATCATCACCATCGATCCTCTCATCGGGAGGGGGTCAATCTCCATCAACATATTCACCAGCGCCATCTGCTCTCAAACCCTAGTTCATCTCTTGTATCCAATCTTTGTCCCAAAACCTCAGATTGGTACCTGTGGGTTGCTAGTAGTGTTGATTACTCCTTGTAGTTGATGCTAGTTGGTTTATTCGGTGGAAGATCATATGTTCAGATCCTTTATGCATATTAATACCCCTCTGATTATGAACATGAATATGATTTGTTAGTAGTTATGTTTGTTCCTGAGGACATGGGAGAAGTCTTGCTATAAGTAGTCATGTGAATTTGGTATTCGTTCGATATTTTAATGAGATGTATGTTGTCTCTCCTCTAGTGGTGTTATGTGAACGTCAACTACATGACACTTCACCATTGTTTCGGCCTAGAGGAAGGCATTGGGAAGTAATAAGTAGATGATAGGTTGCTAGAGTGACAGAAGCTTAAACCCTAGTTTATGCATTGCTTCGTAAGGGGCTGATTTGGATCTATATGATTCATGCTATGGTTAGGTTTACCTTAATACTTCTTTTGTAGTTGCAGATGCTTGCAATATGGGTTAATCATAAGTGGGATGCTTGTCCAAGAAAGGACAGTACCCAAGCACCGGTCCACCCACATATCAAATTATCAAAGTAACGAACGCGAATCATATGAGCGTGATGAAAACTAGCTTGACGATAATTCCCATGTGCCCTCGGGAGCGCTTTTCTCCATATAAGAACTTGTCCAGACTTTTCCTTTGCTACAAAAAGGATTGGGCCATCTTGCTGCACTTTATTTACTTTCATTGATTGTTACCCGTTACAAATTACCTTATCACAAAACTATATATTATCGATAATTTCAGTGCTTAGAGAGAATACCTTACTGTAAACCGCTTGTTATTTCCTTCTGCTCCTCGTTGGGTTTGATACATCTCCAACGTATCTATAATTTTTGATTGCTCCATGCTACTTTATCTACTATTTTGGACTATATTGGGCTTTATTTTCCACTTTTATATTATTTTTGGGACTAACCTATTAACCGGAGGCCCAGCCCAGAATTGCTGTTTTTTTTGCCTATTTCAGTGTCTCGAGGAAACGGAATATCAAACGGAATGAAACCTTCGGGAACGTGATTTTCTCACCGAACGTGATCCAGGAGACTTGGACCCTACTCCAAGAAGCTTCCGAGGAGGTCACGAGGGTGGAGGGCGCGCCCCCCTTGGCGCGCCCCCTACCTCGTGGGCCTCTCGGAGCTCCACCGACGTACTCCCTCCTCCTATATATACCTACGTATCCCCAATAGACCAGAGAGAGAGAGCCAAAAACCTAATTCACCGCCGCAACCTTCTGTATCCACGAGATCCCATCATGGGGCCTGTTCCGGAGCTCCGCCGGAGAGGGCATCCACCACGGAGGGCTTCTACATCATCACCATAGCCCCTCCGATGAAGTGTGAGTAGTTTACTTCAGACCTTCGGGTCCATAGCTAGTAGCTAGATGGCTTCTTCTCTCTTTTTGGATCTCAATACAATGTTCTCCCCCTCTCTCGTGGAGATCTATTCGATGTAACCTTCTTTTTGCGGTGTGTTTGTTGAGACCGATGAATTGTGGGTTTATGATCCAACTTATCTATGGAAAATATTAGATTCTTCTCTGAATTCTTTTATGTATGATTGAGTTATCTTTGCAAGTCTCTTCGAATTATCCGTTTGGTTTGGCCGACTAGATTGGTAGTTCTTGTAATGGGAGAAGTGCATGGCTTTGGGTTGAATCTTGCGGTGTCCTTACTCAGTGACAGAAAGAGTTGCAAGGCACGTATTGTATTGTTGCCATCAAGGATAACAAGATGGGGTATTTATCATATTGCATGAATTTATTCCTCTACATCATGTCATCTTGCTTAAGGTGTTACTCTGTTTTTAACTTAATACTCTAGATGCATGCTGGATTGCGGTCGATGTGTGGAGTAATAGTAGTAGATGCAGAATCGTTTCGGTCTACTTGTCTCGGACGTGATGCCTATATACATGATCATACCTAGATAACCTCATAACTATGCTCAATTCTATCAATTGCTCAACAGTAATTTGTTCACCCACCGTAGAATACTTATGCTCTTGAGAGAAGCCACTAGTGAAACCTATGGCCCCCGGGTCTATTCTCATCATATCAATCTCCATCACTTTATTTACTTGCTTTGCCTTTTACTTTTTTACTTTGCATCTTTATACCAAAAATACCAAAAATATTATCTCTATCAGATCTCACTCTCGTAAGTGACCGTGAAGGGATTGACAACCCCTAAGCGTTGGTTGCGTTTGCTATCGTGTTGTGCAGGTACGAGGGACTTGCGCGTGACCTCCTACTAGATTGATACCTTGGTTCTCAAAAACTGAGGGAAATACTTACGCTACTGTGCTGCATCACCCCCTCCTCTTTGGGGAAAACCAACGCAAGCTCGAGACGTAGCAAGAAGGATTCCTGGTGCCGTTGCCGGGGAGGCTTACGCATAAGTCAACATACCAAGTACCCATCACAATCCCTATCTCTCGCATTACATTATTTGCCATTTGCCTCTCGTTTTCCTCTCCCCCACTTCACCGTTGCCGTTTTATTCGCCCTCTCTTTCCCTTTGCCTTCCTGTTTGCTTGTGTGTTGGATTACTTGTTGCCATGGCGCAAGATAATACCAAATTGTGTGATTTCTTGAATACCAATAATAATGATTTCCTTCGTACTCCGATTGCTCGTCTTAATAATGATGAGTCTTGTGAAATCAATACCGCTTTGCTGAATCTTGTTATGAAAGATCAATTCGCTAGCCTTCCTAGCGAAGATGCCGCTACTCATCTAAACAATTTTGTTGATTTGTGTGATATGCAAAAGAAAAAAGATACGGATAATAATATTGTCAAATTGAAGTTATTTCCGTTTTCACTTAGAGATCGTGCTAAAGTTTGGTTTTCATCTTTGCCTAAAAATAGTATTGATTCTTGGAACAAGTGCAAAGATGCTTTTATCTCTAAGTATTTTCCTCCCGCTAAGATTATCACTCTTAGGAACGATATCATGAATTTTAAACAACTTGATCATGAGCATGTTGCCCAATCTTGGGAAAGAATGAAATTAATGCTTCGCAATTGCCCTACTCATGGTTTGAATTTATGGATGATCATACAAATTTTTTATGCCGGATTGAATTTTGCTTCTAGAAATCTTTTAGATTCGGCCGCGGGAGGCACTTTTATGGAAATTACGTTAGGGGATGCTACCAAATTGCTTGATAATATTATGGCTAATTATTCTCAATGGCACACCGAAAGATCTTCTAGTAAAAAAGTGCATGCTATAGAAGAAATCAATGTTTTGAGTGAAAAAATGGATGAACTTATGAAGATGTTTGCTCCTAAAAATACTCCTCTTGATCCTAATGATATGCCTTTATCTACTTTGCTTGAGAATAATAATGAATCTATGGATGTGAATTTTGTTGGTAGGAATAGTTTTGGTAACAACGCTTATAGAGGGAATTTTAATCCTAGGCCTTTTCCTAGCAATACTTCTAACAATTATGGAAATTCCTACAACAACTCTTATGGAAATTTCAATAAGATGCCCTCTGATTTTGAGAGTAGTGTTAAAGAGTTTATGAATTCACAAAAGAATTTTAATGCTTTGCTTGAAGAGAAATTGCTTAAAGTTGATGATTTGGCTAGGAACGTTGATAGAATTTCTCTTGAAATTGATTCTTTAAAGCTTAGATCTATTCCTCCTAAGCATGATATCAATGAGTCTCTCAAAGCTATGAGAATCTCCATTGACGAGTGCAAAGAAAGAAAAGCTAGGATGCGTGCTTCCAAAGATGCCTTTATTAAAGCGTGTTCTTCAAATCCCTATGAAAATCAAGATGAAGATCTAAAAGTTATTGATGTGTCCCCCATTAAATCTTTGTTTTGCAATATGAATCTTGATGAATCTGAATATGATCTTCCCTTACCTAGAAGGCATTCTAAGAATTCTGAGTTTCTAGATCTTGATGATGAAATTGATGAAAGTAGGATTGAAATAAATAGAAACCATGATGTTGCTAAACCTACTATTTTGGATCTCAAGGAATTTAATTATGAAAATTGCTCTTTGATTGATTGTATTTCCTTGTTGCAATCCGTGTTAAATTCTCCTCATGCTTATAGTCAAAATAAGGCCTTTACCGAACACATTGTTGATGCCTTGATGCAATCTTATGAAGAAAAACTTGAGTTGAAAGTTTCCATCCCTAGAAAACTCCATGATGAGTGGGAACCTACCACTAAGATTAAAATTAAAGACTTTGAGTTTCATGCTTCATGTGATTTGGGTGCTAGTGTCTCTACTATTCCCAAAACTTTATGTGATTTGCTAGACTTCCGTGATTTTGATGATTGCTCTATAAACTTGCATCTTGTGGATTCCACTATTAAAAAACCTATGGGAAGAATTAATGATGTTCTTATTGTTGCAAATAGGAATTATGTGCCCGTAGATTTTATCGTTCTAGATATAGATTGCAATCCTTCATGTCCTATTATTCTTGGTAGACCTTTCCTTAGAACGATTGGTGCAATTATTAATATGAAGGAAGGGAATATTAGATTCCAATTTCCCTTAAAGAAGGGCATGGAACACTTTCCTAGAAAGAAAATAAAATTACCATATGAATCTATCATGAGAGCCACTTATGGATTGCCTACCAAAGATGGCAATACCTAGATCTATCCTTGCTTTTATGCCCAGCTAGGGGTGTTAAACGATAGCGCTTGTTGGGAGGCAACCCAATTATATTTTGTGTTTTTTGTTTTTGGTTCTGTTTAGGAATAAATAATCCATATACCTTCTGTTTGGACGTGGTTTTATGTTTTAATTAGTGTTTGTGCCAAGTAAGACCTATAGGATAACCTACGATGATAGTTGATTCGATTCTGCTGAAAAACAGAAACCTTAGCGCTCACGAGATTAGCTGCAAGTTTTTACTGGAGAGTGCTTTTGCATTGATTCTTTTTGATTATGATCAATAAACAAATTGTCCAGGACTTCCTATTTTGGTAGAATTTTTAGAGTTCCAGAAGTTTGCGTTAGTTACAGATTACTACAGACTGTTCTGTTTTTGACAGATTCTGTTTTTCGTGTGTTGTTTGCTTATTTTGATGAATCTATGGCCAGTAAATTAGTTTATAAACCATGTAGAAGTTGGAATACAGTAGGTTTAACACCAATATAAATAAAGAATGATTTCATTACAGTACCTTGAAGTAGTCTTTTGTTTTCTTTCTCTAACGGAGCTCACGAGATTTCTGTTGAGTTTTGTGTTGTGAAGTTTTCAAGTTTTGGGTGAATTCTTTTGATGGATTGTGGAACAAGGAGTGGCAAGAGCCTAAGACTTGGGATGCCCATGGCACCCCCAAGATAATCAAAGGACACCAAAAAGTCAAAGCTTGGGGATGCCCCGGAAGGCATCCCCTCTTTCGTCCACTTCCATCGGTAATTTACTTGGAGCTATATTTTTATTCACCCACATGATATGTGTTTTGCTTGGAGCATCTTGTATTATTTGTGTCTTTGCTTGTTAGTCTACCACAATCATCCTTGCTGTACACACCTTTTTAGAGATCCATACATGATTTCGAATTTGTTAGAATACTCTATGTGCTTCACTTATATCTTTTGAGCTTGATAGTTTTGCTCATAGTGCTTCACTTATATCTTTTTGAGCGCGATAATTTTTGCTCTAGTGGTTCACTTAGATCCTTTAGAGCACGGTGGTGGATTTGTTTTAAAGAAACTTGATCTCTCATGCTTCACTTATATTATTTTGAGAGTCATTAATAGCATGGTAATTTGCTTAATGTTAATATACTTAGTGTTCAAAATATGTGAAACTTTCTTTTGAGTGAATTGAATACTAGGATAAATTTAATGCTTAATAATTGTTTTGAGATATGGAGGTAACAATATCAAAGTCGTGATAGTTGAGTAGTTGTGAATTTGAGAAATACTTGTGTTGAAGTTTGTAAATCCCGTAGCATGCACGTATGGGTAAAGTTGTGTAACAAATTTGAAGCATGAAGTGTACCTGGCTTGTGCATCCTTATGCGTGGCGGTCGGGGACGAGCCATGGTCTTTTCCTACCAATCTATCCCCTAGGGGCATGCTTAGTAGTACTTTGCTTCGAGGGCTAATAAACTTTTGCAATAAGTATATGAGTTCTTTATGACTAATGTGAGTCCATGGATTATACGCACTTTTACCTTTCCACATTTGCTAGCCTCTTCGGTACCGTGCATTGCCCTTTCTCACATTGAGAGTTGGTGCAAACTTCGCCGGTACATCCAAACCCCGTGATATGATACGCTCTTTCACACATAAACCTCCTTATATCTTCCTCAAAACAGCCACCAAACCTACCTATTATGGCATTTCCATAGCCATTCCGAGATATATTGCCATGCAACTTTCCACCGTTCCGTTCATCATGACATACTTTACTTTTGTCATATTGCCATTGCATGATCATGTAGTTGACATCGTATTTGTGGCAAAGCCACCACGCATTATTTTTCATACATGTAATTCTTGATTCATTGCACCATCCCGGTACACCACCGGAGGCATTCATATAGAGTCATATCTTGTTCTAGTTTCGAGTTGTAATATCAAGTTGTTGTAATGAAAGTGTGATGATCATCATTATTAGAGCATTGCCCCAGTGAGGAAAAGGATGATGGAGACTATGATTCCCCCCAAGTCGGGATGAGACTCCAGACGAAAATTAAAAAAAAGAGGCCATAAAAAAAGGGAGAAAAGGCCCAAATAAAAAAATGAGAGAAAAAGAGAGAAGGGGCAATGTTACTATCCTTTTACCACACTTGTGCTTCAAAATAGCACCATGTTTTTCATATAGTGAGTCTCATAAATTATCTTGTTCATACTAGTGGGAATTTTTCATTATAGAACTTGGCTTGTATATTCCAATGATGGGCTTCCTCAAAATGCCCTAGGTCTTCGTGAGCAAGCGAGTTGGATGCACACCCACTAGTTTTCTTTTGTTGAGCATTCATAGCTCTAGTGCATCCGTTGCATGGCAATCCCTACTCCTCATGTTGACATTAATTGATGGGCATCTCCATAGCCCGTTGATTAGCCTCGTCAATATGAGACTTTCTCCTTTTTTGTCTTCCCCACACAATCCCATCATCATATTATATTCCGCCTATAGTGCTATATCCATGGCTTGCGCTCATATATTGAGTGAGGGTTGAAAAAGATGAAGCGCATTAAAATTATGAAACAATTGCTTGGCTTGTCATCGGGGGTATAGAAGTTGGGAACATCTTTGTGTGACGAAAATGAAGCATACCTAACTATATGATTTTGTAGGGATGAACTTTCTTTGGCCATGTTATTTTGAGATGACATAATTGCTTGATTAGTATGCTTGAAGTATTATTATTTTTATGTCAATATGAACTTTTATCTTGAATCTTTCGGATCTGAATATTCATACCATGATTAAGAAGATTTACATTGAAATTATGCCAAAGTATCACTCAGCATATAATATTCTTCTTTTTATCATTTACCTACTCGAGGACGAGTAGGAATTAAGCTTGGGGATGCCTGATACGTCTCCAACGTATCTATAATTTTTGATTGCTCCATGCTACTTTATCTACTGTTTTGGACTATATTGGGCTTTATTTTCCACTTTTTATTATTTTTGGGACTAACCTATTAACCGGAGGCCCAGCCCAGAATTGCTGTTTTTTGCCTATTTCAGTGTTTCGAGGAAACGGAATATCAAACGGAGTCCAAACGGAATGAAACCTTCGGGAACGGGATTTTCTCACTGAACGTGATCCAGGACACTTGGACCCTACTCCAAGAAGCTTCCGAGGAGGTCACGAGGGTGGAGGGCGCGCCCCCTACCTCGTGGGCCCCTCGGAGCTCCACCGACGTACTCCCTCCTCCTATATATATACCTACATATCCCCAATAGACCAGAGAGAGAGCCAAAAACCTAATTCCACCGCCGCAACCTTCTGTATCCATGAGATCCCATCTTGGGGCCTGTTCCGGAGCTCCGTCGGAGAGGGCATCCACCATGGAGGGCTTCTACATCATCACCATAGCCCCTCCGATGAAGTGTGAGTAGTTTACTTCAGACCTTCGGGTCCATAGCTAGTAGCTAGATGGCTTCTTCTCTCTTTTTGGATCTCAATACAATGTTCTCCCCCTCTCTCGTGGAGATCTATTCGATGTAACCTTCTTTTTGCGGTGTGTTTGTTGAGACCGATGAATTGTGGGTTTATGATCCAACTTATCTATGGAAAATATTTGATTCTTCTCTGAATTCTTTTATGTATGATTGAGTTATCTTTGCAAGTCTCTTCGAATTATCCGTTTGGTTTGGCCGACTAGATTGGTAGTTCTTTCAATGGGAGAAGTGCATGGCTTTGAGTTCAATCTTGCGGTGTCCTTACTCAGTGATAGAAAGAGTTGCAAGGCACGTATTGTATTGTTGCCATCGATGATAACAAGATGGGGTATTTATCATATTGCATGAATTTATTCCTCTACATCATGTCATCTTGCTTAAGGCGTTACTCTGTTTTTAACTTAATACTCTAGATGCATGCTGGATAGCGGTCGATGAGTGGAGTAATAGTAGTAGATGCAGAATCGTTTCGGTCTACTTGTCTCGGACGTGATGCCTATATACATGATCATACCTAGATAACCTCATAACTATGCTCAATTCTATCAATTGCTCAACAGTAATTTGTTCACCCACCGTAGAATACCTATGCTCTTAAGAGAAGCCACTAGTGAAACCTATGGCCCCCGGGTCTATTCTCATCATATCAATCTCCATCACTTTATTTACTTGCTTTGCCTTTTACTTTTTACTTTGCATCTTTATACCAAAAATACCAAAAATATTATCTCTATCAGATCTCACTCTCGTAAGTGACCGGGAAGGGATTGACAACCCCTAAGCGTTGGTTGCGAGTTGCTATCGTGTTGTGCAGGTACGAGGGACTTGCGCGTGACCTCCTACTGGATTGATACCTTGGTTCTCAAAAACTGAGGGAAATACTTACGCTACTGTGCTGCATCACCCCCTCCTCTTGAGGGAAAACCAACACAAGCTCGAGACGTAGCAGGGTTCGACACTCTTACTTATCGAAGGGACTACGATAGATCCCCTACACTTGTGGGTCATCATGGACACACTCTCCCCTCTCATTGCTATGCATCACCTAAATAGATCTTGCATGATCGTAGGAAAATTTTGAAATTACCACGTTCCCCAACAGCTACTCTAGCTAATAGCTCCCACTTTCAATATGTATCCAGATTCAGACTTAGAGTCATCTGGATCGGTGTAAAAGTTTGCATTGACGTAACTCTTTACGACAAACTCTTTATCACCTGCATAACCGAGAAATATTTCCTTAGTCCTCACTAAGGATAATTTTGACCGCTGTCCAGTGATCTACTCTTAGATCACTATTGTACCCCCTTGCCAAACTCATGGGAAGGTGCACAATAGGTCTGGTACACAGCACAACATACTTTATATAACCTATGACTGTGGCATAGGGAATGACTTTCATTCTCTTTCTATCTTCTGCCGTGGTCCGGCTTTGAGTCTTACTCAGCTTTACACCTTGTAATACAGGCAAGAACATCTTGTTTGACTGATCCATTTTGAACTCTTTCAAAAAACTTGTCAAGGTATGTATTCATTGAAAATTCATATCAAGCGTCTTAATCTATCTTTATAGATCTTGATGCCGAATATATAAGCAACTTCGTCGAGGTCCTTCTTTGAAAAACTCCTTTCAAACTCTCCTTTATGCTTTCCAGAAAATTTTACATCATTTCCGATCAACAATATGTCATCCACATATAATATCAGAAATGCTACAAAGTTCCCACTCACTTTCTTGTAATACAGGCTTCTCCAAAAGTCTGTATAAATGGATTGCTGGAGCTTGCACACTTTGTTAGCATGCTTTGGATCGGCAAAACCTTATGGTTGCATCATATACAACTCTTTTTCCAGAAATCCATTCAGAAATGCAGTTTTGACATCCATTCAGAAATGCATCATATACAACTCTTCTTCCAGAAATCCACTCACTTTCATCATGGTCTAGTAACATGATTTCCATAATAGGATTACCGTACCACTCCGGTGTGGACTTACTCTGGAAGACCTAAGAGGTTCAATAGTAACTTGATCTGAAGTTTCATGATCATGATCATTAACTTCCTCACTAATTGGTGTAGGAATCACTGGAACAAATTTCTGTGATGAACTACTTTCCAATTCGGGAGAAGGTACAATTACCTCATCAAGTTGTACTTTCCTCCCACTCACTTCTTTCGAGAGAAACTCCTTCTCTAGAAAGGATCCATTCTTAGCAACGAATATCTTGCCTTCGGATCTTGTGATAGAAGGTGCACCCAACAATTTTCTTTGGGTATTCTATGAAGATGCACTTCTCCGATTTGGGTTCGAGCTTATTAGGTTGAATCTTTTTCACATAAGCATCGTAGTCCCAAACTTTAAGAAACGACAACTTTGGTTTCTTGCCAAACCACAGTTCATAAGGCGCCGTCTCAACGGATTTTTGATGGTTCCCTGCTTAACATGAATGTAGATGTCTCTAATGCATAACCCCAAAACGACAGTGGTATATCGGTAAGAGACATCATAGATCACATCATATCCAATAAAGTGCGGCTACGATGTTCGGACACACCATTACGTTGTGGTGTTCTAGGTGGCATGAGCTGTGAAACTATTCCACATTGTTTTAAATGAAGGCCAAACTCGTAACTCAAATATTCTCCTCCACGATCAAATCATAGAAACTTTATTTTCTTGTTACAATGATTCTCCACTTCACTCTGAAATTCTTTGAACTTTTCAGATGTTTCAGACTTATGTTTCATTAAGCAGATATACCCATATCTGCTCAAATCATCTGTGAAGGTTAGATAATAATGATACCCGCCACGAGCATCAACACTCATTAGATTGCATACATTGGTATGTATTATTTCCAATAAGTCACCAGCTCATTCTGTTGTTTCGAAGAATGGAGTTTTATTCATCTTGCTCATAAGGCACGGTTCACAAGCATCAAATGATTCATAATCAAGTGATTCCAAAAGTCCATCAGCATGGAGTTTCTTCATGCGCTTTACACTGATATGACCCAAACGGCAGTGCCACAAATAAGTTGCACTATCATTATAAACTTTGCATGTTTTGGCATAAATACTATGAATATGTGTATTACCACGATCGAGATTCAATAAACCATCAAGATTGGGAGTATGACCATAGAAGGTTTTATTCATGTAAACAAAATAACAATTATTCTCTGTCTTAAATGAATAACCGTATTGCAATTAACATGATCTAATCATATTCATGCCCAACGCAAACACCAAATAACATTTATTTAGGTTCAATACTAATCCCGAAAGTATAGGGAGTGCTCGATGATGATCATACCAATCTTGGAACCACTTCCAACGCACATCGTCACTTCATCCTCAACTAGTCTCTATTTATTCTGCAACTCCTGTTTCGAGTTACTAATCTTAGCAACCGAACAAGTATCAAATACCAAGGGATTACTACGAGCACTAGTAAGGTACACATTAATAATATGTATATCAAATATACCTTTGTTCACTTTACCATCCTTCTTATCCGCCAAATATTTGGGGTAATTCCACTTTGAGTGACCATTTCCTTTGAAGTAGAAATACTCAGTTTTAGGCTTAGGTCCAGCTTTAGGCTTCCTCACGGGAGTGACAACTTGCTTGTCATTCTTCTCGAAGTTCCCTTTCTTTCCCTTTGCCCTTATTCTTGAAACTAGTGATCTTGTTTAATCATCAACACTTGATGCTCTTTCTTTATTTCTACCTTTGTCGAATTCAGCATCACGAAGAGCTCGGGAATCATTTTCGTCATCCCTTGCATACTATAGTTCATCACGAAGTTTCAGTATCTTGGTGATGGTGACTAGAGAACTCTGTCAATCACTATCTTATCTGGAAGATTAACTTCCACTTGATTCAAGTGATTGTAGTATCCAGACATTATGAGCACATGCTCACTAGTTGAGCAATTCTCCTCCATCTTTTAGGCAAAGTACTTGTCACAGGTCTCATACCTCTTGACACGGGCATGAGTCTGAAATACCAATTTTAGCTCTCGGCACATCTCATATGCTCCGTGACGTTTCAAAAATGTTTTGAAGTCCCGGTTCTAAGCCGTAAAGCATGGTGCACTAAACTATCAAGTAGTCATCATATTGAGCTAGCCAAACGTTCATAACGTCTGCATCTGCTCCTGCAATAGGTCTGTCACCTAGCGGTGCATCAAGGACATAATTCTTCTATGCAGCAATGAGGATACACCTCAGATCATGGACCTAGTCCGCATCGTTGCTACTATCATCTTTCAACTTAGTTTTCTCTAGGAACATATAAAACATAGGGAAGCTATAACGCGCGCTATTGATCTACAACATAATTTGCAAAATACTATCAGGATTAAGTTCATGATAAATTAAAGTTCAATTAATCATATTACTTAAGAACTCCCACTTCGATAGACATCCCTCTAGTCATCCAAATGATCACGTGATCCAAATCAACAAAACCATGTCCGATCATCACGTGAGATGGAGTAGTTTTCAATGGTGAACATCACTATGTTAATCATATCTACTATATGCTTCACGCTCGACCTTTCGGTCTCCAGTGTTCCGAGGCCATATCTGTATATGCTAGGCTCGTCAAGTTTAACCCGAGTATTCGGCATGTCCAAAACTGGCTTCCACCCGTTGTATGTGAACATAGAGCTTATCACACCTGATCATCACGTGGTGTCTCGGCATGACGAACTGTAGCAACAGTGCATACTCAAGGAGACCACTTATACCTTGAAATTTAGTAAGGGATCATCTTATAATGTTACCGCCGTACTAAGAAAAATAAGATGCATAAAAGATAAACATCACATGCAATCAAAATATGTGACATGATATGGCCATCATCATCTTGTGATCATGATCTCCATCACCGAAGCATCGTCATGATCTCCATCGTCACCGGCGCGACACCTTGATCTCCATCGTAGCATCGTTGTCGTCTCGCCAACTATTGTTACTACGACTATCGCTACCGCTTAGTGATAAAGTAAAATAATTACATGGCGATTGCATTGCATACAATAAAGCGACAACCATATGGCTCCTGCCAGTTGCCGATAACTTGTTACAAAACATGATCATCTCATACAACAATTTATATCACATCATGCCTTGACTATATCACATCAGAGCAAGCACGGCAAAAACAAGTTAGACGTCCTCTACTTTGTTGTTGCAAGTTTTACGTGGCTGCTACGGGCTTCTAGCAAGAACCGTTCTTACCTACGCATCAAAACAAACAACGATTTTTCGTCAAGTGTGTTGTTTTAACCTTCAACAAGGACCGGGCGTAGCCACACTCAATTCAACTAAAGTTGGAGAAACAGATAGCCGCCAGCCACCTATGCTCATAAGCACATCAATAGAACCTGTCTCATCTACGCGGTCATGTAATGTCGGTCCGGGCCGCTTTATCCAACAATACCGTCGAATCAAAGAATGACATGCTAGTAAGCAGTATGATTATTATTGCCCACAACTCTTTGTATTCTACTCGTGCATATAACATCTACACATAGACCTGGCTCGGATGCCACTGTTGGGTAACACGATAATTTTAGAAAAATTCCTACGATCACGCAAGATCTATCTAGGTGATGCATAGTACCGAGAGGGGAGAGTGTGTCAACGTACCCTCGTAGACCAAAAGCAGAAGTATTAAGTAACGTTGTTGATGTAGTTGAACAGCTTCACGATCCAACCGATCAAGTACCGAATGCATGGCACCTCTGCGATCTGCACATGTTCAGCTCGATTACATCCCTCAAACTCTAGATCCATCTGAGGCCGAGTGAGAGTTCCGTCAGCACGACGGCGTGGTGACGGTGATGATGAAGTTACCAATGTAGGGCTTCGCCTAAGCACTACGATGATATGACCGAGGTGGAAAACTGTGGAGGGGGGCACCGCACACGGTTAAAGATCAACTTGTGTGTCTATGGGGTGCCCCCCTCCCCCGTATATAAAGGAGGAGAGGGGAGGCCGGCCGGCCCTCCTTGGCGCGCTCCCAAGAGGGGAATGCTACTAGGACTCCAAGTCCTAGTAGGTTTCCACCAAAAGGGAGAGTGGGGGAAGGAAGGAGAGGGAGAAGGAAAGGGGGGCGCCACCCCCCTTCCTAGTCCAATTCGGACTCAAGGGGGAGGGGGCGCCTGCCCTGGCCGCCCCACTCTCTCTCCACTAAGGCCCATCGAGGCCCATTAGTTCCCCCAGGGTTTCCGATAACCCTCCGGCACTCCGGTTTTATCTGAAACTTCTCCGGAACACTTCCAGTGTCCGAATATAGCCGTCCAATATATCAAACTTTATGTCCCACCATTTCGAGACTCCTCATCATGTCCGTGATCTCATCCGGGACTCCGAACAACCTTCGGTACATCAAAACACATAAACTCATAATACCAATCGTCATCGAATGTTAACCGGGCGGACCCTACAGGTTCGAGAACTATGTAGACATGACCGAGATACGTCTCCGGTCAATAACCAATAGCGGAACGTGGATGCTCATATTGGTTCCTACATATTCTACGAAGATCTTCATCGGTCAAACTGCATAACAACATACGTTGTTCCCTTTGTCATCGGTATGTTACTTGCCCGAGATTCGATCGTTGGTATCATCATACCTAGTTCAATCTCGTTACCAGCAATCTCTTTACTCGTTCCGTAATACTTCATCCCGCAACTAACTCATTAGTCACAATGCTTGCAAGGCTTATAGTGATGAATATTACTGAGAGGACCCAGAGATACCTCTCTGAAACATGGAGTGACGAATCCTAATCTCAATCTATGCCAACCCAACAAACACCTTCGGAGACACTTGTAGAGCACCTTTATAATCACCCATTTACGTTGTGACGTTTGGTACACACAAAGGCCCCGGTATCCGGAGTTAAATCTCATGTCGAAGAAGAGTATAGCATGGCAAGAGATGAGCAATGAACTAACGATCTATTGGCTAGCTAATGGATGGGTCATATCATCACATCATTCTCCTAATAATGTGATCCCGTTATCAATGACAACAATGTCTATGGCTATAACTGTCTTTGATTAACGAGTAGTCAATAGAGGCTACTAGGGACATATGTTTGTCTATGTATTCACACATGTATAATTTTCGGTTAGTAAGTTTAGATGAATAAAAGCATTTATCAATGAACAAGGAAATAAATAATAACTTTATTATTGCCTCTAGGGCATATTTCCCATAGAGATCCGGACTTCGTCTGATGGGTCATGTACCTAGGGTAGGGTCACAGACCTGATCTAAGTACCCTGCCCAAGGACACCCTTAGAAGAGGTCACCTTCCAGTCGACCAACGAGGGACTCACTCGACTGACTTGAAGGACTCGACCACGAAGACTCACTCGACCACCAGAAGGTCAAGAGGCACTCTGCACTGCAACGGCCTGTAATTAAGTAGACTTTATGATAGTAAAGACACTTTATGTGGGGCGTTACCAGTAACGCCCCGGACTTAACTCACCTTAAACCCTCTCCTACGTGGGCTGGCTGGGGTCCTGGCGCACTCTATATAAGCCACCCCCCTCCACAGGTAGAGGGGTTCGGCACTCTGTAACTCATATACACATAATCCACTCGACCGCCTCCGGGCTCCGAGACGTAGGGCTTTTACTTCCTCCGAGAAGGGCCTGAACTCGTACATCCCTTGTGTTTACAACCTCTCCATAGCTAGGACCTTGCCTCTCCATACCTACCCCCCACTCTACTGTCAGGCTTAGAACCACGACAGTTGGCGCCCACCGTGGGGCAGGTGTTTTAGCAATTTTGTGGAGAAGTTGCGATTCTTCCGAGTACTTTCATCATGGTGGCTGCTGGAGTTTTGGTCGAGGGTCAAGAGATCCGTCTCGGCGCTCTCGCCTTCATCGCCGACGACTCCGCCTGGCTCCAGGAGGCTCCACTCGACGTTGATGCGCTCCCCGTCCGCGGTGCGACGCATTTTCGCGCATGTGTCCGCGGCGTTCTGCTGCGGCAACCGTCGACCCCGTATCGGTCGACTCCCCCATCGACCACCCTCCCGGTCTCCCGCCAGCGCAAGCGCTCGGGCCGGTCGAGGCTTCAGCGGTGGGTGAGGCACGCGGTGGCTCGCCAGATCGGCCACCACCCAAGTTGCGGCAATCGAGCCCGACGAATCTCTCTACGGCCTGTTCGATCTGTCGACTGGCTCCGTAGAGACCGCATCCGAGTGCGATAGCAGTGATCCAGCGGCGGAAATCCTGATGGTCGACGGGCCCCGCAGTCCCCCTGGCTTCGCCCGTGATGGTGGAGCAGGCGACGGAGGCGACCCCGCACGAGACCACGAAGAGTACCAGCCCGAGCCACTCGACTCTCTGCAAAGAGAGGAACTTCGCCGCAGGAACGTGGATGCCCTGCGTACTCCCATCGCAGGAGAAACCCCCGAGGCTCGCGCCTTGGAGGAGGCACGTTTGGCCAATTTGGCCGAACGCACTCGACTGGAGAATCTTCAGCGAGCACTCGACGAGCGCGCGCGGCAACGAGTTCCCGACACCAGTCGACGTCAACTCTTCCCGCCGACTCAGGTATATCGAACCCCAATCCAGAATTTAGCAGCTGCGACCCGTATAGCAGAGTCCATCCAGCCTTCTCAGTCGGAAGCTGGCAGAGGCTTGATGCAGATCAGGGATCTGCTCCGGGCAGCAGGAGATCAGAATTCGGCCGTGTCGCAGTCGCGCAACAGAATTCACAGTCGATCCGTCGCTGCGAATACGGTTCAGTCGGCTCACAGTCCCAGATCGCCTCCGCGGCGTGAAGGGCGCGAGAATCGGCGAGACCAATATGGTGACCGACTCGACCGAGATGATAGGCGTCGAGTGCCCAATTCCCCTCCGAGGGGTGGGTCTTACGCTCCTCGGCAGCAAGATGACAGGCGTCAGTTCAGTACGGGGCGAAGAGTTCCAGTCGACCCCAGAGAACCAGGCTTCGACGCGCGATCCATTATCGTGCAAGGTTTGGTCGACCGGAACAGAGCCCATCGAGGCGGACTCGACAGAGATGCGCCCACAAGCAGTCGAGTGCATGTTTCTGGTCCTGAATGTTTCAGCAGAGCTATCAGAGCCGCAGTTATCCCTCCCAATTTCAGGTTGGCAACAGGAGTCAGCAAGTTCACTGGTGAGTCTAAGCCTGAAACTTGGCTTGAGGACTACCGAGTGGCAGTTCAGATTGGTGGTGGGAACGACGAGGTGGCCATGAAGCATTTGCCCCTCATGCTGGAAGGTTCTGCCAGGGCATGGTTAACTCAATTACCTCCTAGCAGCATTTACACTTGGGAAGATCTGTCCCGAGTGTTCATCAGAACGTTTGAAGGAACTTGCAAGCGACCAGCTGGACTGACAGAGTTGCAAGTCTGCGTGCAGAAGACCAATGAGACTCTCAGAGAGTATATTCAGAGATGGATCACTTTGCACCATACTGTGGAGAATGTGTCTGATCATCAGGCAGTCTGCGCCTTCAAGGATGGTGTCAAGAACAGAGAATTAAGTTTGAAATTTGGTCGAACCGGTGACATGACCTTGAGTCGGATGATGGAGATTGCTACCAAGTACGCCAACGGCGAAGAAGAAGACCGACTCCGAAGCGGCAAGCACAAGCCGAGCCAGTCGGAAAAGGGAAACACCAGTCGGAAACAGAAGCGGAAGGCTGAACCAGCAGCTCCTGGAGAGGCTCTGGCCGTGACTCAGGGAAAGTTTAAAGGGAAACCAAAAGGATCCTGGAACCCTAAGAAAGTAAAGGATAAAGAAGGGAACGACGTAATGGATATGCCATGTCACATCCACACGAAGAAAGACGAAGAGGGGAATATCATCTACCCGAAGCATACCACTCGCCAATGTCGACTCCTGATCCAGCAGTTTCAGGGAAAACAGTCTAAGGACAAGGAGAAGGAGTCGGACAAGGCCGAAGACAAGGAGGACAGTGAGGAAGGATATCCGCATATCAACTCCACTCTGATGATCTTTGCAGATGTGGAAAGCAAGAGTCGATTGAAAGTCATTAACCGAGAGGTGAACATGGTTGCCCCGGCAAAAGCAAATTATCTGAAATGGTCCCAAATACCCATCACATTCGACCAATCTGATCACCCGACTCATATTGCCACCCCTGGGAGGCAAGCTTTGGTGGTCGATCCAGTTGTCGAAGGCACTCGACTGACAAAAGTGCTGATGGACGGTGGAAGCGGGCTGAATTTGTTGTATGCAGACACACTGAAAGGAATGGGCATTCCGATGTCCCGACTGAGCACCAGTAACATGAGCTTTCATGGAGTTATACCAGGGAAGAAAGCCGAGTCACTCGGCCAAATAGCTCTGGACGTGGTGTTTGGTGATTCGAAACATTTTCGCAAAGAAAAGTTGACGTTTGAGGTCGTGGATTTTCAGAGTGCATATCATGCCATTTTGGGGAGACCAGCTTACGCACGATTCATGGCTCGACCATGTTACGTGTACCTCAAATTGAAGATGCCCGGCCCCAAAGGAGTGATCACTGTCACCGGTGATCGGAAAAAGGCAGAAGAGTGCTTTCAGAAGGGCTCAAAGATTGCCGATTCCCAGGTGACAGCGGTCGAATTCGAAGAATACAAGCAAAATGCAGATCCGAGTGATTTGCTGCGATCCAAGAAACCCGCCACAGAGTCTGCATTTCAGTCGTCCGGTGAGACGAAGCCTGTTCACATTCACCCGACCGACCCCGATGCAGCTCCGACCCACATCTCCACAACACTCGACCCGAAATAGGAAGAAGCGCTCATCCAGTTCCTCCGTGAGAACTGGGACATTTTTGCATGGAAGCCCGCTGACATGCCAGGTGTTCCCAGGGGACTGGCTGAGCATCGCCTAAGAGTCGACTCATCTGCAAAACCAGTCAAAGAGCATCTTCGGCGGTCCGCCGTCCAGAAGAGAAAAGCCATTGGTGAGGAAGTGGCTCGACTGTTGGCGGCAGGATTTATCCGAGAGATATACCACTCCGAGTGGCTCGCTAATGTCGTCATGGTTCCTAAGAAGGACAAATCGCTCCGAATGTGCATTGATTTCAAGCACATCAACCGGGCCTGCCCGAAAGATCATTTTCCTCTCCCTCGCATAGATCAAATTGTTGACTCGACCGCGGGATGCGAGAGACTGTCTTTTCTAGACGCCTACTCCGGGTACCACCAGATCCGTCTGTACGGACCCGACGAGATAAAAACAGCTTTCATCACTCCATTCGGGTGCTTCTGCTATATCACCATGCCATTCGGCCTCAAGAATGCCGGAGCCACATTTATGCGAATGATTCAGAAGTGTCTACTCACTCAAATCAGTCGGAATGTGGAAGCATATATGGATGATATCGTTGTCAAGTCACGAAAAGGTTCCGACCTGCTCGCTGATCTCGCCGAAACATTTGCCAACCTCAGAAGGTATGATATCAAGCTCAATCCATCAAAGTGCACATTTGGAGTTCCTGGTGGCAAGTTACTCGGTTTTCTCGTTTCCGAACGAGGAATCGACGCTAATCCAGAGAAGATCGGCACTATTCTCCGAATGAAACGCCCTGTGCGAGTGCACGATGTCCAGAAGCTTACTGGATGCTTGGCCGCATTAAGTCGATTCATCTCACGACTCGGTGAAAAGGCATTGCCTCTTTACCGACTGATGAAGAAGGCAGACAAGTTCGAGTGGACTCCAGAAGCTGATGCAGCGTTTGCCGAGCTAAAAGCTCTGCTCTCCACCCAGCCGGTGCTTGCTGCTCCAATCAGCAAAGAGCCTCTGTTGCTCTATATCGCAGCCACAGGACAAGTCGTCAGTACTGTGCTTACGGTCGAGCGGGAAGAAGAAGGAAAAGCTCTCAAAGTTCAGCGCCCAGTGTATTATTTGTCTGAAGTCTTGACTCCATCCAAGCAGAGATATCCTCATTATCAGAAGCTTGTGTATGGAATATACATGACCACAAAGAAGGTTGCTCATTATTTCTCTGATCATTCCATCACAGTCGTCAGCGACGCTCCACTATCAGAGATTTTGCACAACAGAGATGCAACTGGTCGAGTGGCTAAATGGGCGATTGAACTTCTTCCCCTTGATATCAAGTTTGAGGCAAAGAAAGCCATTAAGTCCCAGGCAATAGCAGATTTCCTCGCCGAGTGGATTGAACAGCAGCAGCCGACTGAAGTTCACTCGGAGCATTGGACCATGTTCTTTGATGGCTCTAAGATGTTGAATGGTTCCGGTGCTGGGGTTGTCCTGGTTTCCCCCAGAGGAGATAAGCTCAGATATGTGCTCCAGATTCACTTTGATTCCTCCAACAATGAGGCAGAATATGAGGCCCTCTTATATGGGTTGCGCATGGCCATTTCACTCGGCGTCCGTCGCCTGATGGTCTATGGCGACTCGGATTTAGTGGTCAACCAAGTGATGAAGGAGTGGGACGTGAGAAGCCCAGCCATGACTGGATACTGCAGTGCAGTGAGGAAGCTGGAAAAGAAGTTCGAGGGGTTGGAGCTCCATCATATACCCCGACTGAAAAATCAAGCAGCTGATGATCTAGCAAAGATAGGTTCCAAGAGAGAAGCCATTCCGAGTGGTGTGTTCTTGGAGCATATACACACTCCGTCAGTCAAAGAAGATCCTTTCACCGAAGAAGCTCCACAGCCCAAGAGTGCCACAGATCCGACTGAGGTTGAAGTCCCAGCAGTGGTCGACTTGGTCATGGAGATCTTGGTGGTCATTCCCGACTGGACAGTTCCATATATCGCGTATATCCTGAGAAAAGAGCTTCCGGAGGATGAGGAAGAGGCTCGACAGATCGTCCGTCGATCTAAGGCCTTTACCGTAATCAAAGGACAATTATACAGAGAAAGCGCGACTGGAGTTGGTCAGAAGTGCATAACACCAGAAGAAGGTCGACTCATCCTCAATGATATCCACTCGGGGACCTGTGGTCATCATGCGTCCTCTCGGACCATCGTGGCCAAAGCATACCGAGCCGGATTTTACTGGCCAAAGGCGAATGAGATGGCAAAGGAGATAGTGGATAAGTGCGAGGGATGTCAGTTCTACTCGAATATGTCGCACAAGCCTGCATCAGCCCTGAAGACCATTCCCACTCGTCTGGCCTTTCGCAGTATGGGGGTTGGACATGGTCGGTCCTTTGAGAACAGGGCGAAGTGGCTTCACGCATGTACTGGTGGCAGTCGACAAGTTCACCAAGTGGATCGAGGCTAAACCAATCAAGAACCTTGACGCCGGTACTGCTGTTAGCTTCATCAGGGAACTAATATTCAGATATGGAGTCCCGCACAGCATCATTACGGATAATGGGTCGAACTTTGACTCGGAGGAATTCAGAGATTTCTGTAACTCTCAAGGCACACGAGTCGACTACGCTTCAGTCGCCCATCCGCAGTCGAATGGACAAGCAGAGCGAGCCAATGGCCTGATTCTCAAGGGATTGAAACCCCGACTGATGCGTGATCTCAAGCATGCAGCTGGAGCTTGGGTCGACGAACTTCCCTCAGTGCTTTGGGGACTGAGGACCACACCTAATCGGTCGACCGGAAGAACTCCATTCTTCTTGGTCTACGGAGCTGAAGCAGTCTTGCCGAGTGACCTTCTCCACAACGCTCCTCGAGTTGAAATCTACAACGAAGCAGAAGCTGAACAAGCGCGGCAGGACGCAGTCGACCTTTTAGAGGAAGAAAGGGAGATGGCTCTGATCCGGTCGACCATCTACCAACAAGATTTGCGTCGTTTCCACGCCAGAAATGTGAGAGGTCGAGCCTTCCAAGAAGGAGATTTAGTCCTCCGAGTGGATCAGAAGAAACCACACAAGCTTGCTCCTTCTTGGGAAGGTCCCTTCATCGTCACCAAGGTTCTCCACAACGGGGCGTGCCGTCTTTACAGCGTCGAGCATAATATCGACGAGCCCCGAGCTTGGAACGCGGAACTACTCCGCCCATTTTACACTTAAGGTTTATCACTCGGATGAGTTGCAATAAAGTACTTCTGTAGTTCATGGACCTCAAAATAATAGTGTCATAGTTCCTCCATAATTTTTGTCACTTTTTATTTTTGTCCAATAAAATTCCCCCTCAGTGGGTGACTTAGCTGCGAATCCGTTTCGCCTAAGTTTGTAAAAATCCTACAGAGTGGTGAGCCAGACTCCCACTCGGAGGCTTAGCTGTGAATCCGTTTCGCCTAAGTTATCGAAATCCTACCGAGTGGTAAGCCAGACTTCCACTCGGGGGCTTAGCTGCAGCCCTGTGCTCGCCTAAGTTTGTAAAAAATCCTACCGAGTGAAGAGCAAACCTCTCACTCGGAGGCTTAGCTACAGCCCTGTGCTCGCCTAAGTTTGTAAAAATCCTACCGAGTGAAGAGCAAACCTCCCACTCGGAGGCTTAGCTGCGAATCCGTTTCGCCTAAGTTATCGAAATCCTACCAAGTGGTAAGCCAGACTTCCACTCGGGGGCTTAGCTGCAGCCCTGTGCTCGCCTAAGTTTGTAAAAAATCCTACCGAGTGAAGAGCAAACCTCTCACTCGGAGGCTTAGCTGCAGCCCTGTGCTCGCCTAAGTTTGTAAAAAATCCTACCGAGTGAAGAGCAAACCTCTCACTCGGAGGCTTAGCTGCAGCCCTGTGCTCGCCTAAGTTTGTAAAAATCCTACCGAGTGAAGAGCAAACCTCTCACTCGGAGGCTTAGCTGCAGTCCAAGAACTCGCCTAAGTTATCGAAATCCTACCGAGTGAAGAGCAAACCTCTCACTCGGGGGCTTAGCTGCAGTCCAAGCACTCGCCTAAGTTATAAAAATCCTACCGAGTGAAGAGCAAACCTCTCACTCGGAGGCTTAGCTGCGGCCCAGTGATCGCCTAAGTTATAAAAATCCTACCGAGTGAAGAGCAAACCTCTTACTCGGAGGCTTAGCTGCGGCCCAGTGCTCGCATAAGATATAAAAATCCTACCGAGTGGTAAGCCGGACTTCCGCTCGGAGGCTTAGCTGCAGTCCAAGTACTCGCCTAAGTTATCGAAATCCTACCGAGTGAAGAGCAAACCTCTCACTCGGAGGCTTAGCTGCAGTCCAAGAACTCGCCTAAGTTATCGAAATCCTACCGAGTGAAGAGCAAACCTCTCACTCGGAGGCTTAGCTGCAGCCCTGTGCTCGCCTAAGTTTGTAAAAAATCCTACCGAGTGAAGAGCAAACCTCTCACTCGGGGGCTTAGCTGCAGTCCAAGCACTCGCCTAAGTTATAAAAAATCCTACCGAGTGAAGAGCAAACCTCTCACTCGGGGGCTTAGCTGCAGTCCAAGCACTCGCCTAAGTTATAAAAATCCTACCGAGTGAAGAGCAAACCTCTCACTCGGAGACTTAGCTGCAGCCCAGTGCTAGCCTAAGTTATCAAAATCCTACCGAGTGGTAAGCCGGACTTCCACTCGGAGGCTTAGCCGCAGCCCAGTGCTCGCCTAAGTGGACTAAGGAATAAGTCGATTGCAGCAAAGGCGCCCTCCTTTGAACCTGCAAAAGACATTTCGAGCCAAAAGTAATCATATTCAAGCACCAAATTCAAGTTCGAATCGATATCTAAAGGAACCGAAGGTGCTCAGGCGTTAAGCCCGTTAAGGTTTATCGGTTACAATTCCACTCGGCATTCCGAGGAAAATTTAAAGCGTCGAGCTTAGAAGAAGTTTTTTACCCCTCCTGTGGAGGGCTGGAAGGTGCAACAAACTCATCAAGATCAATTCCGTCTACGATCCGAGTGGCAGCAACAAGGAAAGTTTCCATAAAGGACCTGAAGTCGTGTTTCTTGGTGTTGGCCACCCGGAGGGCCGCCAGCTTCTCTTCTCGCGCATCTTTGCAGTGGACTCGGGCCAGACACGGAGCAACATCTGCACCGCACCGAGCCGAGGACTTCTTCCATTCCTGCACTCGACCAGGGATCGTGTTCAAGCGAGCCATCAGCGACTCAAGGTCATTCTGAAGTGTCTCCCCGGGCCAGAGCATCGAGTCGATGCGAGATGTGGCGACCTTCAGCCTTGCGAGATAGTCCACGACATCTGCAACACGGGACTCCAGTCGGAAAACATCCATGGCAACTTCGTCGTTCACCGGAGAATTGACGGGGTCGAGGTTTGGCTCCAGCCGGCTAGTTTCTTCTTCAAAGTTTTGGCAAAATTCTGCAAGGACGATCACTGAGTCAAGGGAATGGTCGAATGGAAAAACCACGATTGGAAATGATTGCCGAGCATAGAGGTTTACCTTCAAGCATAAGAAACAGCTTCTTGGCAAGACCACTCAGGAAGGCCTCCAGATCATTTTTCTTCCCAGTCAACTTACTGACTTGGTCGGTCAGGGCAGCTTTATCAGTTTTCAGTCGACTGACCTCCTTGTTGGCGATCCCAAGAGCAGCTTTCAGATTGGTATTGTCTTGTTCAAGCTTGGTGACTGAAGCTAACTTCTCGTCAGCAAGCTTGATCTTCTCAGCTAGTTCAAGGTCTTTCTTCTGTTGGGCCTCCCTTACCTTACCTGCAAGTTACAGCAAGATCAGATTTTGAAACAAACAAGGGGAAAAGCAGTCGTCAGGGTCTCACCAAACATACCTTCGGTCTCCTCCTTTGCCTTCGTCAGCTTCTCCTGAACCAGCTTCAAGTTCAGCTCGAGTTGAGTGTGCTTGTTTTCCAGCTCAGAGTAGCGAGCCACAAGATCACAGGAGTTCTGCGAAGAACCAATCGACTAAATGTCAAATATAATTCACTTCCGAGTGAAAAAGGAAAAATCACACGTTTCTAAGACTACAGCCGAATACAAGCATTCGACCGTAGTCTCGGGGACTACACCCAGTGGGTGCACTCAGCGTGCCCCCACTAATCCTATTGAAGATAGAGTCGACCAGTCGACCTCAAAAAAAAAGATGTATTCTTTAAGACTGTAATCGACTGCAAGCAGTCGACCACAGTCTCGGGGACTACACCCAGTGGGTGCACTCAGCGTGCCCCCACCAGTTTGCGAAATCCAGTCGACATAGTCGAATGATAGAAAGATTGAAATTATAAAGCCTAAGGCCGACTGCCAGCAGTCGACTTTAGCCTTGGAGACTACACCCAGTGGGTGCACTCAGCGTGCCCCCACTAATCCTATTGAAGACAGAGTCGACCAGTCGACCGGTTTGCGAAATCCAGTCGACTTGGTCGAATGACAGAAAGATTGAAATTATAAAGCCTAAGGCCGACTGCCAGCAGTCGACCTTAGCCTTGGGGACTACACCCAGCGGGTGCACTCAGCGTGCCCCCGCTAACACGAAGTCTGAATCGACACACCCAGTGGGTGACTACTATAAATTCTAGAAAGAAAAGTTTTTGATAGCATATCCTAACAGAACAGGCGGTGGTCGACTGACCTGAACATTGCTTTGAAGGGCGGAACTGGCGTCGTAAGCTGCCTGGCTCGCATCCCGGATGGTCCTTAACTGCTCCATCATGATCCCTGCCTGGCGTATCGCCTCCTTCGCGGCGCCAGCTTGGTCCTCTGGGACGTGGTGCGTCGTGAAGAGGGAGGGCTGCTGAGCACTCGTCAGTGGATCTGCGAAGGACCCAGTGTGTCGAGTGGTGTTCTCTTCCTCCGCAATCACAATCTCAGGCGCCGTCACATCCTGGGGCGCCCTGCTGGTGGACGCTTTCCTACTCCTTCTGCGCTTCAGCGGTTCCTCATCCTCATCATCATCAGGGAGAGTGATAACAGCATTGGGTGGAGCTACAGGGAAGAATCAGGATCAGAGATCATGAGTCAGTCGACTAAAAACGGCGTTAAGAATATTGTACCTGGTTTTGAGGTGGCTGCGTCCTCCATCTCATGGTCATCAGCCCGGGCTGAGGTCTCAGAAGTAGCAGCACTGCAACTCCAAAGAATCAGTCGACTAACTTCAGCGTCGACCAGAGACAAAGTTCACACAAAATAAGAAGACTTAAGCAGCATGATTACCCTGATATGGTGGGGATGGACACCTTCATCTTCGGCAGGAGCTTGGTCGGCTTCGACGGAGCCGCCCGGGGCTGCTTCGGCGCCTTTTCGGTCGGTGCCGGAGAGGTGGTCCGAGGGCGCTTTGTCGACTGTGCAACGGTCGCAACCCCCTTACCACGTTCAGTCGAAGGGTCGTGGACAAGCTTCGACCGCCTTTCTGAGCGCGGTGGTACGACCTCCTCCTCCTCTTCTTCCTCGTCTTCAGCGTCATCTTCATCACCATCATCGTCGTCATCGTCGTCATCATCCTCAGCAACGTCCGAGTCCCATTCCTCCTCCTCCTGGCTCTCGCCCCCACTCGCCTCACCCTCCTCAGTCGGAGCCTGTGCTCCATTGGGCATCGAGTACAGCTCGGTGAGGGCCTGGTAGACATCAAGACAAGGGTCAATCGACCAATTGGCAGAATAAACAGAAATGAATATGACAAGAACACAGTGGAGAGCAGAGCAGGCATACCTTGTTCGGATCACTGTGGTGGTCGAGTGGAGGAATCCTTCTGGCTCCGCGTGGGTTATCCTTGTTTCCGGTAACGGCGGCCATCCATCTTTCCAGAGTGACATCGTCGACTGCTTCTGGATGGACCCGAGTCTCGTCCTGAGTCCCACAGTACAACCACATGCAGTGGCTCCGGAACTGAAAGGGCTGGATACGACGCCTAAGGAAAACCTCCAGGAGATCCATGCCCGTCACTCCCTCCCGAACCAACTGTACTACGCGCTCCATCAACATCTTCACGTCAGCTTTCTCCTCCGGATTCAACTTCGGAGAGGAGGGCTTGTTCACTCGGTCCATGGTAAACTGAGGGAGTCCACTCGACTGCCCCGGCGTCGACTAATCCTGGCAGTAGAACCAAGTCGACTGCCAGCCTCTGACTGACTCGGGAAAAGTCATGGCTGGGAAGGTGCTCTTATTCCTCACCTGGATCCCCAGGCCTCCACACATTTGGACAACTCGGGTCCTTTCGTCGCCTGGGCTCGCTTTCTTCACGGTCTGAGAGCGACACGTGAATATATGCTTGAACAAGCCCCAGTGCGGTTGACAGCCCAGAAAACCCTCACACATGGACACGAATGCGGCAAGATAGGTGATAGAATTTGGGGTAAAGTGGTGGAGCTGCGCTCCAAAGAAGTTCAAGAAACCACGAAAGAAAATACTCGGTGGCAAAGAAAATCCACGGTCGACGTGGGTAGCCAGGAGCACACACTCACCCTCTTCTGGCTGGGGCTGCCACTCCTTCCCCGGAAGCCTCGCAGCTCCATGGGGGATCAGGCCCTCGTTGGCCATGTCGAGGAGATCTTTCTCCGTGATGGTCGACTGGATCCAATCTCCTTGGACCCAGCCCTTCGGCAGGCGGGATCTAGACGAAGACCCGCCGCGGCTGGTGGATCTCCCCTTCACCTTCTCCGTCGCCGACGCCTTCTTCGCGTGTTCCAACGCTGCCGTCTTCTCCTTGGCCATGGTTGCCGGTGAGACGCGCGAGGAGAGGTTGGGCGGAGGCGAGAGCGAGCGCGTCGGGCGGAGACGAAGGGAGCAGAGAAAGAGAATGCTAAGGTCCCTTCCGAGTGGATGACAGGTGGGCCCGGTTGATCTAATCATATCCAGGAACAGTTATGCAGGCGGGATACGTGGCAAAGAAAGCGGCGCGGGGATCGAGGCATCTATGTCCCGTCCCATCCGAACGCCGCGGTCCGCTCCGCTTCGCGCGCTTCCCCAAATTTCGCATCCCGCGGAATCCGCGAACGGCAGACCGGTCTGTCAGACACGGGATTTCCTGCGATCCATCGCTCGAAAATCGTCAAAGCTCCAAAGATCACTCGACGAAAGAAGAGAATGGATCGAGTCGACTGAAGGCAAGTTGGTCACTATCAACGAAGAGATTCTTTGGTCCAGAACAACGCACGACTAGTGTGCAAAGGTTAATCAGAAATAACATCAACTCCTTCCTCACTCGAAGCCTCAATCCATTCGGGGGCTAATGATGGGGTCATGTACCTAGGGTAGGGTCACAGACCTGATCTAAGTACCCTGCCCAAAGACACCCTTAGAAGAGGTCACCTTCCAGTCGACCAACGAGGGACTCACTCGACTGACTTGAAGGACTCGACCACGAAGACTCACTCGACCACCAGAAGGTCAAGAGGCACTCTGCATTGCAATGGCCTGTAATTAAGTAGACTTTATGATAGTAAAGACACTTTATGTGGGGCGTTACCAGTAACGCCCCAGACTTAACTCACCTTAAACCCTCTCCTACGTGGGCTGGCTGGGGTCCTGGCGCACTCTATATAAGCCACCCCCCTCCACAAGTAGAGGGGTTCGGCACTCTGTAACTCATATACACATAATCCACTCGACCGCCTCCGGGCTCCGAGACGTAGGGCTTTTACTTCCTCCGAGAAGGGCCTGAACTCGTACATCCCTTGTGTTTACAACCTCTCCATAGCTAGGACCTTGCCTCTCCATACCTACCCCCCCACTCTACTGTCAGGCTTAGAACCACGACATCGTCCACTTCCACTAGACGCGAGGTTAAAAATGGGGTTGCCTGTAGGTGGGCTGGGCTGCATAGTGTTGGGCCGCTAGGTAAGTTTCTCTCTCTCTCTCTCTCTCTCTCTCTCTCTCTCTCTTCCTGTCCTTTCTTTTTGTATTCGAATATATTTCATATCAAAAATTTGTGTGTCTCACCATGTTACTAGTAGCAGTCGTGTCGTGCGTTGCCTCGATCGTGTGTCTCACCATGTTGGGCGCGTCAATGTGTGTACACCATACGTACTACAATTTTAGTAGGTCCATGAGGAGGCTGGGGTTTACATGATGGGCTTCGAACACGCATCAGACACTGGTTGATGGGGCAGAGCTACCGCTACCCACCTCCCTACAATAGTTCAAAACACCACCTACCTCCCAAACAAGCTTGATGCCTAGATTACTGCAACCTTAGTGCCAAAGGCGCCCTTCAAAAGGAGGAAGCTAGGGACATAGCAAGGGATTCATGAGCCATACTACAAGGACAAGGAGGTGTGTTTTTCCATATGTGGGAGTTCAACCTAATGACACTGCAGACCCACTTTGCCCGGTGCACCTGCTGCAGGATGACATGGACGACCTTGTGCCGATTGTGCACACTGGACACATCACTAAGAGGGTCAACTACCACAAGCTCCCCAATAGAGGCGACTTATGGTGGCATGGCATAGGGCCCTCCCATCCCTCTCTCCAGCAGTCAGGCCTCTCATCCTATTGCAGGTGTTGTCTAACCCTTTTATTTTCATGATTGGGTGTTGCTAATTGATTTGATCACTGTTGGAATCACCTACTTTGCTGAGTGTCGAAGACACTCGATGAAGGCCCAAAAATACTCGACAGAGACTTTCCCGAGGACTGTCCTCAGCAAAAGTCATTTGGCAGTGTTAGCCAACAAATATTGCAGAACTGAACTTAGATGTTTTTCTGTCATCAACTTTCCAATTGCACTATCAATTCGTTTTAAATTTCATATAACGAGTGATCTTGATTATTCACACAAGCTTTTTTTTTTTGCTTCATCATGATAACTCTGCCATTGCTATGGTTTTGATTCTTGAAGAAAATTATATGCCTTCAAAGGTACCTATGGCCTTTGTACTGGTTAACTGTAAGTGTGCGGTTCATGGTAGAATATCCATGCAGTTCCCCAGATATATTAGATGACGAGCAGATCAATTGTGTTCTTTTTTATTTTGTTTGCACATATTTAAAAGCAAATGTTAACAACAGGTGCAGGTACAGTCTCTAACTGTTACCCTTTCCAAGGAGGGTTTCTCACCGCGCCGCTGCCATCATCTATGAAATTTAGGTCCCCTCGCCTCCGGCCGCCATCTTGGCATTGCGAGGTGGGGGGGGGGGATCTTCAAGACCTCTAAATTCTTGTCTTGTCAATGACTAGTGATCATCATAGTTTTGTGAGAATAAATTTCCTCTTGTTCTTTTGCTGGTGCCATAAGATTAGAGAGTTTTCTGTCCCCACAGATCCGATTATTCGGATCTGATGAGTTTATGTTGTTGTGTCAGCCTTTTTTTGTTGGTATGGTTCTTTCTGGAGGTGAAATCTTTTATCGACACCATGGTGAAGATAGAGTGATTCGACGGCCTGCACTTCTAGGGGATCAACCCTGTCCCAAATACGTTCATCGATCAAGGCTTCCCATCTTTTTGGATGGGCAAATCAAGGCGCTTTCAAAAACCATTATTGGTAATATTCGCGCGGGTGAAAAAGTGACAACATCGTTGCTCCGGTCCAATTACAGGCTCTTTACCGAAGTCTTTGGGGTATTTTTTCGAGCAAAGATTGATACCGCGAAGAACGTGTTTTTAAGAGATTTCATTGTAATTCTTAGCTCTAGGAGTTACTTTGTATTTTCTTGCATCGTAAGTCTAAATTAGTGCCCTTGTAATTGTTATGAGTATGAATAAAGTTATAAGTGTTTCTAGAAAAACACTATTACAGTTTCCATTAATAACAAGGCCTGATAAATTGCATTCTTTTTTGTTGAGTTTGTACACGTTTAAAAGCAAATGTGAACACCAGCTGCAGGTGCAGTCTCAACTACGCTACCTGTTCCCTCAAAAAAAAATGAACTACGCTACCCCCCTCTCTCTCTCTCTCTCAGGACCCGTGGGAGCGAGCCGTTGTCTCAAAAAAGAAAAAGAAAAAAAGCCGAGCGAGCCGAGTCCGTTTCCACTTTCCAGCAGCCGCGAGCTGGACCGAGATCTCTGGACCTCCGTGGCTCCGTCCGACTCGGCCAGGATGTGGTAGCACTACATAAGGCCGGCCATGGGAGGCAGAGGCTCTTGGAACAGAAAGGTCGAGCCATCAACTGGGTTCATCACACCACCAAACGCAATCGCGAGGAACAGATGCTGATGGCTCAACTCGCATGGATGGCTAGGACGCTGTCGATGGCCGGCAGCTATGGCCAGAAATCCAAGACCAAGAAGAGGGCGGCCGAAGGAACAGTGCGCGACATGGAGAAGAGGGTCATGGAAGCGGTCCGGGCAAGGGGACGCGCCCGATCAAGTTGGTTCCATAGGTTCATGGTCGCATCCGACAGGGTCGATAAGGCTGTCCAAGATTTCGTCGAGCATCGCATCAGCTTGCGCGCCGCCAGCCAAATGTCACCATGCTGGTCTCGCATCTCATCAGCTTGCGCACAAGCAAACTCGACGCGCCACATTATTTATGGTCTCTGTTTGCTCTCCTTGTTTATATCAGTGTACTCGTCAGTGATCAGTTTTCTACAGTAAAAGGTTGTAGAGATTTTGCGGAACACCCCATGTACTTCATATTTATGTTGTGACGAATTTAAATATTGGCAAAAAAAAGAATTTAAATATTGGCACACTAGGATGAAGAAATCTTCTTTGACACTTTCCATTCACTATTCGGAACGGCGCATGCTAGAAACCACACTGTTGACTTGGAGTTCTTGGGCACGACCGTAGTTGGAGTTAATTACAAGAAACTACCACATTTACAGCTAGGTTTGCATAAAACCACAAAGTCGGTAATCCGTTGCAAAAAACACCGCAATTTCCCTAATCTTATTGCAAAAAGCAATGATCGATTGATTTGGTTCGTTTGATCGCTTTCTGACAAGTGGGACCGAATTTGAAGGAGCTGAATTGGCAAAGAATTGGCATACACACCTCTCGAATCTATAACAAAACGCAATCAACCCCCCCCCCCCCTTCTATGGCCGGTTGCGCCTCCGGCCCTGCTCTGGACGACGGGAGGTCAACGACGAGCTTGCATGGATGAGGAAGGGGCGCCGGTGGAGGCTCGGACGAGGTGCCGGAAAGGGCGGCGCCTTCTGCTCCACCATGGCCATAGCCTTCCACTGCTGCTACCGCCCGCCACGCTCCGAGCCGGGACGGCGCTGTGGAGGGGCGACGGCCGGAGCTCAACCTCCCGCAGCATGTCATCCGGCAGCCGCCGCCGCAACCTCCCGCTGCCTCCCGGCGTCGCCCTGCTCCGGCAACCGCTGTCGCGTTCCCGTATCCCCGACCTCCATCGACCTCATGGCTCCATCCGCATCCGTGTGCCATCAATTAGCCCAAGGCCGACGTCGCTGTGAGGGCGGTGCTGCTGCCGCATGATTGGTGGCGCCCATCCGACAGGTGGATTATCAGGAGCAGCGGTGTTGCTTGGGAGCAAAGGGATCGGGAATAGGGGTTGATTGAGTTTTCTGATTTGTTTTAGATGTGTGTGTGTGTGTGTGTGTGTGTGTGTGTGTGTGTGTGTGTGTGTGTGTGTGTGTGTGTTTGTGTGTGTGTTAATTTTTTGCCATGTAAGCTCCTTACAAAGAGGCTCCACTTGTTAGAAAGCAATCAAATGGACCAAATCACTCGATCAGTGCCTTTTGAAATAAGTTAGAGAAATTGCGGTGTTTTTTGCATTTTCTGCAAACCTATCTGCAAATGTGGTATGCTCTTACAATTAACTCCCGCAGTTGACAAGCATGACATCGAAGAAATCTTCAATGAGGAGGAGGTGTGGTCAGTGATTAAGGAGCTGCACCCTGATCGTGCCCCAGGACCACCAGATGGTTTCATCGGCAAGTTCTATGAGTGTGTGTGGACAATTATCAAGCATGACATCATGGCGGTGCTAGTGAATCTCTTTGTGGGTTATGGCAGAGGGTTCTCCAAGTTGAACTGTGCTCTCATCGTTTTCATACAAAAGAAAGTGGATGCCGGATATGTGGGTGACTTCCGGCCTATCAGTTTGCCACATAGAATGTCCAAACTGTTTGCAAAACTCTTTGCATCGAGACTGAGGCTTCACATGAAGGATTTAGTCGCTTTCAACGGGTCTTCATTCATCAAACGAAGAAATCTCCACGACAATTTTCTACTGGTGTGCCAAGTTGCAGAGAAGATGTCGCAGAGGAAGTGCCAAAGGTGTTTTCCTTAACCTCGAAATGTTTTTGCTTGAGGTGCTCAGAGCTAAAGCATTTGGCACGAGATGGATCAGATGGTTGGCCATTCTTCTTCACTCCGCCTCCACCAAATACCGATCAATGGTTCTCCTAGATGGAGTATCGTACATACTCATGGGTTGCGACAAGGAGACCCAATTTCGCCTCTCTTATTTGTCATAGCCATGGATGCCCTCACGGCGATCATCAACAGAGCGATGGAGAAGAGTGTGCTCAGTACTTACATGGGTATCTCAGCTGGACAGCACAACTCTATCTATGCTGACGATGTGGCTTTCTTTAACCGCCCCACATGGCTCGAGCTCCAGTTTTCTACTGTAAAAGGTTGCAGAAATTTTATGGAACACCCCATGTACTTCATATTTGTGTTGTGACCAATTTAAATGTCGGCAGACTAGGATGGAGGAAATCTTCTCTGACACTTTCCATTCACTTATCCGGACGGCGCATGCTAGAAACCACGGGCATGACAGTAGTTGACATGCATGACATCGAAGCAATCTTCACGGTGTGGTTGGTGATTTAGGAGTTGCAACCTGATTGTGCCCCAGGACTGGATGGTTTCTGCTGGAGTTAAACATGACAATAGTATACGTCCGTGTCCTTTCCTTGTACGTGCACCTTTGTGTCCGTTTTTATTCCAAGTCATCACCCGGTCTGATTCATTCAACGGGAATGGCTTCACCTTTGGTGAGCCATCTTGGCGGACCGCAAAGCTACATATCAGCGATGGAGCTGCGTTGAGCTCGGGTGAGAAGGTTATGCGTCATTTTTTCCTTTGGTTGCCACTGTGGTGGTGCCGGAGGCAAAGGTGACGGGCGTTGGTGTCAAGCTCAGAGACGTTCTATTGTCTTTTCAGTTTTGTCATGTCGGTCTTTACATGACTTGATCTTTATGATATGATTAAGACATGTTTTACCATGCAAAAAAAAAGGTTTGGTATAGATGTCTTGGGTGAGTATATATATGTATGCATACCCTTGTAACTTGTATGGATCAGATTTGAAGCAACAAAGGATCAGGAAGAACATGTTCCTGTAGCCATCAAACAAGCTATTCTTGTGTGTGTGTGTGTGTGTGTGTGTGTGTGTGTGTGTGTGTGTGTGTGTGTGTGTGTGTGTGTGTGTGTGTGTGTGTGTGTGTGTGTGTGTGTGTGTGTGTGTTGGACGACTGGCCGTCGTGTACGTACATGAGGCGTTATACAGATCGATTAGCTAGAACAGGCTAGCTTTGGTTTGTGTTTCCTTGCGGCGGCTTCACGTGTGGATCGATCGGATCAACTTCTTGAGGTGCGGTGCAGATCGGCGTAATAGTACTTCGTCAGGATTGCATCGGCAATAAGCACGGTTCATCAGCCAGCGTTGTTTTGTTGTTCATCATCGGTCGTTGTGTGTTGTCGGAAAGTACTTGACGGAGCAGACTAGGCCAACAGTTTCATCGGCAAGTTCTATGAGTGTGCATGGCCAATTATCAAGCGTGACATCATGGCGGTGCTACTGAAGCTCTCTGTGGGTGATGGCAGAGGGTTTTCCAAGTTGAACCGCGCTCTCAGCATTCCCATACCAAAGAAAGTTGATTCCGAATATGTGGGTGATTTCCTGCCCATTAGTTTACAACATAGCATGTCCAAACTCTTTACAAAGCTCTTGACATCGAGACTGAGGCTTCACATGAAGGTTTTTGTCGCGTTCAACCAGTATGCATTCATCAAAGGAAGAAATCTCCATGACAATTTTCTACAGGTGCACCAAGTTGCAAGGAAGATCTCGCCGAGGAAGTGCCAAGGTGTTTTCCTTAACCTCAACAGCTCTCGTGCATTTGACTCCCTTTCTTGGCCATTTTTGTTTGAGGTGCTCAGAGCTAAAACATTTGGCACAAGATGGATCAGATGGTTGGCCATTCTTCACTCCGCCCCCACCAAATACTGATCAATGATTCTCCTGAAAGGAGCATCATACTTGCTTGCAAGTTGCGACAAGGAGACCCAATTTCGCCTCTCATTTGTCATAGCCACGGATGCATTGCCCTCACGGCTAATCATGGACCATAAAAGCGAGGCTATGCCAAGGTCTGTCATGATCAACTCTTCAACCATTCCCACCGGACCCTCAAGGCAAGAGCTTCAAGTTTCAAATTCATGACACCCAATCTGCCGTAACAAGTACGTCTGCAGATTGTGTTCCATGCAACAAGACACTGTCCACCGTTTGTCTTCCCTTTTCCGGCCCAGAAGAAAGAGCACATTCATGTGTTGATGTCATCAAAAACCCAGTCTGGAGCATCCAATACCAACAACTGATGAACCGGTCTAGCCGTGATAACCGATTTTACTAGCATGAGTTTCGTAGGCCACTGTATAAATCCTCTCTACCATGCGGGGACAAACTAATGGGGGGATGAAGAATGCCACATCATCAGCATAGAGGCTAGAGCCATCTTTGATAGGGGTTTGCATCTCGGTGGGGCGTGGCAACAGTGTTGTTTTGGCGAGACCGGTGGCTGGGTTCTCTGTCTCGGACATTGCACCTAATGTCCATGCTCTAGTTGACACTCGCACGATCAACAACAAAACTGTGGAGCAGGCGACTATGGAGGGTGGTGGGTTCAGGATGTCCATGGAACATCTCCATCATGGCACAAATTCAGATTATGCATCTCAGGCATGCTATCGCCACTGTGGAGTGTGATCTCCTCGCACCAGATTATTTCTCCTGGCCTTGCACAGGTGATGGGCGAGGTACTCTGCCAAGTCTACCTACGCTAGACTCTGTCAAGGTCTGACTCGTTACCGTACATCCAGTTGCATTTGGAGAAGCTATATATGCCCCGCTCAAGCAGAAAATGTTTGTATGGCTTGCCACCCAACACCACATTTGGACCTCGGATCGGAGGGCTCAACACGGCCTCCAAGATCAGCCCTCGGCGTGCTTTACCTGCCTCCAAAATGAAGACAATGCCGAGCACATTTTGGTATAGTGCGTCTATGCCTGCGAAGTTTGGCATAGTTGTCTCGACACGCTTGAACTTTCCATTCCTAGGCCAGTGGAGGCGGACACATTTTTGTACTAGTGGCTTCGTCGACAAGTTAGCTTCCGGACGACCGAGAAAGGGGCATTCGACAGCTTCATCATTTGCATGGCACGATCATTGTGGAAGCAACGGAATGCTCGAGTCTTCAACAGACCTGAGAAAAAAATTGGAGCTCTTGGCCTTGCTAACAAAAAACTAGATGAATTAAAAGAATAGAAGTTAGCTCTTATTGGAGTAGGAGGTCAACAATGTTTAGTGAGAGAGTAGGCTTGTTAGTTAGACTTGTGTGGGTGTACCTACGTTAATATTCACATCCTCGATAGGTTTCTTGTAAAACTATTTCCATCTTCTATAAAAATATGGTACGCAATTTGCATACTCTCGAGAAAATTCTTTTCCTTCTTGTTTTTTCTGAAAACGCAAGGACAATGCTAACTAGAGAGAAAGCAACAGACGGAGATGGATGACAAATAGTGCGTTCATAGTTTTGCTCTGATCAGCGAACGCTTCCAGTGAGGTAGGTATTTGTTTTGCTCTCTTATTGAGAGGTTTGCATCTGAATTTTTTTGTTCAGGGAGAAAGATTGCAATGTACTACCTCTGTTCCTAAATCTAAGACATTTTGGCAGTTTAAATTGAAAACTGGCAAAACATCTTATATTTTGGAACAGAGGGTGTGTTATTTTTCTTAGGGGATCTTGATTCTCAAGATTTTCAAAACGCATGAATAGAAAAAATGCATTCAAATTCTACATGATTTGGTTTGTTTGATTGCTTCATAGGGAGAGCAAATGATTTTTACCAAGTTAAATGGATGCAAATGTTCCTGTGAAACATAGCACAACAGCATCCTTAGGAAAAATTCCTATAAGATTCAAACAATCGGCATAGGAAAAACTTTCTAAGGGTTTAAATCCTCCAAAACTCTCATGAAAATACTTTGAATTAAAGAGGCCCCCTTAGGAATAAGTCAACATAACCCTCTGGTGTTACATGAATCGGCATGTTTACCACCAAAGCTCTAAAACTGGGCCGCGTTTTTAACAACTGATCTCTCCCAAACCATGTGAGTCACCCCCAGATCCCAATTAGACTTACTGTTGCTGGGGGTTTTGGTGACATTATCAATGGAGTGGCACACGAGCATGCATCTTGCAAACAAAGTGTTCAAAAAAATGTGTTGCCACTGTACTGTACAGGAACAAGCCTAGGTGACTGACTAGGAAATGCAGGACTGATTCCTTCTCCTGCTGCAACTAACTTGCTACCATAAATGATGTCCCTTTGTGGAACCAAACAAAGAGAGGAGATGCATGAGAGATGGGAGGGGACCTTCCATGGCGTCGAAGCAGCCGTGCGGAAGGTGACTGTGGGGATGGAGCTCCATGTTGAAGAAGCTGACAGCCATGGCGGATCCCGCGAATTTGCAGAAGGGGCATGCATCGAGCTTGCTTGGGTTGTCGGCGTTGTCTCGGTCACTGGCCGGCCGCTCTACCTACAGAGAGGAAATGGGGGTCAGACCTTGACGATATCCATTGAGCAGTAATCCATGAAGAGGTGCGCGTGAGGAATCTGCACATCAGAGAGCGTCCACAGCAAAATCAAAATGAATAAAGAGGGAGAGAGAGAGAGACCGGAATGAGAAAACGAACATCGACGAGCTCCAAGCCTTCCATGGAGTGGCTGTTGTGGGGTCGCTCCATGGCGGGAGAGAAGAAGGCCCTCCATGGTGGGAGCATGTAACGTCCTCGATGCGGCTATAGCTCCCACGTGTCGAGGCACGACTTAGAGGCATAACCGCATTGAAAGCAATGTCGCAAGTCAGGCAATCATTACAACATCCCATGTAATACATAATAAGAGGGGGAGATAACGTAGTTGGCTTACACTCGCCACGTCACATCATACTACATAAATAACATCCATCAAACAAGCACTCATGGCCCGACTACGGCGCCAAAATAGAAAAAAAAACCAACATGCGACAAGGTCCTGAATCGATAACCCCAACTAGGCACCACTACTGATCATCGGGAAAGGAAACATAGTATCGCTGAGAGTCCTCGTCGAACTCCCACCTGAGCTCGTAATCGTCAACTGGAGCAGAATCACCTGGACCTGCATCTGGAGTTGTAGTATATGTGAGCCACAGGGACTCAGCAATCTCACACCCACGCGATCAAGACTATTTAAGCTCATAGGAATGGATAAGGCAAATATATGTGGAGCTGCAGCGAGCGACTAACATATGTGGTGGCTAACTTTAACGCAAAAGAGAGCGAGAAGAGAAGGCGAAGCACGAGCGAGAAACTAAAGGAACATCCTGCGCAAGCATAACTCCAACACCGTGTCCACTTCCCGGACTCCGCCGAGAAGGGGCCATCACGGTAACACACACGGTTGATTCATTTTAATTAAGTTTAGTTCAAGTGATCTACAACCGGACATTAACAAATTCCCATCTGCCCATAACCGCGGGCACGGCTTTCGAAAGTTCAATCCCTGCAGGGGAGTCCCAACTTAGCCCATAACAAGCTCTCACGGTCAACGAAGGAATAGACCTCCACCCGAGACACACCGATCAGACTCGGCAACCCGGTACAACAAGACAATTCGACAGGTTAAAACAAGACCAGCAACACCGCCCGAATGTGCCGACAAATCCCGATAGGAGCTGCACATATCTCTTTCTCAGGGCACACTCAGATGAGCGCTCCATACAACTAAAACCAAACCTTGAGTTTCCCCGAGGGGGCGCTGCACAGGACTCTAGTTTGGACCAACGCTCAGAGGAGCACTGGCCCGGGGGGGTTAAAATAAGATGACCTTCGGGCTCCGGAAACCCAAGGGAAAGAGGCTAGGTGGCAAATGGTAAAACCAATGTTGGGCATTGCTGGAAAAGCTTTAATCAAGGCGAACTATCAAGGGGTTCCCATTATAACCCAACCGCGTAAGGGACGCAACAATCCGGGAACATAATACCGATATGACGGAAACTAGGGCGGCAAGAGTGGAACAAAACACTAGGCGAGAGGCCGAGCCTTCCACCCTTTACCAAGTATATAGATGCATTAAGATAACATAGCAATATAATGATATCCCAACAAGAAATAAATGTTCCAACAAGGAACGGCTCCAACCTTCACCTGCAACTAACAACGCTATAAGAAGGGCTGAGCAAGGCGGTAACATAGCCAATCAATGGTTTGCTAGGACAATGGTGGGTTAGAGGTTCAACATGGCAATTGGGAGGCTGACAAGCAAATGGTAGGCATCGAAGCAGTGGCAAGCAAAAGAGCGAGCAAACTAGCATAGCAAAGATAGTAGTGATTTCGAGGGTATGATCATCTTGCCTGCACAGTTGTCAGAGTTGACTGGATCCTCACAAGCAAACTCAACGGGCTCCTCGGCAGCGAACTCGTCTCCCGGCTCTACCCAACAAGACAAACAAGCAACAAGGATACAATCAACCATGGGCAAGACCAAGCAATATGATGAAATGACGATATGCTATGCGGGATGCGATGCGGGATGCAAAATGCAAGATATGACAGGAAATGCATGAACCTGGCATCAACTTGGAAAATCAAGTGTGCCACTGGATAGAGGGGATGAAATCGCTTGAAAACGATATAAAGATCATAGGAATCGGAGTTACGGTTTGGAAATGGCGAGCGTTTTAAGATATGGCACCGGTCTGCGATTACAGCAAGTAGGCATCTAAATGCAACGAAATGAATATGCTACAGCCACCAAACATGAAAACAAAATATATGGCAGTGATGTACACAAGATGGTTGACAAAACACTAGCACTGAGCCATAGGCAAATTCATCCATTAAGAGGTTCAAACAAGCATGGCTAAAACGCAAATGCAAAACAGATTTCAGACTTTGTGAAAATAACACTAGTCTGAAATTTCAGATCACGATGCTCTCTTCGGAGCAGCAAAACAACATGATAGAAAACCTGAACATGGCAAGTAAGAACATGGCATGGAGCTACTCAACAAGCTTAACAAAACACCCAAAGTTACCTGGGGCCAAAAGGGTTCACAAAATACTCTACCGAGCTCACGAACATCGCTCGAACACAATCAGTTTTCAGACTTAGTGAAAACTGAGACATGCTGAAATTTAACTCACGAAGGCATGTAAACGAGCTCGATGCACTCACTACGGTGCAAGTCATGGCAAGGAAATCATATAACCAGCAAGACGGCACAAAGTGCTAGCTACACATGGCAAGAACGAAGGCATAGCATGCATGGAACACTAACAGTAGCATCGGCGAAATCGCAAACAAGTTGACGATCTGCCCAGATTAACAACGAAGCAAAAGTTGAGCTCGATTGAGTCAACCTAGAGCACTCCACAAATGCCAACAAAGACATGGATGGATAGAGCATGACATAAATATCAAAACTCCCTAACTGATCATCCTCAAAAGAGGCACGGATCACTAGGAAACAAGATGGACATATAGCATCATGAACTAAAATATCCCAGACTTAGCGAAAATCACTAAGTCCCTGAAATCTGCAATCTCAGGTACCTCTCTTCGCAAGCTTGCACAAGACAACACACACATCCTAAAAATGCATGGGTGGCACCTCTGGAAAGAAGACAAAATGCTTCACAATACATCCCAAAGGGGCACAGGCATATCATGCAAGAATGAAACATAGCAAAAATGACAAAAGTGCATGATGAACTAACGGTTCTGCAATTTAACTCACGAAGCCTCCTTCTAAGAGCATTTTGGGTATCAAGATGACCTGAAATGCAAATGATGCAATGGAACGAAATGATGTACATGTCGAAGCGAAGATTTTGATATATCATACACCTAAAACGGATCTACGGTTGCGGAGATACGAGCAGTCAAACATCGCATAAAAATTAGGGTTACGGGGATGAAAAGTCAACCTAGAGGATTAGATCTCACATCTGGCGCGGTTTACGGAGTTCGCCGGAAACACTGTAGCTGCTCGCCGGAGTTGCGCCGGAGAGGCCCAGGAGCTCGCCGGAGCTCGGGGAAGAGGCCGGGGAGGTCGGGGTCGCCGGATCCGGCACTCCCGCGGCCGGATCTGGCCGGAGACGCGGCGAGGAGGCGGCAGCCGGTCGGGGGGCGGCGACCGGAGCGCGGCGGCGGTGGGGCGCCGGCGACGCAAGCGGCGGTGGCCCGGCGACGAGGGAGAAGAAGCGGGGCGCGGCGGAGGGGAGTGGCCCGGTCGGATGAGGAGGCGGGCTCCCCGCGGGCTCGGGCTGGCCGGCGCGACCGCGGCGATTTGGGCGCCCGTCCGGGACACGTGGCGCTGCGGCGTTGGCTGAGGCGGGCGGCTGGGTGGAGCGGACGCTGTCCGGCGCGGGCCGGACACGTCCGTCGGCGGCGGAGGAAGGAGATCTGTTTTTTTTTAGGGTTTCGGGGAGAGGGAGAGATCCGAAAACGGAGGGGTGTATATATAGGCATAGAGGGAGCTAGGAGAGTCCAAATGAGGTGCGGTTTTCGCCCACACGATCGTGATCGAACGCTCTAGGACATGGAGCAGAGTTTGGTGGGTTTTGGGCCAAATTTGGGGGTGTTGGGCTGCAACACACACGAGGCCTTTTCGGTCCCTCGGTTAACCGTTGGAGTATCAAACGAAGTCCAAATGACCCGAAACTTGACAGGCGGTCTACCGGTAGTAAACCAAGGCCGCTTGGCAAGACTCGGTCCAATCCGGAAATGTTTAAACCCCACACAAGAAAGAAAGGTAGAAATGACCACCGGAGGAGAACGAAACGCCGGAATGCAAAACGGACAACGGGGAAAATGCTCGAATGCATGAGATGAACATGTATGCAAATGCAATGCACGTGATGACATGATAAGAGATGCACGAAAAAGAAAACAACACACGGAGACAAAGACCCGAACCCGAGAAATAAATATAACTTAGCGCCGGAGACGGCAAGAGTTGGAGTACAAATATGGAAAGTATATCTGGGGCGTTACAACACTCCACCACTACGAAAAGATCTCGTCCCGAGATCTAGGACTGAAAGAACTCCGGGTACTCAGAACGGAGGTGATCCTCGCGTTCCCAGGTAGCTTCACGGTCGGAATGGTGTGACCACTTGACTTTGAGAAATTTGATTGACTTGTTGCGAGTCTTGCGTTCAGTCTCTTCGAGAATAGCAACTGGGTGCTCACGATAGGAGAGATCTTCTTGGAGCTCAATGTCCTCGAAGTTGACGGTGCGGTCAGGAGTCTTGAAGCACTTTCGAAGCTGAGAGACATGGAACACATCATGAACATTTGCAAAGTTTGAAGGAAGCTCGAGTTGATAGGCGAGGTCGCCTCTCTTGCTGACAATCTTGAAAGGTCCCACGTATCTAGGGGCAAGCTTCCCTTTGATACCGAAGCGACGAGTACCTTTCATGGGAGAGACGCGGAGGTAAACATGATCTCCGATCTCGAAAGCCAGATCACGGTGCTTACTATCATAGTAGCACTTCTGGCGGGACTGGGCTGCTTTGAGGTTATCACGAATGACTTTGCACATTTCTTCTGCTTCTGTGATTAAGTCATTACCCAGCAGCTGACGTTCACCGGTTTCAGACCAGTTGAGAGGGGTACGGCACTTCCTGCCATACAGAATTTCAAAGGGGGCCTTGCCCGAACTTGCTTGAAAGCTGTTGTTGTATGAGAATTCAGCATAAGGAAGACAATCCTCCCACTTCATGCCGAAGGAGATCACACAAGCCCTGAGCATATCTTCAAGAATCTGATTGACACGCTCGACTTGACCGCTTGTTTGAGGATGGAAAGCTGTGCTGAAGCGGATGTTGGTGCCCATGGCCTTCTGAAAAGAATCCCAAAACTTGGAGGTAAAGATGCTGCCACGGTCTGAAGATATCACTTGAGGAATACCGTGCAGAGAGACAATGCGAGAGGTATAGAGTTCCGCCAATTGAGCTGCAGTGATTGACTCTTTGATAGGCAGAAAATGAGCCACTTTGGTGAGCTTGTCGATGACAACAAATATAGCATCATTGCCACGCTTGGACTTTGGAAACCCAGTCACGAAGTCCATTTCAATGTGGTCAAACTTCCATTCTGGAATGGCAAGAGGTTGGAGGAGACCAGCTGGCCTTTGGTGTTCTGCCTTCACTCTTCTGCAGACATCACATTCGTTCACGAATTGAGCGATCTCGCGCTTCATTCGAGTCCACCAATAAGCTTGCTTGAGGTCCTGATACATCTTCGTACTACCAGGGTGGATGGAGAGGAGAGAGTTGTGAGCCTCGTTCATGATCACCTTACGAAGTTCACCTTTGGGCACAACAATTCGATCCTCGAAGAAGAGAGTGTCCTTGTCATCAAGTCGGTAGCACTTGTACTTGGACTGACTCTTTGCAATACCAATCTTCACCTTTTTCACCATAGCATCAAGAAGTTGGGCTTGGCGAATCTGGTCTTCTAAGGTAGGAGAGACTTGAAGGTTGGCGAGGAAACCTTGAGGAACAACTTGCAGATTAAGTTTGCGGAAAGCTTCACAAAGCTCGGGTTGATAAGGCTTGAGAATCAGACTGTTGCAATATGCTTTTCTGCTCAAAGCGTCAGCAATCACATTAGCCTTGCCTGGAGTATACTCGATACTCGGATTGTACTCTTGAATCATTTCGACCCATCGAGTCTGCCTGAGGTTGAGATTAGGCTGAGTGAAGATGTACTTGAGACTCTTGTGATCAGTGAAAATATCCACTTTCCTTCCCAATAGAAGATGTCTCCAAGTCAACAAAGCGTGCACAACTGCCGCCAACTCGAGATCATGAGTGGGGTAGTTCTTCTCATTAGGTTTCAACTGGCGAGAGGTATAAGCAACAACTTTCTTCTCTTGCATCAGTACAGCACCGAGACCTTGGAGAGAGGCATCACAAAAGACCTCGTACGGCTTGGTTTCATCAGGTGGAGTCAGAACTGGAGCAGTGATCAATTTCTCTTTCAAAGAGTTGAAAGCAATATCACACTCCGGAGACCAAACGTACTTGACGTGCTTCTGAAGAAGATTTGAGAGAGGCTTGGCGATCTTAGAAAAGTTTTCAACGAATCTTCTGCAATAGCTTGCGAGACCGAGGAAACTGCGGAGTTGCTTCACGTTCTGAGGAGGTTCCCAATTCACAATTGCAGACACCTTCTCAGGATTCACGGAAATGCCCTTGGCAGAGATGATATGACCAAGATAAAGAACCTCATCGAGCCAAAATTCACACTTGGAGAACTTGGCGTAGAACTGATGTTCTCTGAGCTTGTCAAGAACCAAACGCAAGTGCTTGGCATGATCTTTCTTGTTCTTCGAGAAAACCAGAATGTCGTCGAGATAGACCAAAACGAATTCATTGGTGTAGGGGTTGAAGATGAAGTTCATCATGCGAGAGAACGTCGGAGGAGCGTTGGCGAGGCCAAAAGACATGACGGTGTATTCATATGAACCAAAGCTTGTTCTGAACGCCGTCTTGGGAATATCTTGCTCACGAATACGAATCTGATGATAACCCATACGGAGATCAAGCTTGGAGAATACTTGAGCACCCTTGAGTTGTTCGAACAGCTCATTGATGTTGGGAAGTGGGTATTTGTTCTTGATGGTCTTCTTGTTTACTGGACGGTAATCAACACAAAGTCGACTCGATCCATCCTTCTTCTTCACAAAAAGAACACCACAACCCCACGGAGAAGTACTAGGCCGAATGAGACCCAATCTTTCTTGCTCATCGAGTTGTTTCTTCAACTCCTTCAACTCTTCGGGGCCGAGCTTGTAGGGACGTTTGCACACAGGTTCCGTGCCAGGCTCAAGTTCAATAACGAATTCAACTGGCCGGTGCGGAGGCATCCCTGGAAGTTCTTCTGGAAAGACGTCTTGATATTCGCAAACGACAGGAATTTGCAAAATAGCATCCAATTCACTCTTCTCATTGAGAGAAAACAACCGGATGGAATTATCCCGAGCGGCAAAGACAATGACATCCTCAGACGAATGAGTCAATTGAATCTGCCTGGCAGCACAGTCAAGATGTGCCTTGTGCTTAGAAAGCCAATCCATTCCGAGAATAAGATCAATATCCGAGTTACCGAGAACAATTGGGGAAGAAAGGAACTTGTAGTCACCCAATGTGATAGTAACCTCAGGGACGCAGGTGTTAGCTGTCATCTGCTTGCCTGGTGACACAATTTGCAAGGAACTTTGCAGATACTGATAATCACACTCATACTTTGATGCAAAAGGTTTGGAAATAAAGCAATGCGATGCACCTGTGTCAAAAAGAACTTTTGCAGGAACATCGTTAACAAGAAGGTTACCCATGATCACATCTGAAGAATCCTCTGCCTGAGCTGCATTCACCATATTGACCTTGGCGTGCTTGGGATTGTGCTTGACCACCGCTGTACTTGCCGATCTGACAGGAGGAGGAGGAGGAAGACGCCTCTGGTTGGTACACTTGTTGGCATAGTGACCCTTCTGTTGGCACTTGTTGCACGTGACCTCTGAAAGCGGACGGTGATACGGAGCACTCGATCTTGGAGCTTGAGACGAAGACTTGTTCTGAAAGCCTGGGTTGGGTGGGTGGGAGAAACCACTGCCACCTTTGCTCTTCTGCTGATACGGCTGACGGAACGGAGGAGGAGGAAGCCAATACTTCTGCTGCTTGACCACTTGAGTAGAGGAAGACGGAGTAACATCTCTGGCACGCTTCCTGGAAGCATCACATCTCATCTGAGCAGCCTCTTGCTTCAGTGCCATGTTGTAGAACTCATCGTATCTCAACGGCTCAAAGAGGACAAGAGCGAGCTGAATTTCCTCACGAAGACCACCCCTGAACTGATAGATCATGCTCTTCTCATCAGGAACATCCTGCTTGGCAAAACGGGCGAGCTTCTGGAACAACTTGTTGTAGTCATAGACAGACAAAGAGCCTTGCTTCAGATTGCGGAATTCCTGACGCTTACTCTCAACCACACTTTGAGGGATGTGATGAGCGCGGAAATCTTGACGGAAATCGTCCCAAGTGATCAGACGTCCACCTCTGGAATCCTTGTACTGCTGGAACCACTCTGCAGCCTGATCTTTGAGCTGGAAAGAAGCGAACTTGACGAAATCTTCAGGCCTGACGTTGCTGCATTCAAAATGCTTGCCCAGATCCACTAGCCAATCGTCAGCATCGGTAGCCTCAACACAACCGCTGAACGTCTTTGGGCCATTAGCGAGGAACTGGTTCAGAGTAGCAAAGTGGTGCTGATTATGGCCTTGATTCCCTTGACTGCCTTGATTGCGCTCTTGGAGGATTTGCATGATCAACTGTGTGTTTGCATTAGTAGCGGCCATCACAGCTTGCCATGCTTCCGGAGGAGGCGGAGGTGGAGGCGGATCAGGATTCAGAGTCGTGCGCGTTGGAGGAGCCATCCTGAAGAGGTTGACCACCATTAGCACATAGATAGACAACAATATAGAAGCTGAATCCAACGGAATGAAAATTGCAACATATAGTCTTCACATCCGAACAAAATGAACGAATGCATTCCTCTTCAAATGATCACATATCCATAAATTGAGAAGCCACGAAGAATTAAGGTAGAGAAATAAATCAACAAGGTACGGATCAAGAACGAATAATCGGTAAGAAATCCCAATCTCAAACCAATATCCGTGGAAGAAGAACTAGAGCTACTAGATTTCCCACCTATGAAACTCCCGAACCTTTCCGGTTATGCAATCAGGTGTTGGGGATACAGGGGAAGCACAATATCTCACCCAAACTAGCAAATCCTACATCCAGCTGTATCCATCCTTCAACACATAACCAGGAAAACTTCGGAAACCATCTACCTCAACCTTCGAAAAGCATCCGTTATACAAGTTATGGCGATACTCCCGAACTCCCGCCCCAGTACTGGGTGGCGTCGAGGTTATCTCACCAACGAACTGCATAAAAGAGATTTTCGATGTCGGCGAACATATCTCAAGTATACCAGAATTGCAACGATAAAATTGTGACGACAACACCTCGGAGCTCAACTCCCCGGGACACTGCCACAACCCCTAAAGACAGGAGGCACCAAGAACAATGTTCTCGTCACAAAACCATCGGAACAAAACCAAGATACTCGCGTGATCCTAAAAAAAATTTAGTGAAATTTGAGAAGAGAAGAGTCAAAACTCTACGCCAGGATGCCTTACCAGAGCGATGAGGAGACTGGGAAGTAAAAAGAATTCCTAAGCTCTCCGATATATAATTCCTAAGGACTCAAAACATTTTTTTCTAGACACAACTCGGCTGCTAAAAACGATCAAGCAATGGGGCTCCTAAGGTCGGGGAAGGCTCTGATACCAACTTGTAACGCCCTCGATGCGGCTATAGCTCCCACGTGTCGAGGCACGACTTAGAGGCATAACCGCATTGAAAGCAATGTCGCAAGTCAGGCAATCATTACAACATCCCATGTAATATATAATAAAAGGGGGAGATAACATAGTTGGCTTACACTCGCCACGTCACATCAGAGTACATAAATAACATCCATCAAACAAGCACTCATGGCCCGACTACGGCGCCAAAATAGAAAAGAACCCAACATGCGACAAGGTCCTGAATCGATAACCCCAACTAGGCACCACTACTGATCATCGGGAAAGGAACATAGTATCGCTGAGAGTCCTCGTCGAACTCCCACCTGAGCTCGTAATCGTCAACTGGAGCAGAATCACCTGGACCTGCATCTGGAGTTGTAGTATCTGTGAGCCACAGGGACTCAGCAATCTCACACCCACGCGATCAAGACTATTTAAGCTCATAGGAATGGATAAGGCAAATATATGTGGAGCTGCAGCGAGCGACTAACATATGTGGTGGCTAACTTAAACGCAAAAGAGAGCGAGAAGAGAAGGCGAAGCACGAGCGAGAAACTAAAGGAACATCCTGCGCAAGCATAACTCCAACACCGTGTCCACTTCCCGGACTCCGCCGAGAAGGGGCCATCACGGTAACACACACGGTTGATTCATTTTAATTAAGTTTAGTTCAAGTGATCTACAACCGGACATTAACAAATTCCCATCTGCCCATAACCGCGGGCACGGCTTTCGAAAGTTCAATCCCTACAGGGGAGTCCCAACTTAGCCCATAACAAGCTCTCACGGTCAACGAAGGAATAGACCTCCACCCGAGACACACCGATCAGACTCGGCAACCCGGTACAACAAGACAATTCGACAGGTTAAAACAAGACCAGCAACACCGCCCGAATGTGCCGACAAATCCCGATAGGAGCTGCACATATCTCTTTCTCAGGGCACACTCAGATGAGCGCTCCATACAACTAAAACCAAACCTCGAGTTTCCCCGAGGGGGCGCTGCACAGGACTCTAGTTTGGACCAACGCTCAGAGGAGCACTGGCCCGGGGGGGGGTTAAAATAAGATGACCTTCGGGCTCCGGAAACCCAAGGGAAAAGAGGCTAGGTGGCAAATGGTAAAACCAATGTTGGGCATTGCTGGAAAAGCTTTAATCAAGGCGAACTATCAAGGGGTTCCCATTATAACCCAACCGCGTAAGGGACGCAACAATCCGGGAACATAACACCGATATGACGGAAACTAGGGCGGCAAGAGTGGAACAAAACACTAGGCGAGAGGCCGAGCCTTCCACCCTTTACCAAGTATATAGATGCATTAAGATAACATAGCAATATCATGATATCCCAACAAGAAATAAATGATCCAACAAGGAACGGCTCCAATCTTCACCTGCAACTAACAACGCTATAAGAAGGGCTGAGCAAGGCGGTAACATAGCCAATCAATGGTTTGCTAGGACAAAGGTGGGTTAGAGGTTCAACATGGCAATTGGGAGGCTGACAAGCAAATGGTAGGCATCGAAGCAGTGGCAAGCAAAAGAGCGAGCAAACTAGCATAGCAAAGATAGTAGTGATTTCGAGGGTATGATCATCTTGCCTGCACAGTTGTCAGAGTTGACTGGATCCTCACAAGCAAACTCAACGGGCTCCTCGGTAGCGAACTCGTCTCCCGGCTCTACCCAACAAGACAAACAAGCAACAAGGATACAATCAACCACGGGCAAGACCAAGCAATATGATGAAATGACGATATGCTATGCGGGATGCGATGCGGGATGCAAAATGCAAGATATGACAGGAAATGCATGAACCTGGCATCAACTTGGAAAACCAAGTGTGCCACTGGATAGAGGGGATGAAATCGCTTGAAAACGATATAAAGATCATAGGAATCGGAGTTACGGTTTGGAAATGGCGAGCGTTTTAAGATATGGCACCGGTCTGCGATTACAGCAAGTAGGCATCTAAATGCAACGAAATGAACATGCTACAGCCACCAAACATGAAAACAAAATACATGGCAGTGATGTACACAAGATGGTTGACAAAACACTAGCACTGAGCCATAGGCAAATTCATCCATTAGGAGGTTCAAACAAGCATGGCTAAAACGCAAATGCAAAACAGATTTCAGACTTAGTGAAATTAACACTAGTCTGAAATTTCAGATCACGATGCTCTCTTCGGAGCAGCAAAACAACATGATAGAAAACCTGAACATGGCAAGTAAGAACATGGCATGGAGCTACTCAACAAGCTTAACAAAACACCCAAAGTGACCTGGGGCCAAAAGGGTTCACAAAATACTCTACCGAGCTCACGAACATCGCTCGAACACAATCAGTTTTCAGACTTAGTGAAAACTGAGACATGCTGAAATTTAACTCACGAAGGCATGTAAACGAGCTCGATGCACTCACTACGGTGCAAGTCATGGCAAGGAAAGCATATAACCAGCAAGAAGGCACAAAGTGCTAGCTACACATGGCAAGAACGAAGGCATAGCATGCATGGAACACTAACAGTAGCATCGGCGAAATCGCAAACAAGTTGACGATCTGCCCAGATTAACAACGAAGCAAAAGTTGAGCTCGATTGAGTCAACCTAGAGCACTCCACAAATGCCAACAAAGACATGGATGGATAGAGCATAACATAAATATCAAAACTCCCTTACTGATCATCCTCAAAAGAGGCACGGATCACTAGGAAACAAGCTAGACATATAGCATCATGAACTAAAATATCCCAGACTTAGTGAAAATCACTAAGTCCCTGAAATCTGCATTCTCAGGTACCTCTCTTCGCAAGCTTGCACAAGACAACACACACATCCTAAAAATGCATGGGTGGCACCTCTGGAAAGAAGACAAAATGCTTCACAATACATCCCAAAGGGGCACAGGCATATCATGCACGAATTAAACATAGCAAAAATGACAAAAGTGCATGATGAACTAACGGATCTGCAATTTAACTCACGAAGCCTCCTTCTAACAGCATTTTGGGTATCAAGATGACCTCAAATGCAAATGATGCAATGGAATGAAATGATGTACATGTCGAGGCGAAGACTTTGATATATCATACACCTAAAACGGATCTACGGTTGCGGAGATACGAGCAGTCAAACATCGCATAAAAATTAGGGTTACGGGGATGAAAAGTCAACCTAGAGGATTAGATCTCAGATCTGGCGCGGTTTACGGAGTTCGCCGGAAACACTGTAGCTGCTCGCCGGAGTTGCGCCGGAGAGGCCCAGGAGCTCGCCGGAGCTCGGGGAAGAGGCCGGGGAGGTCGGGGTCGCCGGATCCGGCACTCCCGCGGCCGGATCTGGCCGGAGACGCGGCGAGGAGGCGGCAGCCGGTCGGGGGGCGGCGACCGGAGCGCGGCGGCGGTGGGGCGCCGGCGACGCAGGCGGCGGTGGCCCGGCGACGAGGGAGAAGAAGCGGGGCGCGGCGGAGGGGAGTGGCCCGGTCGGACGAGGAGGCGGGCTCCCCGCGGGCTCGGGCGGGCCGGCGCGACCGCGGCGATGTGGGCGCCCGTCCGGGACACGTGGCGCGGCGGCGTTGGCTGAGGCGGGCGGCTGGGTGGAGCGGACGCTGTCCGGCGCGGGCCGGACACGTCCGTCGGCGGCGGAGGAAGGAGATCTGTTTTTTTTTAGGGTTTCGGGGAGAGGGAGAGATCCGAAAACGGAGGGGTGTATATATAGGCATAGAGGGAGCTAGGAGAGTCCAAATGAGGTGCGGTTTTCGCCCACACGATCGTGATCGAACGCTCTAGGACATGGAGCAGAGTTTGGTGGGTTTTGGGCCAAATTTGGGGGGTGTTGGGCTGCAACACACACGAGGCCTTTTCGGTCCCTCGGTTAACCGTTGGAGTATCAAACGAAGTCCAAATGACCCGAAACTTGACAGGCGGTCTACCGGTAGTAAACCAAGGCCGCTTGGCAAGACTCGGTCCAATCCGGAAATGTTTAAACCCCACACAAGAAAGAAAGGTAGAAATGACCACCGGAGGAGAACGAAACGCCGGAATGCAAAACGGACAACGGGGAAAATGCTCGAATGCATGAGATGAACATGTATGCAAATGCAATGCACGTGATGACATGATAAGAGATGCACGAAAAGAAAAACAACACACGGAGACAAAGACCCGAACCCGAGAAATAAATATAACTTAGCGCCAGGGACGGCAAGAGTTGGATACAAATATGGAAAGTATAACTGGGGCGTTACAGAGCAGCTCAACCCGAGGAGGCGGGCAGCGGAAAGCGATTGATCTCCAAGTCAATGAATAAGTGGACGCCCATGGCAAATCTGGGTGCGCCATGGCCACCGCCTGACCTGGCCTACTCGGCCGATTTGCCTCCCTCTTTCCTTCTCATCAGATGAGGGGAGGGAAGGGGAGGGGAGAGGATGGGCCAATCTATCAGAATAGCTCCCAACTTTTCGTTTATGTCTTCTTAAGTGTATAATCAGCATGCGCACGCCTCATTTCCTGCATGAAACCATATTGTTATAAGGTAATAATGAAAAGTTAAGCCCAACATTTTTTAAGTAAGCCCAAAACATTTAGGGTGCACACAATAGGAGAAAGAGTATTCTAGCAATTGCTTTTCATTCATGCGAATGTGCACAAATTATAAAATGATTGTAAAACATCCAAGAATGATAATATAACAGCATGTAACAATCAAAAATTATAGATACGTTGGAGATGTATCATGTACCAGACCTGATGTGTGCCTTGCTATAAGTTTAGCAGGGAGGTACCAAAGTAATCCAGGAGTGGATCACTAGACGGCGGTCAAAATTATCCTTCGAGGACTAAGGAAATATTTCTCAGTTATGGAGGTGATAAGAGAGTTCATCGTAAGGAGTTAAGTCGATGCAAGCTTTTTCACCGATCCAGATGACTCTGAGTCTCAATCTGGATACGTATTGAAAGTGGGAGCAATTAGCTAGAGTAGCTCCATGCAGAGCATTGTAGACATAGAAATTTGCAAAATCCATACGGATCTGAGTGTGACAGACCCGTTGACTAAACTTCTTTGACAAGCAAAACATGATCACACCTTAGTACTATTTGGGTGTTAATCACATGGCGATGTGAACTAGATTATTGACTCTAGTAAACCCTTAGGGTGTTGGTCACATGGCGATGTGAACTATGGGTGTTAATCACATGACGATGTGAACTATTGGTGTTAAATCACATGGCGATGTGAACTAGATTATTGTCTCTAGTGCAAGTGGGAGAGTGAAGGAAATATGCCCTAGAGGCAATAATTAAGTTGTTATCTAATATTTCCTTATTCATGGTAAATGTTTATTATTCATGCTAGAATTGTATCAACCGGAAACTTGCTATATATGTGGATACATAGACAAAACACCGTGTCCCTGATACGTCTCCGTCGTATCTATAATTTTTGATTGTTCCATGCCAATATTCTTTAACTTTCATATACTTTTGGCAACTTTTTATACTATTTTTGGGACTAACATATTGATCCAGTGCCCAGTGCCAGTTCCTGTCTGTTGCATGTTTTATGTTTCGCAGAAACCCAATATCGAACGGAATCCAAACGGGATAAAAACAGATGGAGAATTACTTTGGAATATTTGGGATTTTCTGGAGGAAGAATCAACGCGCAACGGTGTCCGGGGTGGCCACGAGACAGGGGGGCGCGCCCTAGACTCTCGTGGGCCACCCATAAGGCGGTTGATGCTCTTCTTTTGCCGCAAGAAAGCTAATTTTACGAGAAAAATTTGGGCGAAAGATTCACCCCAATCGGAGTTACGAATCTCCGGATATTTAAGAAACGGTGAAGGGGTAGAATCTGAGAACGCAGAAACAGAGAGATAGATCCAATCTCGGAGGGGCTCTCGCCCCTCCCACGCCATGGGAGCCAAGGACCAGAGGGGAAACCCTTCTCCCATCTAGGGAGGAAGTCAAGGAAGAAGAATAAGAAGGGGGCTTCTCCCCCTTGCTTCCTGTGGCGCCGGAGCACTGCCGGGGGCCATCATCATCACCGCGATCTTCACCAACACCTCCATCATCTTCACCAACATCTCCATCACCTTCCCCCATCTATATCCACCGGTCCACTCTCCCGCAACCCGCTGTACCCTCTACTTGAACATGGTGCTTTATGCTTCATATTATTATCCAATGATGTGTTGCCATCCTATGATGTCTGAGTAGATTTCTGTTGTCCTATCGGTGATTGATGAATTGCTATGTTTGGTTTGAGTTGCATGTTTTATTATTGGTGCTGTCCTATTGTGCCCTCCGTGTCGTGCAAGCGTGAGGGATTCCTGTTGTAGGGTGTTGCAATGCGCTTATGATTCACTTATAGTGGGTTGCGTGAGTGACTGAAACACAAACCCGAGTAAGGGGATTGTTGCGTATGGGATAAAGGGGACTTGATACTTTAATGCTATGGTTGGGTTTTACCTTAATGAATCTTTAGTATTTACGGATGCTTCCTAGAGTTCCAATCATAAGTGCATATGATCCAAGTAGAGAAAGTATGTTAGCTTATGCATCTCCCTCAAATAGAATTTCAATAGTGATTACCGGTCTAGTAACATAGTCAATTGCTTAGGGACAATTCCACAACTCTTACCAACACTTTTCCACACTCGTTATATTTACTTTATTGCATCTTTACTTAAACAGCCCCTACTTTTTATTTAATTGCTCTTTGTTATCTTGCAAACCTATCCTATCACACCTACAAAGTACCTCTAGTTTCATACTTGTTCTAGGTAAAGCGAACGTCAAGCGTGCGTAGTCGTATCAGGGGCCGATAGGAATTGAGAGAGTATTTGTTCTACCTTTAGCTCCTCGTTGGGTTCGACACTCTTACTTATCGAAAGAGGCCACAACTATCCCGTATACTTGCGGGTCATCAAGACCTTTTTCTGGCGCCGTTGCCTGGGAGTCATAGCGTGGGGTGAATATTCGCGTGTGTGCTTGTTTGCTTTATCACTAAGTAATTCTTATTTGCTGTTCTTAGTTGTTTTCTATCTTTAGTTATGGGTAGGAAACGCAAAATACCAAAAAAATTAGTTGTACCTACTACACCAATGCTTGAAGAACCACTCAAAATCTATCACACTCCTGAAGCTTTTTACTTGGATCATCTTTGATCCCTTTGTGCTCGTGCTGAAACCCCCACTAGTTTAGTTGAGGGAAAATCTTTAGATGAGCATGCTTGTTTTGTGCGACACCGTATATCTGAAAAAGGGAAACTATTATGGGATCAAATTCAACGTTTGCAATGCTATGCTTGGAATTTATGTGAAATATATGGGTTTACTTGTTGTTCTGAAGACCCTAAGAAACACCTACCCTGTCAATGCTTGTTTAGTGATAATGGAATCGTATCTTCGTCTGCTAAGGGTGTTTACAATTACTATGATGTTCAACAAATTGAAGAATTTGTTGCTTTTAAAGGTGCTTATGAGATTGCCTCTTTGATTGAAAAGTATGATGCTACTCTTTACAAATCTTAAAATTTTGCCATATTTCAATATTGTTATGATAATTATGCTTCTAATGCCTATGTTAAACCATATATTGAGGACTTCTCCGCTGTCCAAGAAGAGAATAAAATTTTGTAGGAAGCTATGGAAGAAGAAATTGATGAAACAGTGAGCTCATTGGGTGAAAAAGATGATGAGGAGAGCGAAGAACAAAAGGAGGAAGAGCGGATTAGCTACCTATGCCCACCTTCTAATGAGAGTAACCCTCCAACTCATACATTATTTAATTCCCCTTCGTTCTTAATGAAGGATGATTGCTATGATCCCTTGAATTTGTTTGAAATATCCCTTTTTGATGATACTTGCTATGCTTGTGGCCAAGATGCCAATATGAATTATGCTTATGGAGATGAACTTGCTATAGTTCCTTATGTTAAACATAAAATTGTTGCTTTTGCACCCATGCATGATAGTCCTATTATCTTTTTGAATTCTCCCAACTACACTATATCAGAGAAATTTGTGCTTATTAAGGACTATATTGATGGGTTGCCTTTTACCGTTGCACATGATGATTTTGATGAATATAATATGCATGTGCTTGCTGCTCCTACTTGCAATTATTATGAGAGAGGAAATATATCTCCGCCTCTTTATGTTTCCAACATGATAGAATTGCAAGACACTGCTTATACTACGCATTGGCCTTTACTTGGTGTGCATGAATTGTTCTTTTATGACATGCCGATGCATAGGAAGAGAGTTAGACTTCGTTGTTTCATGATATATGTTACTTTGTGCTCACTACTAAATTACAAATCATTGTTAATTAAAATTGGCTTTGATATACCTTGGGATCCGGGTGGATTCATTACTTGAGCAGTTTATGCCTAGCTTAGTGGCTTTAAAGAAAGCGCTGCCAGGGAGACAACCCGGAAGTTTTAGAGAGTCATTTATTCTTTTGAGTGCTTTTATATAGTTTAAAAACAAAAATAAAATAAAGAGGGGAACCTAAAAACTTTTCAAAAAGGAAAGTGAAAGTGAGAAAGACGAGCATTGTTGAAGTGGGAGCTAGCTTTGAACTTTGTTCATGCTCACGGAAACTTTGTGAATCTTGATTACAGAAACTTTTCAACAAAAATAATAATTCCCTTGTACAATTCCATTGTATTATAAAAATAATGTGCTAAGGTTTGCCTTTAGGATGTTTACAATGCTTGTTGGTTTGTACGGTGCAGGACAGAAACTTTGGCTGTAGTGCGTGATTTTACATTTTTAACTGGAACGTCAATTGGTTCTGATTCTTTTTGCACTGTCTTGATGTACAACAACAACAACAACAACAACAAAGCCTTTAGTCCCAAGCAAGTTGGGGTAGGCTAGAGGTGAAACCCATAAGATCTCGCAACCAACTCATGGCTCTGGCACATGGATAGCAAGCTTCCATGCACCCCTGTCCACTGTCTTGATGTACAACATTTTTATTTTTCCTAATTTTGGTAGAATTTTTGGGGTACCAGAAGTGTGGTGAATGTTCAGATTTCTACAGACTATTCTGTTTTTGACAAATTCTGTTTTTGATGCATAGTTTGCTTGTTTTGATGAATCTATCAATTTATATTAGTGGATTAAGCCATGTAAAAGCTATATTACAGTAGACACAATGCAAAAACAAAATATGAATTGGTTTGTAACAGTACTTATAGTGGTGATTTGCTTTATTATACTAACGGATCTTACCGAGTTTTCTGTTGAAGTTTTGTGTGGATGTAGTGTCTAATCGAGGATGTCTCGATATGAGGAAAAGGAAGAGAGGCAAGAGCTCAAGCTTGGGGATGCCTGAGGCAGCCCAAGTAAATATTCAAGGAGACTCAAGCATATAAGCTTGGGGATGCCCCGGAAGGCATCCCCTCTTTCTTCAACAAGTATTGGTATGTTTTCGAATTCGTTTTGTTCATGCATTATGTGCAAGTCTTGGAGCGTCTGTTGCAGTTAGTTTTCACTTTTCTTTTATGCACCATGCTGTTATGAGATAGTCCTTGGTTGATTTATAGAATGCTCATTGCACTTCACTTAAATCTTTTGAGCATGGCTTTATAGAATGCTTCATGTGCTTCACTTATATCATTTGAAGTTTGGATTGCCTGTTTCTCTTCACATAGAAAACCGCCATTTGTAGAATGCTCTTTTGCTTTACTTATATTTGTTAGAGCGTGGGCATATCTTTTGTAGAAAGAATTAAACTCTCTTGCTTCACTTATATCTATTTAGAGAGATGACAGGAATTGGTCAATCACATGGTTAGTCATAAAATCCTACATAAAACTTGTAGATCACTAAATATGATATGTTTGATTCCTTGCAATAGTTTTGCGATATAAAGATGGTGATATTAGAGTCATGCTAGTGGGTGGTTGTGGATTGTAGAGACGCTTGTGTTGAGGTTTGCAAGTCCCGTAGCATGCACGTATGGTAACTGTTGTGTGACAAATTTGAAGCATGGGGTGTTTCTTTGATTGTCTTCCTTATGAGTGGCGGTCGGGGACGAGCGATGGTCTTTTCCTACCAATATATCCCCCTAGGGGCATGCGTAGTCGTACTTTGCTTCAAGGGCTAATAAACTTTTGCAATAAGTGTATGCGTTCTTTATGACTAATGTGAGTCCATGGATTATACGCACTTTTACCTTTCCATCATTGCTAGCCTCTTCGATACCGTGCATTGCCCTTTCTCACCTTGAGAGTTGGTGCAAACTTCGCCGGTGCATCCAAACCCCGTGATATGATACGCTCAATCACACATAAAACTCCTTATATCTTCCTCAAAACAGCCACCATACCTACCTATCATGGCATTTCCATAGCCATTCCGAGATATATTGCCATGCAACTTTCATCATCATCATATACATGACTTGAGCATTCATTGTCATATTGTTTTGCATGATTGTAAGATAGCTAGCATGATGTTTTCATCGCTTGTCCGTTTTTTGATGTCATTGCTATGCTAGATCATTGCACATCCCGGTACACCACCGGAAGCATTCATATAGAGTCATATCTTTGTTCCAGTATTGAGTTGTAATATTGAGTTGTAAGTAAATAAAAGTGTGATGATCGTCATTATAGAGCATTGCTACATGAAACAAAACAAAAAGAAAAAAAAGAGAAAAAAGGGAAAGGCCAAAGAAGCCTAAATAAAAAAGGGGGCCAAAGAAGCCCACCCAAAAAAGAGAAAAAGAAAAAAAAGAAAAAAAAGGAAAAGAAAAGGGGCAATGTTACTATCCTTTTTCCACACTTGTGCTTCAAAGTAGCACCATGTTCTTCATATAGAGAGTCTCTTATGATGTCACTTTCATATACTAGTGGGAATTTTTCAATATAGAACTTGGCTTGTATATTCCAATGACGGGCTTCCTCAAATGCCCTAGGTCTTCATGAGCAAGCAAGTTGGATGCACACCCACTTAGTTTCTTTTGTTGGGCTTTCATACACTTATAGCTCTTAGTGCATCCGTTGCATGGCAATCCCTACTCCTCACATTGACATCAATTGATGGGCATCTCCATAGCCCGTTGATTAGCCGCGTTGATGTGAGACTTTCTCCCTTTTTGTCTTCTCCACATAACCTCCATCATTACATTCTATTCCACCTATAGTGCTATATCCATGGCTTGCGCTCATGTATTGCATGAGGGTTGAAAAAGCTGAAGCGCGTTAAAAAGTATGAACCAATTGCTCGGCTTGTCATCGGGGTTGTGCATGATGGGGGAATTTTGTGTGACGAAAATGAAGTATGGCCAAACTATATGATTTTGTAGGGATAAGCTTGCTTTGGCCTTGTTGTTTTGAAAAGACATGATTGCTTTATTGGTACGCTCGAAGTACTCTTGTTTTTATGTCAAATGATAGACTATTGCCTTGAATCACTCGTATCTTAATATTCATGCCATGATTAGACATATGATCAAGATTATGCTAGGTAGCATTCCACATCAAAAATTATCTTTTTTATCATTTACCTACTCGAGGACGAGCACGGATTAAGCTTGGGGATGCTGTTACGTCTCCGTCGTAGCTATAATTTTTGATTGTTCCATGCCAATATTCTTCAACTTTCATATACTTTTGGCATCTTTTTATACTATTTTTGGGACTAACATATTGATCCAGTGCCCAGTGCCATTTCCTGTCTGTTGCATGTTTTATGTTTCGCAGAAACCCAATTCAAACGGAATCCAAACGGGATAAAAATGGACCGAGAATTATTTTGGAATATTTGGGATTTTCCGGAGGAAGAATCAACGCGAAAGGGTGTCCGGGGTGGCCATGAGACAGGGGGCGCACCCTACCCCCTGGGCGCACTCTGGACTCTCGTGGGCCACCCGTAAGGCAGTTGACGCTCTTCTTTTGCCGCAAGAAAGCTAATTTTACGAGAAAAATCTGGGCGAAAGATTCACCCCAATCGGAGTTACGGATCTCTGGATATTTAACAGTGAAGGGGTAGAATATGAGAACGCAGAAACAGAGAGATAGATCCAATCTCGGAGGGGCTCTCGCCCCTCCCACGCCATGGGAGCCAAGGACCAGAGGGGAAACCCTTCTCCCATCTAGGGAGGAGGTCAAGGAAGAAGAATAAGAAGGGGGGCTCTCTTCTCCGACGGCTTCACCATATCCCACCTCGACTACCTTCGCACATCACCGGTTACTAGTAGCACTCTGTCGTGCATTGCCTCGATCGTGTGTCTCAACATGTTGGGCGCATCAATGTGTGTACACCATACAGATTACTATTTTAGTAGGTCCATGAGGAGGTTGGGGTTTACATGATGGGCTTGAAACACGCATCAGACACTGCTACCTCTTGAGCTTACGTTGGTTTTTCCTTGAAGAGGAAAGGTTGGTGCAACAAAGTAGCGTAAGTATTTCCCTCAGTTTTGAGAACCAAGGTATCAATCCAGTAGGAGATGACGCACAAGTCACCGAATACATGCACAAACAATCAAGAACTTGCAAGCAATGCGATAAAGGGGTTGTCAATCCCTTCACGGTCACTCGCAAAAGTGAGATCTAATAGAGATATTAAAGTGAATATTTTTGGTATTTTTGATGTATAGATTGGAAAGTAAAGATTGCAAAATAGTAAATGAGATTCAACAATATGGAAAAGAGACATTAATATAATGGAAAAGAGACCCAGGGGCCATAGGTTTCACTAGTGGCTTCTCTCGAGATAGCATGTATTGCGGTGGATGAACAAATTACTGCCGAGCAATTGATAGAAAAGCGCATAATTATGATGACATCTAAGGCAATGATCATGAACATAGGCATCACGTCCGTGTCAAGTAGACCGACTCCTGCCTGCATCTACTACTATTACTCCACACATCGACCGCTATCCACCATGCATCTAGAGTATTAAGTTCATAAGAACGGAGTAACGTATTAAGAAAATGACATGATGTAGAGGGATAAACTCAAGCAATATGATATAAACCCCATCATTTTATCCTCGATGGCAACAATACAATGCGTGCCTTGCTGCCCCTACTGTCACTGGGAAAGGACGCCGCAAGATTGAACCCAAAGCTAAGCACTTCTCCCATGGCAAGAAAGATCAATCTAGTAGGAAAAACTAAACCGATAATTCGAAGAGACTTGCAAAGATATCAAATCATGCCTATAAGAATTCAGTGAAGAACCTAATAATATTCATAGATAATCTTGATCATAAATCCACAATTCATGGGATCTCGGCAAGCACACCACAAAAGAATATTACACCGAATAGATCTCCAAGAACATCGAGGAGAACTTTGTATTGAGAATCAAAGACAGAGAAGAAGCCATCTAGCTAATAACTATGGACCCAAAAGTATGTGGAAAACTACTCACGCTTCATCAGAGAGGCAATGGTGTTGATGTAGAAGCCCTCTGTGATCGATTCCCCCTCCAGCAAATCACCGGAAAAGTTCCCAAGATGGGATCTCATGGGTACAGAAGGTTGCGGCGGTGGAAAAGTGGTTTCGTGGCTCCCCCTGATGTTTTTAGGGTATAAGAGTATATAGAGGCGAAAGAACTAGGTCGGTGGAGCTACGAGGGGCCCACAAGGGGGGCGCGCCCTCCTGCCTCGTGGATGCCTCGTTGCGTCTCTGACTTCAACTCCAAGTCTTCTGGTTTAATTTCGGTCCAAGAAAGATCATCGCGAAGGTTTCATTCCGTTTGGACTCCGTTTGGTATTCCTTTTCTGCAAAACTCTAAGATAGGCAAAAAAACAGAAACTGGCACTGGGCCTTCGGTTAATAGGTTAGTCCCAAAAATAATATAAAAGAGCATATTAAAGCCCATTAAACATCCAAAACAGATAATATAATAGCATGGAATAATCAAAAATTATAGATACGTTGGAGACATATCAGACACTGGTTGATGGGGCAGAGCTACCGCTACCCACCTCCCTACAATCGTTCAAAACACCACCTACCTCCCAAACAAGCTCGATGCCTAGATTACTGCAACCTTAGTGCCGAAGGCACCCTTCAAAAGGAGGAAGCTGGGGACGTTGCAAGGGATTCATGAGCCATACTACAAGGACAAGGAGGTGTTTTTCCATAAGTGGAAGTTCAACCTAATGACACTGCTAGACCCACTTTGCCCGGTGCACCTGCTACAGGACGACATGGACGGCCTCGTGCCGATCGCGCACACAGGACACATCGCTGAGAGGGTCAACTACCACAAGCTCCCCAATAAAGGCGACTTACGGTCGCGTGGCATAGGGCCCTCCATCCCTCCCTCCAGCAGTCAGGCCTCTCATCCTACTGTAGGTGTTGTCTAACCCTTTTATTTTCATGATTGGGTGTTGCTAATTGATTTGATCATATGATCACTACTGGAATCACCTACTTTGCTAAGTGTCGAAGACACTCGATGAAGGCGCAAAAATACTCAACGGAGACTTTCCCTAGGACTGTCCTCGGCAAAAGACATTTGGCAGTGTTAGCCAATTTGGAAAGGTAATAATAACAAATTGCACTTCCTATGCCTATTATTTTATATTCAGCATCATGTTTTTTGTTTGGAATTAAGCAGCTACTTGATCTTTGGTTAAAAGGATGGCCCACACACATAAAGTCCAGAAGTTATTAGAAATAGTTGATCGATTATTTTTTGGTGCATCGTATTCCTCTGTTGTACTTACGTTTAATGATTCAAATTCACCATTTGAGCTTTGGGGAGATGGCCCAACTCCTTATTAGAAGGAAAAGGTAAGAACCATGTTATCTCCATCCCATTTGGTACATGCATTCTCCATGTTTCATAATCTTAATCCACAACTTACGATGTGTTTTGGGGATTATTTTCTTTAGGGTTATGGATCTTGGAATGCTTTTGCTCATTAAGTTCTTTGTGAGGTTACACCAACATCAATTTTTCATTGTTGTTAGCCATGAGCTTTAGTAAACTTATCTTAGAGATTATGTTAAGAAAAGATTATGTTCATATTGCATAGAACACCAACAAATATTGCAGAATTGAACTTAGATATTTTTTCTCATCAACTTTCCAATTGCACTATCAATTCGATTTAAATTTAAAGAGTGATCTTGATTATTCACACAAGTTTTCTTTGCTTCATCATGATAACTCTGCCATTGCTATGGTTTTGATTCTTGAAAAAAAATTATGCCTTCAAAGGTACCTATAGCCTTTATATTGGTTTACTGTAAGTGTGCGGCTCATGGTAGAATATCCATGCAGTTCCCCAAATATATTAGATGACGAGAAGATCAATTGTGTTCTTTTTGATTTTGTTTGCACATATTTAAAAGAAAATGTTATGGGCAATGGTCCAGGACGGGTCAGCCCATTAGTCTCGGTTCAGTCCAGAATCGGGACCCATGGGGGCATTGGACCCGGTTCGTGAGCCCCGGGGGCTGGCCGGGCCACATGGGGCATTGGCCCCGGTTCGTCTGGACCTTTTGGTCCCGGTTGGTGGGACGAACCGGGACCAATGGGTCTCGCTCCTGGCCCACCACCATTGGTCCCGGTTGGTGGCTTGAACCGGGACCAAAGACTGCCTTTTAGTCCCGGTTCATGCCACAAACTGGGACCAATGAATTGCCTATATATAACCCTCGCCCGCGAGCAGAGCACTCCCACTGCTCCGTTTTTCCTTGCGAGCGAGGGGAGAGCTTTGTGGTGCTCTAGCTCAGCTCCTATGCACACGAGGTGTTCGATGGAATGCCCGAGCCACACTACTTAACTTTCTCCTCTCCAAGCTCGACCTCCAAACTCCATTTTCCTCAATATTTGTCTAGGTTTAGCGGTCTGTCACGTCCCGTCTCCGTCTTCACCGCCGTCGATCGCCCGCGCCGATCTCATCGCCGGCACCATCGTGGTGAGCCTCTTGTTCTTATCTTCTTTCTGAAAGGAAAAATATTCTTACTTGTCGTGACCGGTTTTCCGGGTATGAATTTCGAGAAAATGGCCGTTGTGCTCACCAGCCCCAGGATTACTGTTAGCTGATGAGGCACCAACTTGATACAGGAATTCCAAGGAAAATGCAAAATATGTAGTACAAGACCATTCTGGCCTGTGAGTACAACAAATGGTTTCTAGTGGCTGATGGCGGAAGCGGTCTGTGAATCATCAGTGTCTATGGGACTCCATTTCCCGCAAGAACAGCTGACCAGGTTAACTCCTATCTTCGTGAGGCTGCTATCACCATTGCTTAGTTTCCGGGGCTGTCATCGCAACGCTCCTCCCCATGCAGGAAATCTGGCCAAGACAATAGCCAGGGACAAGCCAGTGAGTACTTTGAATGTACTCGCAAACATTATGAACACTGGGATAATATAATTGATAATCATGCACTGAAATATTCTATGATCACATCGTCAGTCATAAATAAAAATCTTTTATGCATGCAAGCCAGTTATTTATATGCAACACGAATAAGCAATAATGGAGTGGAAATAAAAGGCCGCAGTCGGGCGTCTGTGCGACACCACATAGAGGGCTTATAAAGTAAATAAATAACGAGCAATGCCACAGTCGGGCGTCTCAGCGACACCACATAAAGGGCTTATAAAGTAAATAAATAACAAGCAATGCCACAGTCGGGCGTCTCAGCGACACCACATAAAGGGCTTATAAAGTAAATAAATGACAAGCAATGCCACAGTCGGGCGTCTCAGCAACACCACATAAAGGGCTTATAAAGTAAATAAATAACAAGCAATGCCACAGTCGGGCGTCTCAGCGACACCACATAAAGTGCTCATAAAGTAGATAAATAATAAGCAATGCCACTGTCGGGCGTCTCAGCGACACCACATAAAGGGCTTATAAAGTAAATAATCACAATGAATATCCAGGAGGTAGAACCGTCCCAGGGATACTCAATGATATAATGGGTTAGTCCATCATAATAATAATCATAGTCATCACAAGTCACAAGTCACAATCCAAGTTCTGGTTTAACAATTTCTCCTCCGAAGACCTAAGACCGACACTTGACCTATCCCAGACTGTAGTCCTTAACCATGGACATGGCTATTCGAATAGGTTTAACCTCTGCAGAGGGTGTACTCTTTATCCGCGAGCAACGGATTCCTTTAGTCCATCGGGACTAATTCCGTCTACGGTCTTTTAATTGAAAACACACCTGACTTGCACACACCAGCTTAACTCACCGGTGTCTGGAATCACCCACGACACCTGTCAAGCAAAACTCTAAGTGGGGAGGCTACAACCTCGCGTAGCATGGGATCAAATTTATATCGCGCGCTCTAAGGGGTGGCCTCCCCTCTCGGTCCCAACCGGAAACACCCATGCCCCCGGACCAGGTGGCCTGCCTACCGGCTACAACCGGTATCTTCCACCATGGCCTCTCTGTATGGTGTGTGCTTGAAAGGGGTTGACAACTTACTGAACCGTACCCTACCTGCGGCAGGGACAAGTGGTAGTACGAGGCATGTATGGGGGTTACTGGAACAAGACTCGATCTACGGTCGACTCAGGAGGTTTATAAATTCCCTGCATGACATGTATAACAAATATATTTCAACCAACAAAATCAACACTCATTATACCTTACTATGCCATACCGGACATAACCGTCCCGACGGAGACCGGCGACAAGCTCATGCCTACCCAAGGCCGAGGCTTTCATGGATTCCTTTCCGGCATGCATGCAAGGCACATGAGGATGATTACCATCACAAGTATATTCATTTCCAACAGCAAGGAAATCACTAATATGCATTCATGCAAATGATCGTATCACCACATAAAATAACAAGTTTTTCCGAACTAAGCTGGTGTTATAACCGTGTCAACTAACACACCAAAAATATTATGCCAGGGTTCAGAATGCTTGCCTTCAAGTTGTGGGGAGGCAGGGTGCACTCCAAAACCTTTGAAGGCTTTCTCTTCTCTCCAAAAATCCTATTTAAAATATTTTTGAATCAATATATAGTTTCAAAAACAGTACCAAAAAGTTGTCTTAAATTTTTTGAAATAAATCTTAAAATAAACTAGACAATATTTGGGAGAGGTAGGAAAAAGAATCAATTCATTTGGAGTTATATTTAAAAAGTTATAGACAGTCAAAGTTTTGGTCAAAATCTGTTTTTAAAATAAAACAGAAAAAAGAAAAACGTTTCGAACTGACCACGTCGAAGGCGTATTTCGATTTTACGCCTCCACTTAACGAGCGTGGACCGCGCGTGGGTCACTGACACTAGGCCCGCCTGGCCCACTGATCAGGTTTGACTAGTCTCTCCTCCCTCCTCTTCCTCTGTCCGAGCCGATGCGGGGCTCCGACTGCTCGCCGGCGAACGGCGGCACCATTCGAGAAACCGAGGCCATCTGCGGGCTCAGGGGGTCGAGGTGGTCACTCCGGTGGTCACTTTGGTCTCTGGGGTGGACGGAGCTGCCGGCGGCGAGCTCCGCAACGGGCGGTGGCCGTCGGGCAGAGTGGACTTTTGGCTCCGGCGGTCCCTGACCAAAATCGAGCATGGGGATGGACTCGTGGTTGCTACAGGATGTTGTTGGTGCATTGAGTGGAGAGGGGGAGGCCCTAGTGGCGCCGGAATGGCCGGGACAGTGGCGGCGGCTGCGGTTGCCGGAGATGGGGGAGAAGACCTCCCCGGGTCGGTTGGCTGCCACGGGGAAACTAGGGGGTGATTTGAGGTTGCCTGGGGAACGGGACGTGCTCGGGGGCCTCTTAAATAGGCGGGCAATGGCGGTTCCGACGACGGCCGTGGATAAGAATGCCGGCGACCGCCATTCTGTAGTTGGACCGACGTGGCGGCGACAAGCGCTAGGGAACACGCTTGTGGATGAGCTCGCGCTGCTCCAGGGGGCAGGTGGCGTGCGGGAGAGTCTCGGGCGGTGCCGACCTGAGCAGGGGCTGTCGAGCGGCCGTGGCGGCTAGCTCCTGGCTTGCCGGAGACGTGGCGAGGGGCTGCTTGGCATGTTCTGGTGAGAGGGAGAGTGTGTGGCGCGGCTCTGGAGTGAGGGCAAAACCAGGGGCGTGACGCGGCGGCTCGCGCGCGGCATGTGCAAAACGCGTGCTCTGCTCGCGCCCAGAGCACGCACGGAACGTGCTCGACAAAATGCCAGGGCATGCTAGAGGTCTCGGGTGCGGTTGGGGGTTTAATAGACCTAGGTTAAAGTTATCTAGAGGCTTAGTGGACAGGTTAGTTTTCCCGGAGGTGCAAGGTCACAGTACAATGACAAAAGTCATGTCAAAGCTGTTCATGCACTCAAGGTGGTTGACAAAATGCCACAGGCACCTAGGCATTTCTTGGAGTGGCCAAATCTTCCAGATTGAGGTCTCTTTGGATGCATAAGAGGGGGGTGAGGTTAGTTTGTAAAAAGCACAAACTTGTTAGTGCAAGTTTTGCAAAACTTCAATTCTGGACAGGAGGTAAATGGCATCATTTCATGAACCAAAAATGATCCAATGGGTGCATGCTCCTGGACTTAGGGGTTTAGCAGGGAGGACTACAAGTAGGAAAAGGAATCATGGGTAAAGGAGCAACTTAAGATGTAGTTGTTGTACAAATCCTCAAGTTGGACCAGTATGGAAAAGAGGGTGATTCACTCAAATTTTTCAAAGAACATCACTGGGTTTTTGCATAAAGTTTAGTCATATGCTACTACTAACATTCCATAATTTTGGTGGAAGCTAGAAAGAAATATTTAAATGGGTTGTAGTGCAAAATTTCCCACTAGACCAGATTAGAAAACTTGGTGTAGAACTCAAAATATCCAATGAATGAAGTGCATTTTTTCTTAAAAGTGATTTAAAAACATCACATGACACTCCCAAATTTTGGTGGGATTTTTAGTTAAATTTATCAATTGGTTGTAGTTCAAAAAGAGCTCCAAAAATCAATGAAAAATCACTTTAAGGAATAAAGCTCAGAAAGAGATAATTTTGCAAATAAATTCCACTGCTAACAGAAATGTTTTTCTTGAAAGGGCAAACAAGTCCAATACTATATTTGGTAAGTTTTTCACTTGGGTAAAAGCTCAATAAAAATAAAGGACAGAATGGTTCTGAAATCAAAAGAAATTCCAGAAATTAAAAGTTTAAGTTTTATGGAAAATTTTTAACTAACAAAACAAGGTTAAAATTTTGGGGTGTCACATTACTTGTATGTTTAGATAGATACTTGTATTATTTTCTTACTTTTATTATTGCATCTTAAATAGTGTGATGGTTTTGGTATCCGCCCCCATCGGCCCTCGTCCTGTCTATGATTTGGATGTGGTATATATTATCTTTTCATAACTATTGGTTCATTTATTGTTTACGAAAATTATGCCGACCAACGTGACATAGACTTTATTTATCTAGGAGGTTATTGAACCAGAAATTCCAACCGACCCTATTGTCGAGAGGTTAAATTTAGTTGAAGAAGAAAATAATTTGTTGAAGGAAAAAATAAGAAAAATTGAGGAGGAGAAGATGATATTGGAGTTGCATGTTGCGGATGTCGTCGATGATCACAAGATCAAGAAAGATGCAATGCGCTTGAAGATTTGAAAGATTAGAAAATATGCCATTCACACCGAAGCTTGGTATCATTATGCCGTTGGATCAGTTGTTACCTTGGTTGCGATTATGATCGCATTTGTTTTCGCATTGAAATGTTTTACATAGTTTCAATGTATGGTTTAATTAATTTAGATGCTCTGCAGAGCTTTATGTTGTTAGATGAGAACTATGTATGTACTTTGGTTTTAATGTGATGATGAAATTCTATTAATTTGGTCACTTAATTATCTATTCATGATGTTCTGTAATGATTTTTGACACACTTAATTATATATAATGCACGCAGATGAACCGACAATGGATGTATGGTGAAAGACACACCTCTGCGTACATAAAGGGCGTGCATGATTTTCTCGAAGTGTCTAAGGCAAACAAGCAGAATGGTTTTATGTGTTGTCCATGCCCTATATGTGGGAATACGAAGTCTTACTCTGACCAGAAAATCCTTCACACCCACCTACTTTACAAGGGTTTCATGCCACACTATATTGTTTGGACGAGGCACAGAGAAATAGGGGTTATGATGGAAGACGACATAGAAGAAGAGTACGATGACAACTATGTGCCCCCTGAATACGGTGATGCTACTAAAGATCAAGAGGAACCAGGCGATGTGCACGATGATGCTGCAACGAGCAAAGCTGCTGAAGATCAAGAGGAACCAGACGATGTGCCCGATGATGATGATCTCCGCCGGGTTATTGTCGATGCAATGACGCAATGCGAAAGTCAAAAGGAGAAGCTGAAGTTCGATCGCATGTTAGAGGATCATAAAAAAGGGTTGTACCCCAATTGCGAAGATGGCAACACAAAGCTCGGTACCATATGGAATTGCTGCAGTGGAAGGCAGAGAATCCTGTTCCTGACAAAGGATTTGAGAAGCTATTGAAAATATTGAAGAAGAAGCTTCCAAAGGATAACGAATTGCCCGACAGTACATACGCAGCAAAGAAGGTCGTATGCCCTCTAGGATTGGAGGTGCAGAAGATACATGCATGCCCTAATGACTACATCCTCTACCGCGGTGCGTACAAGGATCTTAACGCATGCCCGGTATGCGGTGTATTACGGTATTAGATCAGATGAGATGACCCTGGTGATGTTGACGGCGAGCCCCCTAGGAAGAGGGTTCCTGCGAAGGTGATGTGGTATGCTCCTATAATACCACGGTTGAAACGTCTGTTCAGAAAAGGAGAGCATGCCAAGTTGATACGATGGCACAGTGAGGACCGTAAGAAAGACGGGAAGTTGAGAGCACCCACTGACGGGTCGCAGTGGAGAAAAATCGAGAGAAAGTACTGGGATGGGTTTGCAAGTAACCCAAGGAACGTATGGTTTGCTTTAAGCGCGGATGGCATTAATCCTTTCAGGGAGCAGAGCAGCAATCACAGCACCTGGCCCGTGACTCTATGTATGTATAACCTTCCTCCTTGGATGCGCATGAAGCGGAAGTTCATTATGATGCCAGTTCTCATCCAAGGCCCTAAGCAACCCGGCAACGACGTTGATGTGTACCTAAGGTCATTAGTTGAAGAACTTTTACAGCTGTGGAATGGAAACGGTGTACGTACATGGGATGAGCACAAACAGGAGGAATTTGACCTAAAGGCGTTGCTGTTCGTGACCATCAACGATTGGCCCGCTCTCAGTAACCTTTCAAGACGGACAAAGAAGGGATACCACGCATGGACGCACTGTTTACTTGACACCGATAGTATATACCTGTGAAGCTGCAGAAAGAATGTGTACCTAGGCCATCGTCGATTTCTTCCGACCAACCATCAATGTCAAAAGAAAGGCAATCATTTCAAAGGCGAGGCAGATCACCGGAAGAAGCCCGCCATACGTACCGGTGATCACGTACTTGTTATGGTCAATGATTTACACGTAATATTTGGAAAGGGCCCCGGCGCACTAGCTATTCCGAATGACGCTGAGGGACACGCACCCATGTGGAAGAAGAAATCTATATTTTGGGACCTACCCTACTGGAAAGACCTAGAGGTCCGCTCTTCAATTGACGTGATGCACGTGACGAAGAACCTTTGCGTGAACCTTCTAGGCTTCTTGGGCGTGTATGGACAAACAAAAGATACAACTGAGGCATAGGAGGACCTGCAACGTTTGCACGAAAAAGACGGCATGCCTCCAAAGCAGTATGAAGGTCCTGCCAGCTATGCTTTTACCAAAGAAGAGAAGGAAATCTTCTTTGAATGCCTGCTTAGTATGAAGGTCCCGACTGGCTTCTTGTCGAGTATAAAGGGAATAATAAATATGGCAGAGAAAAAGTTTCAGAACCTAATGTCTCATGACTGCCATGTGATTATGACGCAACTGCTTCCGGTTGCATTGAGGGGGCTTCTACCGGAAAACATCCGATTATCCCTTGTGAAGCTATGTGCATTCCTAAATGCAATCTCTCAGAAGGTGATCGATCCAGAAATCATACCAAGGCTAAGGAGTGATGTGGTGCAATGTCTTGTCAGTTTCGAGCTGGTGTTCCCATGATCCTTCTTAAATATCATGACGCACGTCCTAGTTCATCTAGTTGACGAGATTGTCATTCTGGGCCCCGTATTTCTACACAATATCTACCCCTTTGCGAGGTTCATGGGAATCCTAAAGAAATATGTCTGTAACCGTGCTAGGCCAGAAGGAAGCATCTCCATGGGCCATCAAATAGAGGATGTCATCAGGTTTTGTGTTGACTTCATTCCTGGCCTTAAGAAAATAGGTCTCCCTAAATCGCGGTATGAGGGGAGATTGATTGGAAAAGGCACGCTTGGAAGGGACTCAATAATATGCAGGGATGGATATTCTTGGTCTCAAGCACACTACACAGTTCTACAGAACTCTACCTTGGTGACTTGTAGGACCTTGAAGTATGTCTAGAGGGGGGGTGATTAGACTACTTGACCAATAAAAACTTAACCTTTTCCCAATTTTATAGTTTGGCAGATTTTAGCTACTTTAGGACAAGTCAAGCAATCATCACACTATTCAAGCAAGCATGCAAAGAGTATATAGGCAGCGGAAATTAAAGCATGCAACTTGCAAGAAAGTAAAGGGAAGGGTTTGGAGGATTCAAACGCAATTGGAGACACGGATGTTTTTGGCGTGGTTCCGATAGGTGGTGCTATCGTACATCCACGTTGATGGAGACTTCAACCCACGAAGGGTAACGGTTGCGCGAGTCCACGGAGGGCTCCACCCATGAAGGGTCCACGAAGAAGCAACCTTGTCTATCCCACCATGGTCGTTGCCCACGAAGGACTTGCCTCACTAGCGGTAGATCTTCACGAAGTAGGCGATCTCCTTGCCCTTACAAACTCCTTGGTTCAACTCCACAATTTTGTCTTAGGCTCCCAAGTGACACCTAGACAATCTAGGAGACACCACTCTCCAAGAAGTAACAAATGGTGCGTTGATGATGAACTCCTTGCTCTTGTGCTTCAAATGATAGTCTCCCCAACACTCAACTCTCTCTCATAGGTTTTGGATCTGGTGGAAAGAAGATTTGAGTGGAAAGCAACTTGGGGAAGGCTAGAGATCAAGATTCATATGGTAGGAATGGAATATCTTGGCCTCAACACATGAGTAGGTGGTTCTCTCTCAGAAATGGTAAGTTGGAACTGTAGGTTCATTCTGATGGCTCTCTCCACGAATGAAGAGGAGGTGGAGGGGTATATATAGCCTCCACACAAAATCTAATCTTTACATACTATTTACTAAACTCAGTGGGACCGAATCGTTAAACTCGGTCGGACCGATTTAGTAAACCTAGTGACCGTTAGTGATTTTCGGTGGGACTGACATGCATCTCGGTGAGACCGATTCGGTTAGGGTTAGGGCATAACGTAATCTCGGTAAGACTGATTACACAAACTCAGTAAGACCGATTTGGTAATAAGCTTTCTAGAGAGTTGGTCAGGTAAACTCGGTGCGACCGATTTTCTCTTTTCGGTGAGACCGAAATGTTACAAAAAGGAAACAGAGAGTTTACATTGCAATCTCGGTGGGACCGATCGCTCACTTCGGTTAGACCGAAACGTTACGAAGGGAAACAGAGAGATTACAACCTCATCTCGGTGAGACCGAGATCCCTATCTGTAAGACCGATTTGCTTAGGGTTTGTGGCAGTGGCTACGACTTTTGAAATTGGTGGTGCCGGATAGGAAGAATCGGTGTGACCGATTTTGGCTTTGGGTTTAGGTCATTTGTGGATGTGGGAAAGTAGTTGAGGGTTTTGGAGCATATCACTAAGCACATGAAGCAAGAGGCTCATTAAGCAACACCTCATCCCTCCTTGATAGTATTGGCTTTTCCTATATACTCAATGTGATCTTGGATCACTAAAATGTAAAATGAAGAGTCTTGAGCTTTTGAGCTTGAGCCAATCCTTTGTCCTTAGTATTTTGAGGGATCCACTTTCATCATCCATGCCATGCCATTCATTGAGCTTTCCTGAAATAATAGTCTTGGAAGAGCATTAGCTCAATGAGCTATATGTTGTTATGAATTACCAAAACCACCTAGGGATAGTTGCACTTTCAATCTCCCCCTTTTTGGTAATTGATGAAAACATATAGATCAAAGATTTGACAAATGATAATAAGATTGAATAACATCGTCGCTTTGAGAAGTATGTGATAAGCAAGAGCTCCCCCTAAATTTGTGCATGGGTTAAGATTTGCTTTGGACTGCAAATGCACAATGAATTAGGCTCATGGGTTACTCTTCCATGTCACATACATCTTGGTGGAGCGCTCAAAATAATAGACATAGAATACATGCACTCATCACCAAGCATTGTGAATGATCACATAAGATAGATAGGATAATATCATCAAACATGCATAAGTGTAGCTTATGATCAAACACATGATCACCAATGTCTCACAAGCATAGTATCTCAACCAAAAGCAAACAAAGTTTAAAACCACCAAATAAAGCAAGAGAGAACAAAAGCAACACACTCTCTCTCGAAGCCTATGATCTATACATTTTTCTCCCCCTTTGGCAACAAGTTACCAAAAAGTTCATAGAAAAAGCATAGTGGTAGATCGACTCTTCTCGTGGTGGTGTCCTGATGACTCCAAGGACGAAGGCTTCAGTTGAAGTAGAGGGTGCTGGAGTGGATGCTGGAGCTGGTTCCACTGGAATTGTAGGAGCAGTAGCTGGTGCTGAAGTTGTTGCTCTAGTGTCTGTCACTGGCACTGCAACTGACCTCTGGGCTCTGGGCACTCTGGCAAACACATTTGTGGTAGTCTTGCCCTGTCTCTCCTGCATATCATCCTGCAGCTGCTCTACAACTGACTGAATCTCAGTTACTTTAACATCAAGGTCATGGAATTTGAGTTCCATGATTCTCTCAAGGCTCTCCTGATTATGAGTGAGGGTGGCCAGTCCTTTCTCAATCCCCAGTGTAGATGCTATCAAGTAACCAAGCTGCTCCTGTTTGGTTTTCAAGAAATATTCAGATGCCTCCTCTTGAGTTGGCATCTTGGTAGCCTTCTCCTTCTTTGCCTTCTCCTTCTTCTCCTGAGCTTGAACTGATTGTGGATCATTCTCATTCATGACAACCTCATTATCCTCAAAGTCTTGATAGAGTCGAAAATGTTCCTTATCCAACTGATATTTCCCTGTGCCCATCTTTGAGTTGATCAATTCCTGAATCTGAGGTGCATATCCACAGCTCCTCTTCTGATCTGCTGCAGTCCTCTTAATTGTTTCAATCATCATGCTCATGACTTTGAACTTTTGTGGCACATCAAACTCCTACAACATGTTGATGGATGTGATACGTCTCCAACGTGTCTATAATTTTTGATTGCTCCATGCTACTTTATCTACTGTTTTGGACTATAATGGGCTTTATTTTCCACTTTTATATTATTTTTGGGACTAACCTATTAACCGGAGGCCCAGCCCAGAATTGCTATTTTTTTGCCTTTTTCAGTATTTCGAAGAAACAGAATATCAAACGGAGTCCAAACGGAATGAAACCTTCGGGAACGTGATTTTCTCATCAGATAAGATCCAGGAGACTTGGACCCTCCGTCAAGAAAGCCACGAGGCGGTCACGAGGGTGGAGGGCGCGCCCTCCCCCCGGGCGCGCCCGCTACCTCGTGGGCCCCTCGAAGCTCCACCGACGTACTCCTTCCTCCTATATATACCTACGTTCCCCCAAACGATCAAAAGAGGAGCCACAAACCTAATTCCACCACCGCAACCTTCTGTATCCACGAGATCCCATCTTGGGGCCTGTTCCAGAGCTCTGTCGCAGGGGGCATCCACCACGGAGGGCTTCTACATCATCACCATAGCCCCTGCGATGAAGTGTGAGTAGTTTACTTCAGACCTTCGGGTCCATAGCTAGTAGCTAGATGGCTTCTTCTCTCTTTTTGGATCTCAATACAATGTTCTCCCCCTCTCTTGTGGAGATCTATTCGATGTAATCTTCTTTTTGCGGTGTGTTTGTTGAGACCGATGAATTGTGGGTTTATGATCCAGTATTATCTATGGAAAATATTTGATTCTTCTCTGAATTCTTTTATGTATGATTGAATTATCTTTGCAAGTCTCTTCGAATTATCCGTTTGGTTTGGTCAACTAGATTGGTAGTTCTTGCAATGGGAGAAGTGCATGGCTTTGGGTTCAATCTTGCGGTGTCCTTACTTAGTGACAGAAAGAGTTGCAAGGCACGTATTGTATTGTTGCCATCGAGGATAACAAGATGGGGTTTTTATCATATTGCATGAATTTATCCCTCTACATCATGTCATCTTGCTTAAGGCGTTACTCAATTTTTAACTTAATACTCTAGATGCATGCTGGATAGTGGTCGATGGGTGGAGTAATAGTAGTAGATGCAGAATCGTTTTGATCTACTTGTCACGGACGTGATGCGTATATACATGATCATTGCCTAGATATACTCATAACTATGCTCAATTCTGTCAATTGCTCAATAGTAATTTGTTCACCCACCGTAGAATACTTATGCTCTTGAGAGAAGCCATTAGTGAAACCTATGGCCCCCGGGTCTATTCTCATCATATCAATCTATATCACTTTATTTACTTGCTTTGTTTTTACTCTGCCTTTTACTTTTTACTTTGCATCTTTATACCAAAAATACCAGAAATATTATCTCTATCAGATCTCACTCTCGTAAGTAACCGTGATGGGATTGACAACCCCTAAGTGTTGGTTGCGAGTTGCTATTGTGTTGTGCAGGTACGAGGGACTTGCGCGTGACCTCCTACTGGATTGATACCCTGGTTCTCAAAAACTGAGGGAAATACTTACGCTACTGTGCTGCATCATCCCCTCCTCTTCGGGGAAAACCAACGCAAGCTCGAGACGTAGCAAGAAGGATTTCTGGCGCCGTTGCCGGGGAGGCTTACGCAAAAGTCAACATACCAAGTACCCATCACAATCCCTATCTCTCGCATTACATTATTTTCCATTTGCCTCTCATTTTCCTCTCCCCCACTTCACCCTTGCCGTTTTATTCGCCTTCTCTTTCCCAATCTCCTCCTCTTTTCCCTTTTGTTTGCTTTCTTCCGCCTTGCTTTTTCTACCGCTATGTCTGAAATTGGGGAGATTATCGTCAATACGGACAACAATGATAATATAGAAAATCCCGAGGCTCCGGCCGATGAACCTCCTATCTTGCATACCAAAAAGTTTTGAATCGGTAGTGGTAACATTATTGGCAAAGGCGTTATTCAAGATTTCTTTACTTTTGCCGGTGCTTTACCTTCCATGGGCTGTTCTATTCTTCATAGAACTAGTAGCCTTGCGGATGCTATAGCTATGCTTGTGGTTGAACTTGAAAGACAATTTATGCATATGCACCCTTGCATACAGAGAATTTTCTTAGAATTTTCTAATATTGATCACTCTTCTATTAAGCGCACTGTTACTGACTTTTTGGCTCATGAATTTAGATTTATCATAAGAGAAGCCAAAGAAATCTTTTTGCACTATAGGGTGGACGTCGCTCGTCCACCCATAGAAGCAATTCTCTATGATCAAGAAGAAATTAGACGTTTTCAATCTTCGGACTATGTCGCTTTCAATGAAAACCTTAGAAAAAGGTCCCTATCAATGTCTTGGTTGATTGCATTAATCAGCTTAATAATGATTTTGCCCTTGGAAATAATGAGCTAGGATACTCTCTCGAGTATAAGCTCACAAGATTTTGCCAAAAGAATGCTTTCAGTGATGAAATAGTTGTGCACTATGAAGGGCCAAGGGAGGAACCCGTTCCTCCCGTGATTGATCTTGGGGATTTTTGTCCCGCTAAATTTAAACCTTTTGATTATTTTTGCTTGCCTCAAAGAAAACTTGCTGCCGGACGTAGGGAATACAAGATGAGCTTTCAAGATCTATCTTATTATTACGGCAGTACCTAAATCTATCCTTGCTTTTATGCCTAGCTAGGGGCGTTAAACGATAGCGCTTGTTGGGACGCAACCCAATTTTATTTTGTGTTTTTTGTTTTTGGTTCTGTTTAGGAATAAATAATCCATATACCTTCTGTTTGGATGTGGTTTTATGTTTTAATTAGTGTTTGTGCCAAGTAAGACCTATAGGATAAGCTACGATGATAGTTGATTTGATTCTGCTGAAAAACAGAAACCTTAGCGCTCACGAGATTAGCTGCCATTTTTTACTGGAGAGTGCTTTTGTGTTGATTCTTGTTGCTGATGATCAACAAACAAATTGTCCAGGACTTACTATTTTGGTAGAATTTTTAGAGTTCCAGAAGTTTGTGTTAGTTACAGATTACTACAGACTGTTCTGTTTTTGACAGATTCTGTTTTTCGTGTGTTGTTTGCTTATTTTGATGAATCTATGGCTAGTAAAATAGTTTATAAACCATAGATAAGTTGGAATACAGTAGGTTTGACACCAATATAAATACAGGCGGTCACGAGGGTGGAGGGCGCGCCCCCGTACCTCGTGGGCCCCTCGAAGCTCCACCGACGTACTCCTTCCTCCTATATATACCTACGTACCCCCAAACGATCATAAGAGGAGCCAAAAACCTAATTCCACCACCGCAACCTTCTGTATCCACGAGATCCCATCTTGGGGCTTGTTTCGGAGCTCCACCGGAGGGGGCATCCACCATGGAGGGCTTCTACATCATCACCATAGCCCCTGCGATGAAGTGTGAGTAGTTTACTTCAGACCTTCGGGTCCATAGCTAGTAGATAGATGGCTTCTTCTCTCTTTTTGGATCTCAATACAACGTTCTCCCCCTCTCTTGTGTAGATCTATTCGATGTAATCTTCTTTTTGCGGTGTGTTTGTTGAGACCGATGAATTGTGGGTTTATGATCCAGTATTATCTATGGAAAATATTTGATTCTTCTCTGAATTCTTATATGTATGATTGAGTTATCTTTGCAAGTCTCTTCGAATTATCCGTTTGGTTTGGCCAACTAGATTGGTAGTTCTTGCAATGGGAGAAGTGCATGGCTTTGGGTTCAATCTTGCGGTGTCCTTACTCAGTGACAGAAAGAGTTGCAAGGCACGTATTGTATTGTTGCCATCGAGGATAACAAGATGGTTTTTTTTATCATATTGCATGAATTTATCCCTCTACATCATGTCATCTTGCTTAAGGCGTTACTCTGTTTTTAACTTAATACTCTAGATGCATGCTGGATAGCGGTCGATGGGTGGAGTAATAGTAGTAGATGCAGAATCGTTTCGATCTACTTGTCACGGACGTGATGCCTATATACATGATCATTGCCTAGATATACTCATAACTATGCTCAATTTTGTCAATTGCTCAACAGTAATTTGTTCACCCACCGTAGAATACTTATGCTCTTGAGAGAAGCCACTAGTGAAACCTATGGCTCCCGGGTCTATTCTCATCATATCAATCTATATCACTTTATTTACTTGATTTGTTTTTACTTTGCCTTTTACTTTTTACTTTGCATCTTTATACCAAAAATACCAAAAATATTATCTCTATCAGATCTCACTCTCGTATGTAACTATGAAGGGATTGACAACCCCTAAGCGTTGGTTGCGAGTTGCTATCGTGTTGTGCAGGTACGAGGGACTTGCGCGTGATCTCCTACTGGATTGATACCTTGGTTCTCAGAAACTGAGGGAAATACTTACGCTACTGTGCTGCATCATCCCCTCCTCTTCGGGGAAAACCAACACAAGCTCGAGATGTAGCGGCATGCCCTCTGATCATGTTATGGTCACCAGACTTGGGCAACAGAGTGTGCCTCAGAATCCAATTGATGGTTGGCAACCCTGATAGCAGAAAGTGAACTGATCCAAAGTTGTGAGTCTCAACTGCCTTGTCTGGAATCTCCTTGTACATGTGAGCCATGGAGTTGTGACCCATCTTCTTCTTTGCATAAATGTCCAGGTCATCCTCATTTTCCTTGGGGGCATTTATCAGACTTGCCCATTCTTCAACAGTGGATTGGTACCTTGTACCTTCAGACATCCAAACAATTCTACCATCTGGGTAAAAATGTGGTGTGGAGTAGAATTGCATGATAAGTTCATCATTCCAGTGGGTGAACTTCTGTCCAACAAAATCAACAACCCCACAAGCAACAAAACTTTCTTGCACTCCAGGATAGTGCTGCTCATTGTCCTTGATGTAGATCCAGTCGACCCACCTCATGTCACAAACTATGGGCTTCTTGTCCAACAGAATTGTTTCATAAAAGTCCTGCTGTTCCTTTGTGTGGAACCTGTAGTCAACAGCAGTTCTTCTCCTTGATGCATATGGATCTTCCATCCTCCACACTCTCAGCCCTGAATCCTTCCTGATTCTCATGTCCTCAGCCACAGGATGGGCATCATTGTGGTCTGGTATCTTGGGCTTGAGCTTTCTTAGGACCTGTCCTTCTTCATCCTCTTCTTCTGCAACATTTGGCACTGGGGCCTTGTTCTTCTCAGCAGGTGGAATACTCCTAGTATTCCTCTTTGGTACTTGCTCGGCCTTGGAGGCAGCTTTGGGTGCATCCTTGGGCTTAGATGTTGTAGCCCCTGATCTGATTGCATCACCCATAAGCTTGGGTGCCTTAGGTGCTGGTGCAGCAACCTCTTCCTGTTCTTTAGAATCTCTTCTCATAGAGGGCTTTCCAAGGACCTTGGCAGTTGTGGTTCTTGCTCTCTTCTTCTTCTTGTCCTGATCACCAACATCCTCTGATTCAATTGTGAACTTCATAGTCTCACCAGTGGGGACTTTCTGAGGTTTGGAAGAAGTGACTTTCTTCTCAGGTGCCTCTTTGGGTTCTGTCTGAGCTGGCACTTGAGTGGACTTTCTGGCCTTTGGCATTGGTGTCCTCTTGGCAGGAACTTTCTTCTTCAGACCTGGCTTTGTGCTATGTGGAGAGCCATATTCCTTCTTGAGCACCACTTTCTTGGAAGTGGCCTCATCTTCCTCAGCTTTATAATCTTCATCTTCTGAGTCTGAAGTCCTCTTCCTCCTTTGCCTAGTAGAAGCCTTAGGCAAATTGCTAGGAGTACTTCTGCTCCCTTCATCTGTAGTTGAGGGACTAGTGCCCTCACTCAAGTCCATCTGCTCTTCTGACCTGTTCTGGCTGTCACTCTGATCTGACATACTGCAAAAGCTGACTGCTGACCCTGTGAAGAGTTATAGATGAGATAGAATAGATGAGCATCACAAAATGCAGAGGTTTTTGCAAAAGAATGATTCAAAATTTCAGTTTTAGTTTTCCACAGAAAGCATTTCGGATCAACCGATTTTCAAACTCAGTGATACCGAATCAGTTTTGGAACCTAAACTGATGATCTCGGTTGGACCGAGTCACAGTTCGGTGGCACCGAGATTGCTAGGGTTTCACATAATCCTCAAATCGATCACACCGATTAGTAATTCTCGGTCAGACCGAGAGTCACTAGTGCAATGGCATAAGCCAAATCGGTGAGACCGAGTTTTTCAACACGCTGGGTTCGAGATGGTTTCGGCGGAAACCTAACCCTAAAAATTTGAATCTCATCTAATCTATGGATTACTTTGGCTGGATAGAAGTGTTTCAATCATGGCAAGATTCAATAAGAGTACAATGTGCTTGGAATCAGACGTGGATAGCACAAAGATCGAGTCCATACCCTAAATTGGCGGTGGACTCGCTACGGCGGCAACGGCGGGGACGAAATCCATTGACGGCGGCGGAGACCAGCGACAGGAGGCTGTTGGCGACGAGGAGACGATCCGGAGACCTCCAATGGCAGACTGAGCTATTGCGCGGGCGAAGGGTTTCGGAGAAATTTCCGAAATTTTGCCCGTGGCTATATATAGCCCAACCCTGTCGGTGTGACCGAGTGGAACAACTCGGTGGCACCGAGATGCATAACTGTGTACAGTTATAGCAAATCGGTGAGACCGAAAAGTTCAAATCGGTTGCACCGAGATTGAAAACTCAGATCAACTTAATGATCTCGGTAGGACCGAAATGGAGGAATCGGTCAGACCGAGAATCACAAAAAGGTTTTGGAATTTTAAGTCTACGACAAATCGGGGACTCCGAGTGCTCCTCACACAGAGTGGTTCGAATCTGACTTGATCAAATTTTGTGATGTAGCATGAATAGAGTTTGAGATGAGAAAAGCATAGATAGCTAAAGAAAGTTCTTAGGCATTCTTGTCCATCCACTTGGCAAAAAGAAAAATCAAAATAATCAAAACAACAAGTGGATGTCCTTGAATGAGTAAAATATGCACCAACATGCTCACACAATAAGATGGCAAATGAAATATGTGGAAAAGCATGCACAACCAATTCTAGCATCTATCAAACAATTGGCGATGACTAGGTCATCTATATATGAGTATATTGACTTAGGAGTCAAATGAGAACATTTGATCATAGGTCATACTCATCGTTTAAGCTCAAGTGGGGTTACCACTTTTGCATAATGCATTGATGTGTTCACACCTTTAGAGTTGCCTTGACTCAATTCTTAGAGTTAAGGTCCCCCTAGATGTGAGATCCCCCTTTAGAGGGATGAACTAACCTTGGTTTTTGTCGATGATGACTTCATGTAGGTGTTGAGGATGTAGATGCTCAATGTTGATGTAGATCATTTGGAGCAATCCTTTGGAGTGAGTTGCACTTTCAACTTACCTACATGGGTTAGTCCCACAAGGAACAAACAAGAATATCCACAGACATAGAGTGATGCACACAGAAGATGATGTCCATGAAATCATTAGGTTACCTTGTCCCTTGCCTTACCAACATGAGGGTTTGTGACTCCTTGAACTAGTGCAAGATGTGGAAGTTCATTGCACTTGTTCTTGCCATAATGATATGAGTGAAGAATGTTGGCGGAGTCACCCTCAAGAACTCTCTAGTTCTTCTTCTTCGGGATCCACATCATCTTGATGGGAATCCTTGGAGTTGTAGTTGTACATGATGAAGTAGAACTTGACGTAGTCTTGGGAACCCACTTGAACGAGGCTTTAGGTGCTTCTTCAAATGCATCAATCTCTTCTTGAAGCTAGTCCTTGCCTTTGTTCTTGTGGTCTTGTGGTGGAAGATCATCTTGAGCTTGTGTTCCCTTGAAGGAAGTAGGATCATACTTCTCTTGTTGAGGAACAAACTTCGTCTTGGGGTATTGATCTTCTTCCCACTCAACTCCATTGGCATTGAACTTTCGTTCAAAACCAACACCTTGATTCTTCCGGTGCCTTCCTTGCTTGCGTACAATTTCCTCGAATTGCTTACTCCCGGCAAGGCTCTTGTAAACACCTTTCTCTACAATTCCCTTCAATAAGCTATTTTCTTGCTCAAGTGTAACTTGGCTAAGAGAATCAATAGTGGAATCAAGAGAACTACTAGAAGCAACAATATTGGATTTGACATTATTATTGTTACTACTAGAGGAAGTATCTTTCTTGTACTTATTACTAGACTTGACTTGAGGCATGTAAGTAGATAAGAGTAAACGCTTGGCAATATAAGAAGAACTTTTCTTGCGGAGATCATCATTGATTGCTTTTAAGAACTCATGCTCTTGCTCAAGATTGAGCTTTTCAAAGCATAACTTCTCATGAGCCCTTAAAAGTTCTCGATGATCTTCGTAGATAGTTTCATGAGCTAACTTAAGAGAGTTTAGTTCTTTAGTTAGAAGCTCAATCTTCTCCTTATTATTGTCATTCGTTTTATCTTGATTAGTATGATTAATTGACATTTCATCATAGTATTCATCACTAGAGTTGTCAACAAGTAAATCATCATCCACAAGCAAGTCATCTTCATCACTATTGAAATCAACATACTCAGGATGTGTTACCTTTGGACCTTTGGCCATGAAGCATCTTCCAACACCTTCATTTGGTGAGTCAAATATGTCGTAGGAGTTGGTTGACACAAGTGCTAGACCGGCAACACCTTCATCTTGAGTATATTCGGAGTCAGAGTGATAGCTTCTCTCGGAGTGATTGTCGGAGTCAGAGCCGAATACCCATTCACCAACATGAGCTTGATGTCTTCGTTTTGTGTAGCTCCTTGATGACTTGTCCTTCCTTTCCGAATCCTTGCTTCTCCGTGAGGGTCTTCGTTCATAACGATCATCTCTACTCCTCCTCTCTCTTGGTGGTGATTCTTCTCTTTTGCTCCTTCTTCTTGGAGAATCTTCTCTTCTTTTGTAGGGTCCCGTACACTCATTGGAATAGTGTCCGGGTCTCCCACAATTGTAGCAATTGCGCTCTCGACTAGAAGATCTTTTGTCATTGTAAGACCTTGACTTGGAGCTTCTTTCTTTGCTTCGACTCTTGTAGAATTTATTGAAGTTCCTGACCATCAAGCTTAATTCTTCATTGAAGGGTTTTTTCTCACTTGATGATGTGGGAGCTTCACTTGAGGCTTTGTAAGCACCACTTGACTTGTTGTGAAGTTCCTCCTTATCCTTGAGTGACATCTCATGAGCAACAATTCTTCCAATGACTTCCGTTGGCTTGAGATCTTTGTAGTTTGGCATCATTTGGATCAATGTGCATACGGTATCAAACTTTCCATCCAATGCTCTTAGAATCTTCTTGATTATGAATTTGTCGGTCATCTCTTCACTCCCTAAGCCGGCAATCTCATTTGTGATAAGAGCAAGTCTAGAGTACATTTCAGCGACACCTTCACCATCCTTCATTTTGAACTTGTCAAGCTGACTTTGGAGCACATCCAACTTGGATTCCTTGACAGACTCGGTACCTTCATGCATATCAATCAAAGTATCCCAAATTTCCTTTGCATTCTCAAGACGGCTGATTTTGTTGAATTCTTTGGGGCACAATCCGTTGAAGATGATATCACATGCTTGAGCGTTGTATTGCAGCATCTTCAATTCTTCCGCATTAGCTTCACGGTTCGGTTCTCTCCCATCAAAGAATTCACCTTGCAAGCCAATACAAATAATTGCCCAAATGGCGGGGTTATGTCCAAGAATATGCATTTTCATCTTATGCTTCCAACTAGCAAAATTAGTACCATCAAAGTAAGGACCTCTACGGTGATAATTTCCCTCGGTAGACGCCATACTCTCCTAGGTTGTGAAACCAAGGCTATGACCACCAAAAGCTATGGAAATCAAAGCAAATGGAAACCTGGCTCTGATACCACTTGTAAGACCTTGAAGTATGTCTAGAGGGGGGTGATTAGACTACTAGACCAATAAAAACTTAACCTTTTCCCAATTTTATAGTTTGGCAGATTTTAGCTACTTTAGGACAAGTCAAGCAATCATCACACTATTCAAGCAAGCATGCAAAGAGTATATAGGCAGCGGAAATTAAAGCCTGCAACTTGCAAGAAAGTAAAGGGAAGGGTTTGGAGGATTCAAATGCAATTGGAGACACAGATGTTTTTGGCGTGGTTCCGATAGGTGGTGCTATCGTACATCCACGTTGATGGAGACTTCAACCCACGAAGGGTAATGGCTGCGCGAGTCCACGGAGGGCTCCACCCACAAAGGGTCCACAAAGAAGCAACCTTGTCTATCCCACCATGGCCGTCGCCCATGAAGGACTTGCCTCACTAGCGGCAGATCTTCACGAAGTAGGCGATCTCCTTTCCCTTACAAACTCCTTGCTTCAACTCCACAATCTTGTTAGAGGCTCCCAAGTGACACCTAGCCAATCTAGGAGACACCACTCTCCAAGAAGTGAAAAATGGTGCATTGATGATGAACTCCTTGCTCTTGTGCTTCAAATGATAGTCTCCCCAACACTCAACTCTCTCTCGTTGGTTTTGGATCTGGTGGAAAGAAGATTTGAGTGGAAAGCAACTTGGGGAAGGCTAGAGATCAAGATTAATATGGTAGGAATGGAATGTCTTGGCCTCAACACATCAGTAGGTGGTTCTCTCTCAGAAATGGTAAGTTGGAAGTGTAGGTTCGTTCTGATGGCTCTCTCCACGAATGAAGAGGAGGTGGAGGGGTATATATAGCTTCCACACAAAATCTAACCGTTACACACAATTTACTAAACTCGGTGGGACGGAATCGTTAAACTCGGTCAGACCGATTTAACAAGCCTAGTGAACGTTAGTGATTTTCGGTGGGACTGACATGCATCTCGGTGAGACCGATTCGGTTAGGGTTAGGGCATAACGTAATCTTGGTAAGACCGATTACACAAACTCGGTAAGACCGATTTGGTAATAAGCTTTCCAGAGAGTTGGTCAGGTAAACTCGGTGGGACCGATTTGCTCTTTTTGGTGAGACCGAAATGTTACAAGAAGGAAACAGAGAGTTTACATTGCAATCTCGGTGGGACCGATCGCTCACTTCGGTTAGATCGAAATGTTACGAAGGGAAACAGAGAGATTACAACCCCATCTCCGTGAGACCGAGATCCCTATCGGTAAGACCGATTTGCTTAGGGTTTGTGGCAGTGGCTATGACTTTTGAAATCGGTGGCGCCGGATAGGAAGAATCGGTGTGACCGATTTTGGCTTTGGGTTTAGGTCATTTGTGGATGTGGGAAAGTAGTTGAGGGTTTTGGAGCATATCACTAAGCACATGAAGCAAGAGGCTCATTAAGCAACACCTCATCCCTCCTTGATAGTATTGGCTTTTCCTATAGACTCAATGTGATCTTGGATCACTAAAATGTAAAATTAAGAGTCTTGAGCTTTTGAGCTTGAGCCAATCCTTTGTCTTTAGTATTTTGAGGGATCCACTTTCATCATCCATGCCATACCATTCACTGAGCTTTCCTGAAATAATAGTCTTGGAATAGCATTAGCTCAATGAGCTATATGTTGTTATGAATTTCCAAAACCACCTAGGGATAGTTTCACTTTCATGACCCCGTATGTCGATGAACACAAGAACAGTCTGCGCTCCAAACACCCGGAGTAGTGCGACGACTGGATTACATGTGAACACATCAGAACTTTCAGCAGTTGGTTGGAAACACGTCTCAGAGGTGACAACACTGTTTTGTGATGAGCTGTACTTGTTGTCCAGGAGACCATCTTTGACTGTATTGATTTACAAAGGATACGAGATAAATGGGAATACATTTTACACGATTGACCAAGATCAAAAGAGCACCAACCAAAACAATGGTGTCTGCTTTGATGCAACAACCGAGAGGGGAAAGGACACATATTATGGTTACATAGTGGACATATGGGAACTTGACTACGGACATGATTTTAAGGTCCCTTTGTTTAAGTGCAAATGGGTCAATCTGTCAGGAGGCGGGGTACAGGTAGACCCACAGTATGGAAAGACAACAGTGGATCTGAAAAATCTTGGGTACACTGACGAACCGTTCGTCCTAGCCAATGATGTGGCACAGGTTATCTATGTGAAGGACATGTCTACCAAACCGGGAAAAAGAAAAGATAAGGAAGCGAATACATCATACGATGAGCCAAAGCGCCACATAGTTCTTTCAGGAAAAAGGGACATCGTGGGAGTGGAGGGCAAGACAGACATGTCTGAAGATTATGAAAAGTTTCATGAAATTCCTCCCTTCAAAGTCAAGGCTGACCCCAGCATCCTGATAAACGATGAAGATTATCCATGGTTACGGCGCAATAAGCAAATGACACAAGCGAAGAAAAAGTGAAGACTTTCTCGCGCAACTATTATGATGATACCATGCCAACTTTGTAACAGACGAGTATGATACCATTGTCCGTCTGGACCTTTTGGTCCCGGTTCGTCTGGACCTTTTGGTCCCGGTTCATGTTTTTATTGAAGTTAATCACAAACTTGTGATTCACACAAATTTCAAAGAATTCAAATTTTAACTATTCAAATTTGAAAACTAATGGCACTAATAAGAAGTTTATATTTTTTCTAAAACTAATGGCACTAACAGAAAGTTTATAATTTTGCTGACCTAAAAGCAAAGAGAATTAAAAAATAAAGCAAAAAACAAAAGAAAATAAATAATGTAGAAAACAAAACAAAAAAACTGGAAACAAAATAAAAATAGCAACAATAAGTATTTTGTTGTAAGTAGAAACAAAACAAAATAAATAAAGCAACAAAGAAAAAAAGTGTTTTCAAATTTGAAAACTAAGGCACTAACAGAAAGTTTATAATTTTTCTAAAACGAGAAGCAAAAAAGAATTAAAAAATAAAGCAAAAAAAAGAAAATAAATAATGAAGAAAACAAAACAAAAAAACTGGAAATAAAATAAAAATAGCAACAATAAGTATTTTGTTGTAAGTAGAAACAAAATAAAATAAATAAAGCAAGAAAGAAAACAAAAAAAATGTGTTCAATTGAAAACTAATGGCACTAACAAAAAGTTTATAATTTTTATAAAACTAAAAGAAAAAAGAATTAAGAAATAAAGCAAAAAACAAAAGAAAATAAATAATGCAAAAAACAAAATGAAAAAACTGGAAAAAAACTAAAAAAACTTCCACCTACTCGGCCACCACGGCCTGAATACGACTAGACACCCAACCTGGGCCAGGATTCAGGCCCGCAGAAGGCCCAATAGGCCCACAGAAGCATAGTGTGAGATTAGGCCCGAAAGCCTGCAGTTGAGAGGAGCTCGAGAGGGTGGGCGCAGCAGCGCTTATAAACCACTCTCGAACCCTCTCAACTAGCGAGGTGAGACTAAACTTTGGCCGCGATGCGGGCAGCACAAGGGCCTTTGGTCCCGGTTGGTGGCACCAACCGGGACTAAAGGGGGGCATTGGTACCGGTTCGTGGCACCAACCGAGACCAATGCCCCCCTTTAGTCCCGGTTGGTGCCACCAAGCGGGACCAAAGGCTGCCGCTTCCCGCCCTTTGGGCTGCCGAAAAGAGGCCTTTGGTCCCGGTTGGTGGCACCAACTGGGACTAAACGGGTCATTGGTCTCGGTTGGTGCCACGAACCGGGACCAATGGCTTTGCTATATAAGCAAAGACTTAGCGTTTTTCACTTCATCTCTGTAGTTGCCCGCGCCGACGCCGTCGCCAGGCTGCCAGTTTCACACCCCGCCGACGCCGTCGCCGCCCGCGCTATTGGGGAACGTAGTAATTTCAAAAAAAAATCCTACGCACACGCAAGATCATGGTGATGGCATAGCAACGAGAAGGGAGAGTGTTGTCTACGTACCCTCGTTGACCGTTAAGCGGAAGCGTTATAACAATGCGGTTGATGTAGTCGTACGTCTTCACGAATCGACCGATCCAAGCACCGAACGTACGGCACCTCCGTGTTCAGCACACGTTCAGCTCGTTGACGTCCCTCGGGCTCCAATCCAGCGAAGCGTCGGGGATGAGTTCCGTCAGCACGACGGCGTGGTGACGATGATGATGTTCTACTGGCGCAGGGCTTCGCCTAAACTCCGCGACGATATGACCGAGGTGGAATATGGTGGAGGGGGCACCGCACACGGCTAAGGAACGATCCGTAGATCAACTTGTGTGTCATGGGGTGCCCCCTGCCCCCGTATATAAAGGAGCAAGGGGGAGGGGGCCGGCCAAGAGGAGGAGGCGCGCCCAAGGGGGAGAATCCTACTCCAAGTAGGATTCCCCCCTCTTTCCAAGTCCTACTAGGAGAAGGGAAGGAAGGGAAGGAGAAGGAGAAGGAAGGAGAGGGAGGAGAAGAAGAAAAGGGGGGCCGGCCCCCTAGTCCAATTCGGTTTGGGCTAGGGGGGCCGCGCGCCCTACCTCCTCTCTTCCACCACTTGGCCCATGAGGCCCATTGCTTCTTCCTCGTATTCCTGTAACTCCCCGGTACCCCCGAAAATACCCGAATCACTCGGAACCTTTCCGAACTCCGAATATAGTCATCCAATATATCGATCTTTACGTCTCGACCATTTCGAGACTCCTCGTCATGTCCCCGATCTCATCCAGGACTCCGAACTCCTTCGGTACATCAAAACTCATAAACTCATAATAAAACTGTCATCGTAACGTTAGGCGTGCCGACCCTACGGGTTCGAGAACTATGTAGACATGACCTAGAACTATTCTCGGTCAATAACAAATAGCGGAACCTGGATGTTCATATTGGTACCTACATATTCTACGAAGATCTTTATCGGTCAAACCGCATAACAACATACGTTGTTCCCTTTGTCATCGGTATGTTACTTGCCCGAGATTCGATCGCCGGTATCCAATACCTAGTTCAATCTCGTTATCGGCAAGTCTCTTTACTCGTTTCCATAATGCATCATTCTGTAACTAACTCATTAGCTACATTGCTTGCAAGGCTTATAGTGATGTGCATTACCGAGAGGGCCCAGAGATACCTCTCCGACAATCGGAGTGACAAATCCTAATCTCGAAATACGCCAACTCAACATGTACCTTCGGAGACACCTGTAGAGCTCCTTTATAATCACCCAGTTATGTTGTGATGTTTGGTAGCACACAAAGTGTTCCTCTGGTAAACGGGAGTTGCATAATCTCATAGTTACAGGAACATGTATAAGTCATGAAGAAAGCAATACCAACATACTAAGTGCTAAGCTAACGGAATGGGTCAAGTCAATCACATCATTCTCCTAATGATGTGATCCCGTTAATCAGATGACACCTCATGTCTATGGTTAGGAAACTTAACCATCTTTGATTAATGAGCTAGTCAAGTAGAGGCATACTAGTGACACTATGTTTGTCTATGTATTCACACATGTATTATGTTTCCGGTTAATACAATTCAAGCATGAATAATAAACATTTATCAAGATATAAGGAAATAAATAATAACTTTATTATTGCCTCTAGGGCATATTTCCTTCACTCTCCCACTTGCACTAGAGTCAATAATCTAGTTCACATCGCCATGTGATTTAACACCAATAATCATATCTGTATATGATTAACACCCATAGTTCACATCGTCATGTGACCAACACCTAAAGGGTTTACTAGAGTCAATAATCTAGTTCACATTGCTACGTGATTAACACCCAAAGAGTACAAAGGTATGATCATGTTTTGCTCGTGAGAGAAGCTTAGTCAACGGGTCTGTCACATTCAGAGCCGTATGTATTTTGCAAATATTCTATGTCTGCAATACTCTGCACGGAGCTACTCTAGCTAATTGCTCCCACTTTTAATATGTATCCAGATTAAGACTTAGAGTCATCTGGATTAGTGCCAAAACTTGTATCGACGTAACCTTTTACGACGAACCTTTTGTCACCTCCATAATTGAGAAACATATCCTTATTCCACTAAGGATAATTTTGACCAATGTCCAGTGATCTACTCCTAGATCACTATTGTACTCCCTTGCCAAACCAGGGCAGAGTATACAATAGGTCTGGTTCACAGCATAGCATACTTTATAGAACCTATGACTGAGGCATAGGGAATGACTTTTCATTCTCTTTCTATTTTATGCCATGGTCGGGTCTTGAGTCTTACTCAACTTCACACCTTGCAACACAGGCAAGAACTCCTTCTTTGACTGTTCCATTTTGAACTACTTCAAAATCTTGTCAAGGTATGTACTCATTGAAAATCTTATCAAGCGTCTTGATCTATCTCAGTAGATCTTGATGCTCAATATGTAAGTAGCTTTACTGAGGTCTTTATTTTAAAGAACTCCTTTCAAACACTCCTTTATGCTTTGCAGAACAATTCTACATTATTTCCGATCAACAATATGTCATTCACATATACTTATCAGAAATGTTGTAGTGCTCCCACTCACTTTCTTGTAAATACAGACTTCACCGTAAGTCTGTACAAAACTATATGCTTTGATCAACTCATCAAAGCGTATATTCCAACTCTGAGATGCTTGCACCAGTCCATAGATGGATCGCTGGAGCTTGCACATTTTGTTAGCATCTTTAGGATTGACAAAACCTTCTGGTTGCATCATATACAACTCTTCTTTAAGAAAACCATTAAGGAATGTAGTTTTGACATCCATTTGCCAGATTTCATAAATTGTGGCAATTGCTGACATGATTCGGACAGACTTAAGCATCGCTACAGTTGAGAAAATCTCATTGTAGTCAACACCTTGAACTTGTCAAAAACCTTTTTGCGACAAGTTGAGCTTTGTAGATAGTAACACTACTATCAATGTCCGTCTTCCTCTTGAAGATCCATTTATACAACATGGCTTGCCGATCATCGGGCAACTCCACCAAAGTCCACACTTTGTTCTCATACATGGATCCCATCTCAAATTTCATGGCCTTAAGCCATTTTGCGGAATCTGGGCTCATCATCGCTTCCTCATAGTTCGTAGGTTCATCATGGTCTAGTAACATGACTTCCAGAATAGGATTACCATACCACTCTGGTGCGGACCGTACTCTGGAAGACCTACGAGGTTCTGTAGTAACTTGATCTGAAGTTTCATGATCATCATCATTAGCTTCCTCACTAATTGGTGTAGAAATCACTGGAACTGATTTCAGTGATGAACAATTTTCCAATTCGGGAGAAGGTACAATTACCTCATCAAGTTCTACTTTTCTCCCACTCACTTCTTTCGAGAGAAACTCCTTCTCTAGAAAGGATCCATTTTTAGTAACGAATATCTTGCCTTCGGATCTGTGATAGAAGGTGTACCCAACAATTTCCTTTGGGTATTCTATGAAGATGCACTTCTCCGATTTGGGTTCAAGCTTATCAGGATGAAACTTTTTCACATAAGCATCGCAGCCCCAAACTTTAAGAAACGACAACTTGGGTTTCTTGCTAAACCACAATTCATATGGTGTCGTCTCAACGGATTTAGATGGTGCCCTTTTAATGTGAATGTAGCTGTCTCTAATGCATAACCCAAAAACAATAGTGGTAAATAAGTAAGAGACATCATAGATCACACTATATCTAATAAAGTGCGGTTACGATGTTTGGACACACCATAACGTTGTGGTGTTCCAGGTGGCATGAGCTGTGAAACTATTCCACATTGTTTTAATTGAAGACCAAACTCGTAACTCAAATATTCGTCTCTGCGATCAGATCGCAGAAACTTTATTTTCTTGTTACGATGATTTTTCCACTTCACTCTGAAATTCTTTGAACGTTTCAACTATTTCAGACTTATGTTTCATCAAGTAGATATACCCATATCTGCTCAAATCATCTCGTGAAGGTCAAAAAATAGCGATACTTGCCACGAGCATCAACACTCATTAGATCGCATACATCGGTATGTATTATTTCCAATACGTCAGTAGCTTGTTCCATTGTTACGGAGAACGGAGTTTTAGTCATCTTGCACAAAAGGCACGGTTCGCAAGCATCAAATGATTCATAACCAAGTGATTCCGAAAATCCATCTTTATGGAGTTTCTTCATGCGCTTTACACCGATATGACCAAAATGGCAGTGCCACAAATAAGTGGCACTATTATTATTAACTTTGCATCTTTTGGTTTCAATATTATGAATGTGTGTATCACTATGATCGAGATCCAATGAACCATTTTCATTGGGTGTGTAACCATATAAGGTTTTATTCATGTAAACAGAATAACAATTATTCTTTAACTTCAAATGAATAACCGTATCGCAATAAACATGATCAAATCATATCCATGCTCAATGCAAATGCTAAATAACATTTATTTAGTTTTAACACTAATCTCGAAAATATAGGGAGTGTGTGATGATGATCATATCAATCTTGGAACTATTTCCAACACTCATCGTCACTTCCCCTCAACTATTCTCTGTTTATCATGTAACTCCCGTTTCAGTTACCAATCTTAGCAACCGAACAAGTATAAAATACTCAGGGGCTACTATAAACAATAGTAAGGCACACATCAATAATCTGTATATCAAATATACCCTTGTTCACTTTGCCATCCTTCTTATCCACCAAATATTCAGGGCATTTCCGCTTCCAGTGACCATTTTCTTTGCAGTGTAAGCACTTAGTTTCAGGCTTTGGTCCAGTTTTGGTCTTTTCACGGGAGTGACAACTTGCTTGTCATTCTACTTGAAGTTCCCTTTCTTTCCCTTTGCCCTTCTCTTGAAACTAGTGGTCTTGTCAATCATCAACACTTGATGCTCTTTCTTGATTTCTACCTTCGTCGATTTCAACATCACGAAGAGCTCGGGAATCGTTTTCGTCATCCCTTGCATACTATAGTTCATCACGAAGTTCTAGTAACTTAGTGATGGCGACTAGAGAATTCTATCAATCACTATCTTATCTGGAAGATTAACTCCCACTTGATTCAAGCGATTGAAGTACCCAGACAATCTGAGCACATGCTCACTAGTTGAGCGATTCTCCTCCATCTTTTAGCTATAGAACTTGTTGGAGACATCATATCTCTCAACTCGGGTATTTGCTTGAAATATTAACTTCAACTCCTGGAACATCTCATATGGTCCATGACGTTCAAAACGTCTTTGAAGTCCCGATTCTAAGCCGTTAAGCATGGTGCACTAAACTATCAAGTAGTCATCATAATAAGCTAGCCAAACGTTCATAACGTCTGCATCTGCTCCTGCAATAGGTCTGTCACCTAGCGGTGCATCAAGAACATAATTCTTCTATGCAGCAATGAGGATAAACCTCAGATCACGGATCCAATCCGCATCATTGCTACTAACATCTTTCAACACAGTTTCTCTAGGAACATATCAAAACAAACATATGAAAGCAACAACACGAGCTATTGATCTACAACATAATTTGCAAAATACTACCAGGACTAAGTTCATGATAAATTTAAGTTCAATTAATTATATTACTTAAGAACTCCCACTTAGACAGACATCTCTCTAGTCATCTAAGTGATCACGTGATCCAAATCAACTAAACCATAACCGATCATCACGTGAGATGGAGTAGTTTTCAATGGTGAACATCACTATGTTGATCATATCTACTATATGATTCACGCTCGACCTTTCGGTCTCCGCGTTCCGAGGCCATATCTGCATATGCTAGGCTCGTCAAGTTTAACCTGAGTATTCTGCATATGCTAGGCTCGTCAAGTTCACACCCGATCATCACGTGGTGTCTGGGCACGACGAACTTTGGCAACGGTGCATACTCAGGGAGAACACTTCTTGATAATTAGTGAGAGATCATCTTAAAATGCTACCTTCAATCAAAGCAAGAATAAGATGTATAATAGATAAACATCATATGCAATCAAAATATGTGACATGATATGGCCATGATCATCTTGCGCCTTTGATCTCCATCTCCAAAGTACTGTCATGATCTCTATCGTCACCGGCACGACACCATGATCTTCATCATCTTGATCTATATCAATGTGTCGTCACATGGTTGTCTCACCAACTATTGCTCTTGCAACTATTGCTATCGTATAGCGATAAAGTAAAGCAATTATTTGGCACTTGCATCTTATGCAACAAAGAGACATCCATAGGGCTTCTGCCAGTTGCCGATAACTTCAACAAAACATGATCATCTCATACAACAACTTATATCTTATCACATCTTGACCATATCACATCACAACATGCCCTGCAAAAAAAAGTTAGATGTCCTCTACTTTGTTGTTGCAAGTTTTACGTGGCTGCTACGGGCTTAAGCAAGAACCAATCTCACCTACGCATCAAAACCACAACGATAGTTTGTCAAGTTGGTGTTGTTTTAACCTTCGCAAGGACCGGGCGTAGCCACACTCGGTTCAACTAAAGTTGGAGAAACTGACACCCGCTAGCCACCTGTGTGCAAAGCACGGCGGTAGAACCAGTCTCGCGTAAGCATACGTGTAATGTCGGTCCGGGCCTTTTCATCCAACAATACTGCCGAACCAAAGTATGACATGCTGGTAAGCAGTATGACTTATATCGCCCACAACTCACTTGTGTTCTACTCGTGCATATAACATCAAACCATAAAACCTAGGCTCGGATGCCACTGTTGGGGAACGTAGTAATTTTAAAAAAATTCCTACGCACACGCAAGATCATGGTGATGGCATAGCAATGAGAAGGGAGAGTGCTGTCTACGTACCCTCGTAGACCGTTAAGCGGAAGCATTATAACAACGCGGTTGATGTAGTCGTACATCTTCACGAATCGACCGATCCAAGCACCGAACGTACGGCACCTCCGTGTTCAGCACACGTTCAGCTCGATGACGTCCCTCGGGCTCCAATCCAGCGAAGCATCGGGGATGAGTTCCGTCAGCACGACGGCGTGGTGACGATAAAGGAGCAAGGGGGAGGGGGCCGGCCAAGAGGAGGAGGCGCGCCCAAGGGGGAGAATCCTACTCCAAGTAGGATTCCCCCCTCTTTCCAAGTCCTACTAGGAGAAGGGAAAGAAGGGGAGGAGAAGGAGAAGGAAGGAGAGGGAGGAGAAGAAGAAAAGGGGGGCCGGCCCCCTAGTCCAATTCGGTTTGGGCTAGGGGGGCCGCGCGCCCTACCTCCTCTCTTCCACCACTTGGCCCATGAGGCCCATTGCTTCTTCCTCGTATTCCTGTAACTCCCCGGTACCCCCGAAAATACCCGAATCAGTCGGAACCTTTCCGAACTCCGAATATAGTCGTCCAATATATCGATCTTTACGTCTCGACCATTTCGAGACTCCTCGTCATGTCCCCGATCTCATCCAGGACTCCGAACTCCTTCCGTACATCAAAACTCATAAACTCATAATAAAACTGTCATCGTAACGTTAAGCGTGCGGACCCTACGGGTTCAAGAACTATGTAGACATGACCTAGAACTATTCTCGGTCAATAACAAATAGCGGAACCTGGATGTTCATATTGGTTCCTACATATTCTACGAAGATCTTTATTGGTCAAACCGCATAACAGCATACGTTGTTCCCTTTGTCATCGGTATGTTACTTGCCCGAGATTCGATCGTCGGTATCCAATACCTAGTTCAATCTCGTTATCGGCAAGTGTCTTTACTCGTTTCCGTAATGCATCATTCTGTAACTAACTCATTAACTACATTGCTTGCAAGGCTTATAGTGATGTGCATTACCGAGAGGGCCCAGAGATACCTCTCCGACAATCGGAGTGACAAATCCTAATCTCGAAATACACCAACTCAACATGTACCTTCGGAGACACCTGTAGAGCTCCTTTATAATCACCTAGTTACGTTGTGATGTTTGGTAGCACACAAAGTGTTCCTCTGGTAAACGGGAGTTGCATAATCTCATAGTTACAGGAACATGTATAAGTCATGAAGAAAGCAATAGCAACATACTAAGTGCTAAGCTAACGAAATGTGTCAAGTCAATCACATCATTCTCCTAATGATGTGATCCCGTTAATCAAATGACACCTCATGTCTATGGTTAGGAAACTTAACCATCTTTGATTAATGAGCTAGTCAAGTAGAGGCATACTAGTGACACTATGTTTGTCTATGTATTCACACATGTATTATGTTTCCGGTTAATACAATTCTAGCATGAATAATAAACATTTATCATGATATAAGGAAATAAATAATAACTTTATTATTGCCTCTAGGGCATATTTCCTTCACGCGCCCCGCGCCGTCACCACCCCGCGCCACACCGCACCATCACGGTCACCTCCCTGCGCCACCCCGATGCCGTCGCCGCCCCGCGTCGCGCCCCGACACCGTCGCCGCCCCGCCGACGCCATCGCCGCCACTCCCCGCGCCCCTGCTCGCCCCGGCGTCGCCCACCATTCGCCCCTGCCTGCCCCGACGCCGCCCTTGTGAGCACCGCGCGCCCCTGCCGGCCCCTCCGCCGCCGCCGTTGTTTTAGTTATATATATATATGCTATTTTTTACATGTTTTTAGATGTTTTTATATTTTCATATATGTATGTATGTATTTTTTTAGATATAAGTATTTCTTATGTATGTTCATATATGTATGTATGTATTTTTTACATGTTTTTTGTATGAATGTATGTATTTTTTAATTTTAATATGGATGGTGTTTTAAAAATACATTAATTTTAGTACATTAATGTTCTCTGATTTAGTACATTAATTTTAGGTTAGTTTCATTTTTAGAAAAGTTTTATATATTTAGGAAGAAGGAAGAGAAGGAAGGAGGAAGAAAAAGAAAAAGTTTTATATATGCAAAAGTTACATTTTTAGAAAAGTTTTATATATCTAGCTAGAAAGAAGGAAGGAGAAGAAAAAGAAGGAGAGGAAAAAGGAAAATAAGAAGAGGAAGAAAGGAGAAGAAGAGGAGAGGAAGAAGAGGAGAAATAAATAAGAAGAGGAAAAAAGAAGAAAAAGAAGAGGAGAAGAAGAAAGGAATAGAGGAAAAGAAGAAAAAATAGAAATTTTTCTATTTTTTCTTCTTCTCCTCTATTCCTTTCTTCTTCACCTCTTTTTTCTTCTTTTTTTTCTTCGATCTTCCTCTGTCGTCGTCGATATACCCCTCCCGATAACTTCAACACGAGGGAGAAGAAGAAAAAGAAGAGGAGAAGAAGAAGAAAGGAATAGAGGAGAAAGAAGAAAAAAATAGGGTATGTCGTTGTCGATATACCCCCTCCCGAGAAACTTCAACACGAGGGGGGGGGGGTACCGATACCCCCGCCCCGATAACATTATTTTCCCATGTATATGTATGTCGCATCGTTGTCGATATAACCCCCTCCCGGATAACTTTGACATGAGGGGCGGTCGATATATATACCCCCTCTCGACGGTGATAACTTATACCACGGCAGCACCCTCCTCGGCCCTCTCGCTTGACCAAAAATCTCGAGGACACCCAAACCCTAGAGAAAAAACGATGTTGGTCTCCTACCCCCTCTCGCCGCGCCCCTATCCGACAAACTCTCTCGAGGCCACCCAAATTTACCAAGTTAAAAGAGCGTTATCGTCGAGGCCACCCCAAACCCTTGAAGCCTTGTGTCGAGGCCACCCCAAACCCTTGAAGCGTTGTGTTGAGGCCACCCCAAACCCTTGAAGCGTTGTCTAGGCCACCCCAAACCCTAGAGAAGCAGCGTCGAGGCCACTAACATGATTCCTTATTGTGATTAGCTAGCTAGTTCTACGTTTGCCACTAATATATATCCATCTGTACCATGTTTGAATAACAATTGACATGTTGTAAATATTTGAAGAAACTATGGAGCACTCCCAAGACGAAGCAACAAAAGCGATGTTGGGGGACATAATCGTACAAGGAAGTGATGTCGTTGTGTCATTTCTCAACGACACCGATGGTCAGGAAGGACTGGGTGAAGAAGAGGGCTATGTTCATGATGGCTCCGGCCCATTAATGCCAGTACAAGAAGAGGGCTATGTTCATGATGGCTCCGGTGACCCAATGGAGGTACAATAAGGAGACCGTGCTGACTACTCCGGTGACCGAACCGAGTCCAGCCAGGTATATATATATATTAGTTAAGCCTGTGCTGACTAGTTAAGTGATGCATTCATTGTTTTGGTATATGTACACATATTAATTAACTCCCATCTTTCTTCCTTTTTCTAGCCCTCCGGATCGAGCACAACTTCGGTAAGGAGGCGAGGCCTGAAGAAAAAGTTGACCTCGGATGAAAGGTTTGAGATCACAGCAATCGCGCCCGACGGCGAACTGATTGAACCCATCCAGACAAAGAATACATTTTCTGCTCAGTTCGGGGTTCTTGTTAGGGACAAGATCCCGATCAGCATCCAGCAATGGTATAAGCCTAAGGAGGAAGACCCTGAGGTGCCTTTTGTCAATGATATGCAGAAAGATGATCTTTGGACTCAGCTGAAGGCAAATTTCACCCTACCGCCAGAGGAGGATCCGGAGAAGCCAGTTAAAGAGCAATTAATCAAGTCTTGTGCTCTTAAGAAGATGGCAAGCCTATTGAGGAGGTGGAGGAAAGAGCCGAACAAGTTTGTCGACAAAGAAGGGACACCAGAATTCATTGGCAAATATGAGAAGATCAAAGGTCACTGGCCCGCATTTCTTGCCCACAAGACATCGGAAAAAAGTAAGAAGATGTCGACGGCAAACAAGCAAAATGCTGCGAAGAAGCAGTTTCACCATCGCACGGGGTCAGGTGGCTACCTCAAAGCCCGGTGTAAGTGGTCCAAGGCTGAGAATGATCTGCTTGATAAAGGGATCGAACTAGAGACAATGAACTGGCCAGACCGTTGCCGGACTTGGTTCTTCGGGGCTGGCGGAACCTTGGACCATGTATCAGGGAAGTGCTATTGGATGGACGAGCAACTGAAAATACCAGTCACCAAGCTTCGACACTATATCGATGCAGTGCAGCAAGGGACGTTCGTTCCAGACAGGGAGAAGGACGAGCTCACAGTGGCCCTCGGGAATCTGAGCACCCTGGACGGACACGAGGCACGCCAGCCTCCATTCCATGGAAGGTTGGTTTTCCGGACGCAGGGGGTTACAAAACCCAGGAGAGGAGGAAGAAACTGGAGCAGAACCAACTGCAGGCACTGCAGAAAGGGTAATGGGGCTAGAGGAAAGAGAAGCAGATCGCAGCAAACGACCTGCCGAAGCTTCCCCCGAAGCTATCCCGCCATCTCAGCGGAGAAGCAGCGTGGCTTCCACCGAGCTACTTCAGCCGGAGCATGTCTTGACGGCTCCTGCCAGCTATCCCGTGGATGCTATCACGGAGTCTCAAAATTGCTACATTATGATGCGATGGATGAATTTGAAGGTCAAGGCGGCTGTTGGCTCTGTTTATCCTACTGAACCCGGCGCAACTTTTCACTGCCGGCCGATTCCAGAAGGATATGCTAGGGTGATGGTGGATGAAATAACGGAGGGATTTGAGGACCTCCAGCTTGACCACCCTACCGGTGAAGGGGAGACTAGGCTGGGTTCTGCTCTGAAGACTCCATGCCTATGGCGGAAAGAACTCATCGACCTTCTGAACTGGACGCCTCCGCCTCCTCCTCCTCCTCTGGCGAGTCAGGGCACTCCGCCTTCTCCACCGCCTCCTCCTCTGGTGAGTGATGATGAGGGCACTGGGCCTCCTTCTCCGGCGCATGGTGGCACTCCGCCTCCTTCTCCGCCTGCGCTAGCGCGCCCGAGCAGCCAGCAGACTCCTCCTTCTCCGCCTCGCCAGCAATTGCGGAAGAGACCCGCCGCCGCCCCAGCTGCTCCGGCGCGTCGTAGTCCTTCTCCTCCGCCTCGTAAGCAAGCACGAAAGAAGACAGACACCGCAGCCGCTCCGTCTGCTCCGGCCTCTAGCAGTACAGCTATAGGCGAGAGGCAATACAGATACGGTCCTCCTCTCAAGCCTCTAGAGAAGTTACCGTACGAGAGGACCAAGGAGGAAAACGCGAAGATCGTGCGGGCCGAAGTGGACGACTTCTTTGAAGGGTTGAAAGCAAAGAGACATCCACCTCCGGAGGAGAAGGTAGATCCGGTGAAATCAAAGCACACTCTCGATGCCCTGAGGAAACCAGCAAAGTCTCCACCGAGAACCAACTATGAGCGCATTACTGAACAGACATATCTCCAAGCGGAGCGGTCGGGAAGTACAGGCAGACATCAAAGGTCAAGAGAACGAGCAGTTGCGAAAAAAATTACCCAGCTCGGCGAACAAGCAAATCAATCGTGCCCCCCGCTCAATGTGTCTAGCGGCGACATCGTCGCTAATGCTCAGGGGACGGTGGCCGGTTATGGCAATCTTGCAGATTACCTGCCTGACGATCAACTTCCTGATTTCATGGAGGTGGACGAACACAGATACGAGTACGGAAAGCCTCTCATCAAAGATGAAAAATCTCTAACAACGATGATGCAAAGATTCCATAATTGGTACATGAAAACCTGTAGAGAGTCTGGGGGGACGAATAGTTTGTATCTGAACATTAAAGAGGAGCACGACCTCATTGGAACTGATCTGTTGCCTGTTCCATTTGAGGAGTTCTTCACGTTCTTCAATCAAAAGGCCCTCGATAAATTAACGGTCTTTTGCTACTATCTGTAAGTACTATTTCTGTCATTAAGTCTTTATATATAGCTCAGCTCTTTCATTGCATGTATTTATAATTAATTATCCTCACTATATTATGCAGATTGAAGATTGTCGAGTGCAGAAAACAAGAAATGTATGATATTGGGTTCATTAACACAAATATCATAGATGAAATTCAGGTTAAAAAGCACGCCGAAGAGGCCGAGGCCAACTTGCTACAATCGTTGATCAAAAATCAAAACAAAGATATCATACTCTTTGCTTACAACTTCAAGTGAGTGTTACTGTCGTGTGCATATTCGGTTTCCCTTATTACTCGAGCGAGGTTATAGTAATGTAATTGATGAGTTATGCATGCGTGTGCAGCTTCCACTATATTCTTCTGGAGATTAAGCTTGAGCGGGGACTAGTAACCGTCTTAGACTCGAGACGAAAAGATCCTGAAACCTATGCGGACATGACTAAATTGCTCAACAAGTAAGTTCAATCGATCATTATCGCACCATATCGGCAACTTTTTGTTCATTTCCTGATATCTCAAGTAATAATATTTATTTTCTTTGTCTTGCAGGGTTTGGAAAAAGTTCACCGCAGAAGCTCCGGGACTGCCGAAGGAGCTGCGATATACATACCCGAAATTAAGTACTACTGGCTAGCTAGTTGCGCACATCTCCCGTTGATTCTATAGTTATACTTTCATCAATGTCATTTATAATGCTTCATTATCAGTTTGATTGACCTCTATTTCTCGTAAAGTGCTTGTGGCAGGAACAAGGGAATGATTTCTGTGGATACTACGTGTGCGAGTTCATCTACAACGCGACTTTGAAAAATAAGCGGGGCTACTCTAAAAGACAATATGAAGTGCGTAAGAAATAATATTCACAATTTCATTTTATTACACCATCATTTCTGTTGAGTTTCATTCATATATATGTATTAATTAACCCCCTTCTTCAAATTAGACGTGGCAGATGCGGAATCAACTCCTAGAACAAGATCGCATGAAGCAATTCAAGAGGAATTGGCGGGATTCTTTCTTGACCACGTCATCAATAAAGCCGGAGAATACCATGTGGAAGTTGATTTCAATTGCTAGGGGATTGTAATTAAGAGATCTTACATATTGTATATGTATGTAGCCAGTAGCGTCGGATAGATAATACGAAAACTTGTTGTTCGACCAATCTCTCGGAGAAGGAGAGGTCGATCGATCACTTCTCTCGGTATGCATGACGAACTTCTGTACTTAATGGTTCCCTTCATTTTCTTACTAGCTAGCGTGTCGAGGGCCTCTCTATGTATAGTACGTAGCGTCGACCAAGCACGGACATAAGAGAGGACACTTCTCTCTATTAATTAGCTAGCTAACACAATATATGAAACACCTAAATTAATCCCCTAACCCCCCCCCCCTTAAAAAACAAAAACCACAGCCACTGAAATGCTGCCACGTGGATGCCTTTTGGTCCCGGTTGGTGCCACCAACCGGGACCAAAGGCCCTCTTGCCTGGGCTCGGTGCACCGGCCACGTGGAGGCCCATCTGTCCCGGTTCGTATTAGAACCGGGACTAAAGGTCTAGGGCATTAGTAACGACCCTTTAGTCCCGGTTCTCGAACCGGGACAAAAGGCCCTCACCAACCGGGACTAATAGGTGTTTTTCTACTAGTGTTAACAACAGGTGCAGGTACAGTCTCTAACTGTTACCCTTTCCAAGGAGGGATTCTCACCGCGCCGCTGCCATCATCTATGAAATTTAGGTCCCCTCGCCTCCGGCCGCCATCTTGGCATTGCGAGGTGGGGGGGGGGGGGCTCGGATGTTCAAGACCTCTATATTCTTGTCTTGTCAATGACTAGTGATCATCATAGTTTTGTGAGAATAAATTTCCTCTTGTTCTTTTGGTGGTGCCATAAGATTAGAGAGTTTTCTGTCCCCACAGATCCGATTATTCGGATCTGATGCGTTTATGTTGTTGTGTCAGCCTTTTTTTGTTGGTATGGTTCTTTCTGGAGGTGAAATCTTTTATCGACACCATGGTGAAGATATAGTGATTCGACGGCCTGCACTTCTAGGGGATCAACCCTGTCCCAAGTACGTTCATCGATCAAGGCTTCCCATCTTTTTGGATGGGCAAATCAAGGCGCTTTCAAAAACCATTATTGGTAATATTCGCGCGGGTGAAAAAGTGACAACATCGTTGCTCCGGTCCAATTACAGGCTCTTTACCGAAGTCTTTGGGGTATTTTTTTCGAGCAAAGATTGATACCGCGAAGAACGTGTTTTTAAGAGACTTTATTGTAATTCTTAGCTCTAGGAGTTACTTTGTATTTTCTTGCATCGTAAGTCTAAATTAGTGCACTTGTAATTGTTAATAAAGTTATAAGTGTTTCTAGAAAAACACTATTACAGTTTCCATTAATAACAAGGCCTGATAAATTGCATTCTTTTTTGTTGAGTTTGTACACGTTTAAAAGCAAATGTGAACACCAGCTGCAGGTGCAGTCTCAACTACGATACCTGTTCCCTCAAAAAAAAAATGAACTACGCTACCCCCCTCTCTCTCTCTCTCAGGACCCGTGGGAGCGAGCCGTTGTCTCAAAAAAGAAAAAGAAAAAAAGCCGAGCGAGCCGAGTCCGTTTCCACTTTCCAGCAGCCGCGAGCTGGACCGAGATCTCTGGACCTCCGTGGCTCAGTCCGACTCGGCCAGGATGTGGTAGCACTACATAAGGCCGGCCATGGGAGGCAGAGGCTCTTGGAACAGAAAGGTCGAGCCATCAACTGGGTTCATCACACCACCAAACGCAATCGCGAGGAAGAGATGCTGATGGCTCAACTCGCATGGATGGCTAGGACGCTGTCGATGGCCGGCAGCTATGGCCAGAAATCCAAGACCAAGAAGAGGGCGGCCGAAGGAACAATGCGCGACATGGAGAAGAGGGTCATGGAAGCGGTCCGGGCAAGGGGACGCGCCCGATCAAGTTGGCTCCATAGGTTCATGGTCGCATCCGGCAGGGTCGATAAGGCTGTCCAAGATTTCGTCGAGCATCGCATCAGCTTGCGCGCCGCCAGCCAAATGTCACCATGCTGGTCTCGCATCTCATCAGCTTGCGCACAAGCAAACTCGACGCGCCACATTATTTATGGTCTCTGTTTGCCCTCCTTGTTTGTATCAGTGTACTCGTCAGTGATCAGTTTTCTACTGTAAAAGGTTGTAGAGATTTTACGAAACACCCCATGTACTTCATATTTATGTTGTGACGAATTTAAATATTGGCAAAAAAAGAATTTAAATATTGGCACACTAGGATGAAGAGATCTTCTTTGACACTTTCCATTCACTGATCGGAACGGCGCATGCTAGAAACGACACTCTTGACTTGGAGTTCTTGGGCACGACCGCAGTTGGAAGAAACTACCACATTTACAGCTAGGTTTGCATAAAACCACAAAGTCGGTAATCCGTTGCAAAAAACACCGCAATTTCCCTAATCTTATTGCAAAAAGCAATGATCGATTGATTTGGTTTGTTTGATCGCTTTCTGACAAGTGGGACCGAATTTGAAGGAGCTGAATTGGCAAAGAATTGGCATACACACCTCTCGAATCTAAAACAAAACGCAATCAACCCCCCCCCCCCCCTCTATGGCCGGTTGCGCCTCCGGCCCTGCTCTGGACGACGGGAGGTCAACGACGAGCTCGCATGGATGAGGAAGGGTCGCGGGTGGAGGGTCGGACGAGGTGCCGGAAAGGGCGGCGCCTTCTGCTCCGCCATGGCCATAGCCTTCCACTGCTGCTACCGCCCGCCACGCTCCGAGCCAGGACGGCGCTCTGGAGGGGCGACGGCCGGAGCTCAACCTCCCGCAGCATGTCATCCGGCAGCCGCCGCCGTAACCTCCCGCTGCCTCCCGGCGTCGCCCTGCTCCGGTAACCGCTGTCGCGTTCCCGTATCCCCGACCTCCATCGACCTCATGGCTCCATCCGCATATGTGTGCCATCAATTAGCCCAAGGCCGACGTCGCTGTGAGGGCGGTGCTGCTGCCGCATGATTGGTGGCGCCCGTCCGGCAAGTGGATTATCAGGAGCAGCGGTGTTGCTTGGGAGCAAAGGGGTCGGGAATAGGGGTTGATTGAGTTTTCTGATTTGTTTTAGATGTGTGTGTGTGTGTGTGTGTGTGTGTGTGTGTTAATTTTTTGCCATGTAAGCTCCTTACAAAGAGGCTCCACTTGTTAGAAAGCAATCAAACGGACCAAATCACTCGATCAGTGCTTTTTGCAATAAGTTAGAGAAATTGCGGTGTTTTTTGCTTTTTCTGCAAACCTATCTGCAAATGTGGTATTCTCTTACAATTAACTCCCGCAGTTGACATGCATGACATCGAAGCAATCTTCAATGAGGAGGAGGTGTGGTCAGTGATTAAGGAGCTGCACCCTGATCGTGCCCCAGGACCACCAGATGGTTTCGTCGGCAAGTTCTATGAGTGTGTGTGGCCAATTATCAAGCATGACATCATGGCGGTGCTAGTGAATCTCTTTGTGGGTTATGGCAGAGGGTTTTCCAAGTTGAACTGTGCTCTCATCGTTCTCATACAAAAGAAAGTGGATGCCGGATATGTGGGTGACTTCCGGCCTATCAGTTTGCCACATAGAATGTCCAAACTCTTTGCAAAACCCTTTGCATCGAGACTGAGGCGTCACATGAAGGATTTAGTGGCTTTCAACGGGTCTTCATTCATCAAACGAAGAAATCTCCACGACAATTTTCTACTGGTGCGCCAAGTTGCAGAGAAGATGTCGCAGAGGAAGTGCCAAAGGTGTTTTCCTTAACCTCGAAATGTTTTTGCTTGAGGTGCTCAGAGCTAAAGCATTTGGCACGAGATGGATCAGATGGTTGGCCATTCTTCTTCACTCCGCCTCCACCAAATACCGATCAATGGTTCTCCTAGATGGAGCATCGTACATACTCACGGGTTGCGACAAGGAGACCCAATTTCGCCTCTCTTATTTGTCATAGCCATGGATGCCCTCACGGCGATCATCAACAAAGCGATGGAGAAGAGTGTGCTCAGTACTTACATGTGTATCTCAGCTGGACAACACAACTATATCTATGCTGACGATGTGGCTTTCTTTAACCGCCCCACATGGCTCGAGCTCCAGTTTTCTACTGTAAAAGGTTGCTTAAATTTTACGGAACACCCCATGTACTTCATATTTGTGTTGTGAGGAATTTAAATGTCGGCAGACTAGGATGGAGGAAATATTCTCTGACACTTTCCATTCACTGATCCGGACGGCGCATGCTAGAAACCACGGGCATGACAGTAGTTGACATGCATGACATCGAAGCAATCTTCACGGTGTGGTCGGTGATTTAGGAATTGCAACCTGATTGTGCCCCAGGACTGGATGGTTTCTGCTGGAGTTAAACATGACAATAGTATACGTCCGTGTCCTTTCCTTGTACGTGCACCTTTGTGTCCGTTTTTATTCCAAGTCATCACCCGGTCTGATTCATTCAACGGCAATGCCTTCATCTTTGGTGAGCCATCTTGGAGGACCGCAAAGCTACATATCATCGATGGAGCTGCGTTGAGCTCAGGCCCGGCCCTGGGGGGGGGGGGGGGGGGGGGGGGGGGCGGCCGCCCCCGGGCCCCCGAAATTCAGGGGGCCCTCCCCCAGGGCGTGTATGCAGGTAGCCTGTGGGCTTGTGCTATGGGCCGTGGCCAGGCGTGGACGCCGGAAGATCTAGCGACGGCTTTGTATTCCTTTCTGCTTTTGCAATTCAGTTCCTTCGTATTCCATCACGTAGCCATCCTCAAATCATGCGCCATACCTAATTCCAACCGGCATACACCGCCGCCGCCAGTTCACGAAAAATGAAAGAGGGGGAGAGATGCGGAGTAGCCGCGGTCCTGTTTGTGATAACAAACTTGCGTTCCTGCTCCTTTTCTCCTAATTTCGTTTCTATTTCTGATCGGCAGTACGTGGTCTCGCCGATTTCAATTCTGAGGCTTCCCAATCGTGCAAGTGTCTAGCCAGTATTCGTATGCGCTTTGCTCTCCTACCTTTGTGCGCTGTACAAGCACACACACATCATCGCCGATCCGTCGAGCTCTGGAGCCAGATGCAAACGAGTACACATCGCTGAATGCCCGATCGCCGACGACGCCGACCCATCCGAGGTACTATATTATATTGCCGTTCTCTTTTCGCTACTCTCTATATGTAAATTACTAATTAAGTATTTTATCCCTCATATACATGATGCATTAGTTGCATCCTTGAGTCATCGACATCAACATCGGTGGAAATAATGTTAGTGTTCTTGAGCGTACAGTTAATTCATTGGGGGGCACATGCACAATCTACTAGTGTCGATGAACATCCAGTTTTGCCTTTTTCTCTATTATAAAGATTCTAAAATTCATTTTGCCAGATGGTATAATGCTAAAAAAAAGATTCTAAAATTCACTTTGCCAGGTATAATGCTATGGAGATTTTTAAGAATGTCAATGAATTTAATTGTTATCCTAATGTCTCAGGTTTTTTAGAGAATGTCTCTGTTGTTTATTGCATCTTATTAACGGTGGAATCAGTTGAACGATGAAGCTTTTCAAAGTTAAAATTACCGAGGAACTATTTGAGGTCAAGAATGACTAATGAGAATTTAAATGGCTTGGCATGTATATGCACCAAGAAGAAATCATTGGAAGAGATTGAGATGAACCCCATCACAAGTGACTTTGCATCGAAAAATTATACAAGTTTTTAAGGTATTCAATTATTTCACTTGTATATTGTTTTGGATGCGTTTCAGTGTTCATACGGTAAATTTTCATATGTAAGTATATTCATTATTATTATATGTTATTTATACTAAGGGCCCCGAATTTTAGTTTCGCTCCGGGCCCCCGAAATATCAGGACCGGCCCTGGTTGAGCTCGGGTGAGAAGGTTATGCGTCATTTTTTCCTTTGGTTGCCACTGTGGTGGTGCCGGAGGCAAAGGTGACGGGCTTTGGTGTCGAGCTCAGAGACGTTCTATTGTCTTTTCAGTTTTGTCATGTCAGTCTTTACATGACTTGATCTTTATGATATGATTAAGACATGTTTTACCATGCCAAAAAAAAGGTTTGGTATAGATGTCTTGGGTGAGTATATATATGTATGCATACCCTTGTAACTTGTATGGATCAGATTTGAAGCAACAAAGGATCAGGAACAACATGTTCCTGTAGCCATCAAACAAGCTATTCTTGTGTGTGTGTGTGTGTGTGTGTGTGTGTGTGTGTGTGTGTGTGTGTGTGTGTGTGTGTGTGTGTGTGTGTGACGACTGGCCGTCGTGTACGTACATGAGGCGTTATACAGATCGATTAGCTAGAACAGGCTAGCTTTGGTTTGTGTTTCCTTGCGGCGGCTTCACGTGTGGATCGATCGGATCAACTTCTTGAGGTGCGGTGCAGATCGGCTTAATAGTACTTCGTCAGGATTGCATCGGCAATCAGCACGGTTCAGCAGCCAGCGTTGTTTCGTTGTTCATCGTCGGTCGTTGTGTGTTGTCGGAAAGTACTTGACGGAGCAGACTAGGCCAACAGTTTCATCGGCAAGTTCTATGAGTGTGCAGGGCCAATTATCAAGCATGACATCATGGCGGTGCTACTGAAGCTCTCTGTGGGTGATGGCAGAGGGTTTTCCAAGTTGAACCGCGCTCTCATCATTCCCATACCAAAGAAAGTGGATGCCGAATATGTGGGTGATTTCCTGCCCATTAGTTTACAACATAGCATGTCCACACTCTTTACAAAGCTCTTGACATCGAGACTGAGGCTCCACCTGAAGGTTTTTGTGGCGTTCAACCAGTATGCATTCATCAAAGGAAGAAATCTCCACGACAATTTTCTACTGGTGCGCCAAGTTGCAAGGAAGATCTCGCCGAGGAAGTGCCAAGGTGTTTTCCTTAACCTCAACAGCTCTCGTGCATTTGACTCCCTTTCTTGGCCATTTTTGTTTGAGGTGCTCAAAGCTAAAGCATTTGGCACAAGATGGATCAGATGGTTGGCCATTCTTCACTCCGCCCGCACCAAATACTGATCAATGATTCTCCTGAAAGGAGCATCATACTTGCTTGCAAGTTGCGACAAGGAGACCCAATTTCGCCTCTCATTTGTCATAGCCACGGATGCATTGCCCTCACGGCTAATCATGGACCATAAAAGCGAGGCTATGCAAAGGTCTATCATGATCAACTCTTCAACCATTCCCACCGGACCCTCAAGGCAAAGCCTCAAGTTTCAAATTCATGACACCCAATCTGCCGTAACAAGTACGTCTGCAGATTGTGTTCCATGCAACAAGACACTGTCCACCGTTTGTCTTCTCTTTTCCGGCCCAGAAGAAAGAGCACATTCATGTGTTGATGTCATCGAAAACCCAGTCTGGAGCATCCAATACCAACAACTGATGAACCGGTCTAGCCGTGATAACCGATTTTACTAGCATGAGTTTCGTAGGCCACTGTATAAATCCTCTCTACCATGCGGGGACAAACTTCCTCACCAAATCAAGCATGGGCTGCCAATTGGACTTTGCAAGCTGATGTCCGAGGTATCTACAAAGGAACTCTGTCAAGGTGCATTGAAGCGGACCATAAACACGTTCCCTATCATCCTGATCTCCTCGGATAATCGTGGTCGTAGAATTCGTGTAGTTAACACTAAGGCCCGAGGCCTCCCCAGAAACATCAAGAGCCTCTCTGACAAACTAGAGATTGAACCGTGGGGGGGGGGGGGATGAAAAATGCCACATCGTCAGCGTAGAGGCTAGAGCCATCTTTGATAGGGGTTTGCATCTCGGTGGGGCGTGGCAACAGAGTGTTGTTTTGGCGAGACCGGTGGCTGGGTTCTCTGTCTCGGACATTGCACCTAATGTCCATGCTCTAGTTGACACTCGCACGATCAACAACAAAACCGTGGAGCAGGCGACTATGGAGGGTGGTGGGTTCAGGATGTCCATGGAACATCTCCGTCTTGGCACAAATTCAGATTATGCATCTCAGGCATGCTATCGCCACTGTGGAGTGTGATCTCCTCGCACCAGATTATTTCTCCTGGCCTTGCACAGGTGATGGGCGAGGTACTCTGCCAAGTCTACCTACGCTAGACTCTATCAATGTCTGACTCGTTACCGTACATCCAGTTGCATTTGGAGAAGCTATATATGCCCCGCTCAAGCAGAAAATGTTTGTATGGCTTGCCACCCAACACCACATTCGGACCTCGGATCGGAGGGCTCAACAAAGCCTCCAAGATCAGCCCTCGGCGTGCTTTACCTGCCTCCAAAATGAAGACAATGCCGAGCACATTTTGGTGTAGTGCGTCTATGCCTGCGAAGTTTGGCATAGTTGTCTCCACACGCTTGAACTTTCCATTCCTAGGCCAGTGGAGGCGGACACATTTTTGTACTAGTGGCTTCGTCGACAAGTTAGCTTCCGGACGACCGAGAAAAGGGCATTCGACAGCTTCATCATTTGCATGGCACGGTGATTGTGGAAGCAACGGAATGCTCGAGTCTTCAACAGAGCTGAGCGAAAAATTGGAGCTCTTGGCCTTGCTAACAAAAAACTAGATGAATTAAAAGAATAGAAGTTAGCTCTTATTGGAGTAGGAGGTCAACAATGTTTAGTGAGAGAGTAGGCTTGTTAGTTACACTTGTGTGGGTGTACCTACGTTGATATTCACATCCTCGATAGGTTTCTTGTAAAACTATTTCCATCTTCTATAAAAATATGGTACGCAATTTGCATACTCTCGAGAAAATTCTTTTCCTTCTTGTTTTTTCTGAAAACGCAAGGACAATGCTAACTAGAGAGAAAGCAACACACGAAATGGATAACAAATAGTGCGTTCATAGTTTTGCTCTGATCAGCGAACGCTTCCAGTGAGGTAGGTATTTGTTTTGCTCTCTTATTGAGAGGTTTGCATCTGAATTTTTTTGTTCAGGGAGAAAGATTGCAATGTACTACCTCTGTTCCTAAATCTAAGACATTTTGGCAGTTTAAATTGAAAACTGGCAAAACATCTTATATTTTGGAACAGAGGGTGTGTTATTTTTCTTGATTCTCAAGAATTTCAAAACGCATGAATAGAAAAAATGCATTCAAATTCTACATGATTTGGTTTGTTTGATTGCTTTATAGGGAGAGCAAATGATTTTACCAAGTTTAATGGATGCAAATGTTCCTGTGAAACATAGTACAACAACATCCTTAGGAAAAATTCCTATAAGATTCAAATAATCGGCATAGGAAAAACTTTCTAAGGGTTTAAATCCTCCAAAACTCTCATGAAAATACTTTGAATTAAAGAGGCCCCCTTAGGAATAAGTCAACATAACCCTCTGGGGTTACATGAATCGGCGTGTTTACCACCAAAGCTCTAAAACTGGGCCGCGTTTTTAACAACTGATCTCTCCCAAACCATGTGAGTCACCCCAGATCCCAATTAGACTTACTGTTGCTGGGGGTTTTGGTGACATTATGAACGGAGTGGCACGCGAGCATGCATCTTGCAAACAAAGTGTTCAAAAAAATGTGTTGCCACTGTACTGTACAGGAACAAGCCTAGGTGACTGACTAGGAAATGCAGGACCGATTCCTTCTCCTGCTGCAACTAACTTGCTACCATAAATGATGTCCCTTTGGGGAACCAAACAGAGAGAGGAGATGCACGAGAGATGGGAGGGGACCTTCCATGGCGTCGAAGCAGCCGTGCGGAAGGTGACTGTGGGGATGGAGCTCCATGTTGAAGAAGAAGCTGACAGCCATGGCGGATCCCGCGAATTTGCAGAAGGGGCATGCATCGAGCTTGCTTGGGTTGTCGGCGTTGTCTCAGTCACTGGCCGGCCGCTCTACCTATAGAGAGGAAATGGGGGCCAGACCTTGACGATCTCCATCGTGCAGTAATCCATGAAGAGGTGCGCGTGAGGAATCTGCACATCAGAGAGCGTCCACAGCAAAATCAAAGTGAACAAAGAGGGAGAGAGAGACCGGAATGAGAAAATGAACATCGACGAGCTCCAAGCCTTCCATGGAGTGACTGTTGTGGGGTCGCTCCATGGCGGGAGAGAAGAAGTCCCTCCATGGTGGGAGCAACTCGACCCGAGGAGGCGGGCAGCGGAAAGCGATTGATCTCCAAGTCGAGGAAGAAGTGGACGCCCATGGCAAATCTGGGTGCGCCATGGCCACCGCCTGACCTGGCCTGCTCGGCCGATTTGCCTCCCTCTTGCCTTCTCATCAGATGAGGGGAGGGAAGGGGAGGGGAGAGGATGGGCCAATCTATCAGAATAGCTCTCATCTTTTCGTTTATGTCTTCTTAAGTGTATAATCAGCATGCGCACGCCTCATTTCCAGCATGAAACCGTATTGGTATAAGGTAATAATGAAAAGTTAAGCCCCGCATTTTTTAAGTAAGCCCAAAACCTTTAGGGTGCACACAATAGGAGAAAGATTATTCTAGCAATTGCTTTTCATTCATGCCAATGGGCACAAATTATAAAATGATTGTAAAACATCCAAAAATGATAATATAACAGCATGTAACAATCAAAAATTATAGATACGTTGGAGATGTATCATGTACCAGACCTGATGTGTGCCTTGCTATAAGTTTAGCAGGGAGGTACCAAAGTAATCCAGGAGTGGATCACTAGACGACGGTCAAAATTATCCTTAGAGGACTAAGGAAATATTTCTCGGTTATGCAGGTGATAAAGAGTTCATCGTAAGGAGTTAAGTCGATGCAAGCTTTTACACCGATCCAGATGACTCTGAGTCTCAATCTGGATACGTATTGAAAGTGGGAGCAATTAGCTAGAGTAGCTCCATGCAGAGCATTGTAGACATAGAAATTTGCAAAATCCATACGGATCTGAGTCTGACAGACCCGTTGACTAAACTTCTCTGACAAGCAAAATTTGATCACACCTTAGTACTATTTGGGTGTTAATCACATGGCGATGTGAACTAGATTATTGACTCTAGTAAACCCTTAGGGTGTTGGTCACATGGCGATGTGAACTATGGGTGTTAATCACATGATGATGTGAACTATTGGTGTTAAATCACATGGCAATGTGAACTAGATTATTGTCTCTAGTGCAAGTGGGAGAGTGAAGGAAATATGCCCTAGAGGCAATAATTAAGTTGTTATCTAATATTTCCTTATTGATGGTAAATGTTTATTATTCATGCTAGAATTGTATCAACCGGAAACTTGATACATGTGTGGATACATAGACAAAGCATCGTGTCCCTGATACGTTTCCGTCGTATCTATAATTTTTGATTGTTCCATGCCAATATTCTTCAACTTTCATGTACTTCTGGCAACTTTTTATACTATTTTTGGGACTAACATATTGATCCAATGCCCAGTGCCAGTTCCTGTCTGTTGCATGTTTTATATTTTGCAGAAACCCAATATCAAACGGAATCCAAATGGGATAAAAACGGACGGAGAATTATTTTGGAATATTTGGGATTTTCCGAAGGAAGAATCAACGCGAAACGGTGTCCGGGGTGGCCACGAGACAGGGGGGCGCCCTCCCCCCTGGCGCGCCCTGGACTCTTGTGGTCCACCCGTAAGGCGGTTGACGCTCTTCTTTTGTCGCGAGAAAGCTAATTTTACGAGAAAAATCTGGGCGAAAGATTCACCCCAATCAGAGTTACGGATCTCCGGATATTTAAGAAACGGTGATGGGGTAGAATCTGAGAACGCAGAAACAGAGAGATAGATCCAATCTCGAAGCGGCTCTCGCCCCTTCCACGCCATGGGAGCCAAGGACTAGAGGGGAAACCCTTCTCCCATCTAGGGAGGAGGTCAAGGAAGAAGAATAAGAAGAAGGGGGGCTCTCTCCCCCATGCTTCCGATGGCGCCGGAGCACTGCCGGGGGCCATCATCATCACCGCGATCTTCACCAACACCTCCATCATCTTCACCAACATCTCCATCACCTTCCCCCATCTATATCCAGCGGTCCACTCTCCCGCAACCCGCTGTACCCTCTACTTGAACATGGTGCTTTATGCTTCATATTATTATCCAATGATGTGTTGCCATGCTATGATGTCTCAGTAGATTTCCGTTGTCCTATCGGTGATTGATGAATTGCTATGATTGGTTTGAGTTGCATGTTTTATTATTGGTGCTATCCTATTGTGCCCTCCGTGCCTTGCAAGTGTGAGAGATTCCTGCTGTAGGGTGTTGCAATGCGTTTATGATTCACTTATAGTGGGTTGCGTGAGTGACTGAAACACAAACCCGAGTAAGGGGATTGTTGCGTATGGGATAAAGGGGACTTGATACTTTAATGCTATGGTTGGGTTTTACCTTAATGAATCTTTAGTATTTACAGATGCTTGCTAGAGTTCCAATCATAAGTGCTTATGATCGAAGTAGAGAAAGTATGTTAACTTATGCCTCTCCCTCAAATAGAATTTCAATAGTGCTTACCGGTCTAGTAACATAGTCAATTGCTTAGGGACAATTCCACAACTCCTACCACCACTTTTCCACACTCATTATATTTAGTTTATTGCATCTTTATTTAAACAGCCCCTACTTTTTATTTACGTGCTCTTTATTATCTTGCAAACCTATCCTGTCACACCTACAAAGTACCTCTAGTTTCATACTTGTTCTAGGTAAAGCGAAGGTCAAGCGTGCGTAGAGTCGTATCAGTGGCCGATAGGACTTGAGAGAGTATTTGTTCTACCTTTAGCTCCTCGTTGGGTTCGACACTCTTACTTATCGAAAGAGGCTACAACTATCCCGTATACTTGCGGGTCATCAAGACCTTTTTCTGGCGCTGTTGCCGGGGAGTCGTAGCGTGGGGTGAATATTCTCGTGTGTGCTTGTTTGCTTTATCACTAAGTAATTCTTATTTGCTGTTCTTAGTTGTTTTCTATCTTTAGTTATGGGTAGGAAACACAAAATACCAAAAAAAGTAGTTGTACCTACTACACCAATGGTTGAAGAACAACTCAAAATCTATCACACTCCTGAAGCTTTTTACTTGGATCATCTTCGATCCCTTTGTGCTCATGCTGAAACCCCCACTAGTTTAGTTGAGGGCAAATCTTCAGATGAGCATGCTTGTTTTGTGCGACACCATATATCTGAAAAAGGGAAACTATTATGGGATCAAATTCAGCGTTTGCAATGCTATGCTTGGAATTTATGTGAAATATATGGGTTTACTTGTTGTTCTGAAGACCCTAAGAAACACCTACCCTATCAATGCTTTTTTAGTGATAATGGAATCGTATCTTCGTATTCTAAGGGTGTTTACAATTACTATGATGTTCAACAAATTGAAGAATTTCTTGCTTTTAAAGGTGCTTATGAGATTGCCTCTTTGATTGAAATGTATGATGCTACTCTTTACAAATCTGAAAATTTTGCCATATTTCAATATTGTTATGATAATTATGCTTCTAATGCCTATGGTAAACCATATATTGAGGACTTCTCCGCTGACCAAGAAGAGACTAATATTTTGCAGGAAGCTATGGAAGAAGAAATTGATGAAACAGTGAGCTCATTGGGTGAAAAAGATGATGAGGAGAGCGAAGAACAAAAGGAGGAAGAGAGGGTTAGCTATCCGTGCCCACCTTCTAATGAGAGTAACCCTCCAACTTATACATTATTTAATTCCCCTTCGTGCTTACTGAAGGATGATTGCTATGATCCCTTGAATTTGTTTGAAATGTCCCTTTTTGATGATACTTTCTATGCTTGTGGCCAAGATGCCAATATGAATTATGCTTATGGAGATGAACTTGCTATAGTTCCTTATGTTAAACATAAAATTGTTGCTATTGCACCCACGCATGATAGTCCTATTATCTTTTTGAATTCTCCCAACTACACTATATCGGAGAAATTTGTGCTTATTAAGGACTATATTGATGGGTTGCCTTTTACCGTTGCACATGATGATTTTGATGAATATAATATGCATGTGCTTTCTGCTCCTACTTTCAATTATTATGAGAGAGGAACTATATCTCCGCCTCTTTATGTTTCCAACACGATAGAATTGCAAGAAACTGCTTATGCTATGCATTGGCCTTTACTTGGTGTGCATGAATTGTACTTTCATGACATGCCGATGCATAGGAAGAGAGTTAGACTTCGTTGTTTCATGATATATGTTACTTTGTGCTCACTACTAAATAACAAATCATTGTTAATTAAAATTGGCTTTGATATACCTTGGGATCCGGGTGGATTCATTACTTGAGCACTTTATGCCTAGCTTAATAGTTTTAAAGAAAGCGCTGCCAGGGAGACAAACCGGAAGTTTTAGAGAGTCATTTATTCTGTTGAGTTCTTTTATATAGTTTAAAAACAAAAATAAAATAAAGAGGGGCACCTAAAAACTTTTCAAAAAGGAAAGTGAAAGTGAGAAAGACGAGCATTGTTGAAGTGGGAGCTAGCCTTGAACTTTGTTCATGCTCACGGAAACTCTGTGAATCTTGATTACAGAAACATTTCAACAAAAATAATTATCCCCTTGTACAATTCCATTGTATTATAAAAATAATGTGCTAAGGTTTGCCTTTAGGATGTTTACAATGCTTGTTGGTTTGTACGGTGCAGGACAGAAACTTTGGCTGTAGTGCGTGATTTTACATTTTTAACTGGAACGTCAATTGGTTCTGATTATTTTCGCACTGTCTTTCCGTACAACTTGTTTATTGTTCCTAATTTTGGTAGAATTTGTGGGGCACCAGAAGTATGGTGAATGTTCAGATTTCTACAGACTGTTCTGTTTTTGACAGATTCTGTTTTTGATGCATAGTTTGCTTGTTTTGATGAATCTATCAATTTATATTAGTGGATTAAGCCATGTAAAAGCTATATTACAATAGACACAATGCAAAAATAAAATACGAATTGGTTTGTAACAGTACTTAGAGTGGTGATTTGCTTTATTATACTAACGGATCTTACCGAGTTTTCTCTTGAAGTTTTGTGTGGATGTAGTGTCTAATCGAGGATGTCTCGATATGAGGAAAAGGAAGAGAGGCAAGAGCTCAAGCTTGGGGATGCCCAAGGCACCCCAATTAAATATTCAAGGAGACTCAAGCATCTAAGCTTGGGGATGCCCCAGAAGGCATCCCCTCTTTCTTCAGCAAGTATTGGTATGTTTTCGAATTCGTTTCGTTCATGCACTATGTGCAAGTCTTGGAGCGTCTGTTGCAGTTAGTTTTCACTTTTCTTTTATGCACCATGCTGGCATGAGATAGTCCTTGATTGATTTATAGAATGCTCATTGCACTTCACTTAAATCTTTTGAGCATGGCTTTATAGAATGCTTCATGTGCTTCACTTATATCATTTGAAGTTTGGATTGCCTATTTCTCTTCACATAGAAAACCGCCATTTGTAGAATGCTCTTTTGCTTCACTTATATTTGTTAGAGCGTGGGCATATCTTTTGTATAAAGAATCAAACTCTCTTGATTCACTTATATCTATTTAGAGAGATGACAGGAATTGGTCAATCACATGGTTAGTCATGAAATCCTACATAAAACATGTAGATCGTTGAATATGATATGTTTGGTTCCTTGCAATAGTTTTGCGATATAAAGATGGTGATATTAGAGTCATGCTAGTGGGTGGTTGTTGATTGTAGAGACACTTGTGTTGAGGTTTGCAAGTCCCGTAGCATGCACGTATGGTAACTGTTGTGTGACAAATTTGAAGCATGGGGTGTTTCTTTGATTGTCTTCCTTATGAGTGGCAGTCGGGGACGAGCGATGGTCTTTTCCTACCAATCTATCCCCCTAGGGGCATGCGTGGTAGTACTTTTCTTTGAGGGCTAATAAACTTTTGCAATAAGTATATGAGTTCTTTATGACTAATGTGAGTCCATGGATTATACGCACTTTTACCTTTCCATCATTGCTAGCCTCTTCGGTACCATGCATTGCCCTTTCTCACCTTGAGAGTTGGTGCAAACTTCGCCGGTGCATCCAAACCCTGTGATATGATACGCTTAATCACACAGAAACCTGCTTATATCTTCCTCAAAACAGCCATCATACCTACCTATCATGGCATTTCCATAGCCATTCCGAGATATATTGCCATGCAACTTTCATCATCATCATATACATGACTTGAGCATTCATTGTCATATTGTTTTGCATGATCGTAAGATAGCTAGCATGATGTTTTCATGGATTGTCCGTTTTTTGATGTCATTGCTATGCTAGATCATTGCACATCCCGGTACACCACCGGAAGCATTCATATAGAGTCATATCTTTGTTCCAGTATTGAGTTGTAATATCGAGTTGTAAGTAAATAAAAGTGTGATGATCCTCATTATAGAGCATTGCCCCATGAAAAAAACAAAAAGAAAAAAAGAGAAAAAAGGGAAAGGCCAAAGAAGCCTAAATAAAAAAGGGGGCCAAAGAAGCCCACCCAAAAAAAAGAGAAAAAGAAAAAAAAGGAAAAAAAAGAAAAAGAAAAGGGGCAATGTTACTATCCTTTTTCCACACTTGTGCTTCAAAGTAGCACCATGTTCTTCATATAGAGAGTCTCTTATGTTGTCACATTCATATACTAGTGGGAATTTTTCATTATAGAACTTGGCTTGTATATTCCAACGATGGGCTTCCTCAGATGCCCTAGGTCTTCATGAGCAAGCAAGTTGGATGCACACCCACTTAGTTTCTTTTGTTGAGCTTTCATACACTTATAGCTCTTAGTGCATCCATTGCATGGCAATCCCTACTCCTCACATTGACATCAATTGATGGGCATCTCCATAGCCCGTTGATTAGCCGCGTTGATGTGAGACTTTCTCCCTTTTTGTCTTCTCCACATAACCTCCATCGTTATATTCTATTCCACCAATATAGTGCTATATCCATGGCTTGCTCTCATGTATTTCGTGAGGGTTGAAAAAGCTGAAGCGCGTTAAAAAGTATGAACCAATTGCTCGGCTTGTCATCGGGGTTGTGCATGATCGGGGCATTTTGTGTGACGAAAATGAAGTATGGCCAAACTATATGATTTTGTAGGGATAAGCTTGCTTTGGCCTTGTTGTTTTGAAAAGACATGATTGCTTTATTGGTATGCTCGAAGTACTATTGTTTTTATGTCAAATGATAGACTATTGCCTTGAATCACTCGTATCTTAATATTCATGCCATGATTAGACATATGATCAAGATTATGCTAGTTAGCATTTCACATCAAAACTTATCTTTTTTATCATTTACCTACTCGAGGACGAGCAGGGATTAAGCTTGGGGATGCTGATACGTCTCCGTCGTAGCTATAATTTTTTATTGTTCCATGCCAATATTCTTCAACTTTCATATACTTTTGGCATCTTTTTATACTATTTTTGGGACTAACATATTGATCCAGTGCCCAGTGCCAGTTCCTGTCTGTTGCATGTTTTATGTTTCGCAGAAACCCAATATCAAACGGAATCCAAACGGGATAAAAGCGGACGGAGAATTATTTTGGAATATTTGGGATTTTCCGGAGGAAGAATCAACGCGAAACGGTGTCCGGGGTGGCCACGAGACAGGGGGGGGGCGCCCTCCCCCCTGGGCGCGCTCTGGACTCTCGTGGGCCACCCGTAAGGCGGTTTACGCTCTTCTTTTGGCACAAGAAAGCTAATTTTACGAGAAAAATCTGGGCGAAAGATTCACCCCAATCGGAGTTACGGATCTCCAGATATTTAACGGTGAAGGGGTAGAATCTGAGAACGCAGAAACAGAGAGATAGATCCAATCTCGGAGGGGCTCTCGCCCCTCCCACGCCATGGGAGCCAAGTACCAGAGGGGAAACCCTTCTCCCATCTAGGGAGGAGGTCAAGGAAGAAGAATCAGAAGGGGGGCTCTCTCCCCCTTGCTTCCGGTGGCGCCGGAGTGCTGCCGGGGGCCATCATCATCACCGCGATCTTCACCAACACCTCCATCATCTTCACCAACATCTCTATCGCCTTCCCCCATCTATATCCAGCGGTACACTCTCCCGCAACCGGCTGTACCCTCTACTTGAACATGGTGCTTTATGCTTCATATTATTATCCAATGATGTGTTGCCATCCTATGATGTCTGAGTAGATTTCCGTTGTCCTATCGGTGATTGATGAATTTCTATGATTGGTTTGAGTTGCATGTTTTATTATTGGTGCTGTCCTATTATGCCCTCCGTGTCGCGCAAGCATGAGGGATTCCCGCTGTAGGGTGTTGCAATGCGTTTATGATTCACTTATAGTGGGTTGCGTGAGTGACTGAAACACAAACCCGAGTAAGGGGATTGTTGCGTATGGGATAAAGGGGACTTGATACTTTAATGCTATGGTTGGGTTTTACCTTAATGAATCTTTAGTATTTGCGGATGCTTGCTAGAGTTCCAATCATAAGTGCATATGATCCAAGTAGAGAAAGTATGTTAGCTTATGCCTCTCCCTCAAATAGAATTGCAATAGTGATTACCGGCCTAGTAACATAGTCAATTGCTTAGGGACAATTCCACAACTGCTACCACCACTTTTCCACACTCGTTATACTTACTTTATTGCACCTTTATTTAAACAGCCCCTACTTTTTATTTACGTGCTCTTTATTATCTTGCAAACCTATCCTATCACACCTACAAAGTACCTCGATTTTCATACTTGTTCTAGGTAAAGCGAACGTCAAGTGTGCGTAGAGTTGTATCAGTGGCCAATAGGACTTGAGAGAGTATTTGTTTTACCTTTAGCTCCTCGTTGGGTTCGACACTCTTACTTATCGAAAGAGGATACAACTATCCCGTATACTTGCGGGTCATCAGTCCCTAGTAAGCCTTTATTAAGACTAGCTCGTTAATCAAAGATGGTTAAGTTTCCTAACCATAGACATGTGTTGTCATTTGATGAACGGGATCACATCATTAGGAGAATTATGTGATGGACAAGATCCATTAGTTAGCTTAGCATTATGATCGTTAAGTTTTATTGCTATTGCTTTCTTCATGTCATATACATATTCCTTTGACTATGAGACACTACTAGGGAAAAGCCTATACACAAAATCTTAGCAGCAGCGCGGCTCAAAAAGGAGCGCTGCTGCTAACTAGTAGTAGCGCGTGTACGGAAAACTCGCTACTGACAAGTTTTTAACAGTAGCGCGCTGGGTGTAAACCGCGCTGCTACAAATATCGACCGGCGGTGTCCACCAAACTTCATTTAGCAGCAGCGCGGTACCGCGAGCCGCGCTACTGCTATCGATGTAGTAGTAGTGCGCTTTTTATGAGGTCGCTGCTGCTAAATTACAAATTGGCACACTTTTTGGTCCTCGTTAGCAGTAGCGTCGTTGCCCAAAGCGCGTTGCTGCTACTTCCTTAGCAGCAGCGCTTTTTAACTCCCGCACTACTGCTAATCCGCACCAACCCAGCACCTTTTCCCCACCCGTCCCTCCCCCTCCCCCTCCTCTCTTCCCTTTCCCCTACCTCCCACATGCTCCCACTCTCACTCTTCTTCTTCCTCAATACTTCTCCCCCATTACTCTCTCTCTTCTATCTACCTTTATCTCTCTTCATTACTCCTACCTAACTACACCACCTCTATTAATGCATCTCCTTTATCGTTTTCCTTCCCCTCCACTAGTTGAAGTTGTCTCCTCCCAAATTAGGTAGCTAGGTAGATGTAGGATTTAGTTAAGTGACCTATTTTCCCCCTAACTAGATCTATCTTTGTCAAGAAGAGCTTTGTGCACTTTTGATCTCCCTACAACATCATCTCCACCGTGTGCTCGCTCTCGAGATAGAGGTGATGAAAATTTCATGCTTTTGCAAAATGGAAATATGTTTATGTGTGGGTGATATGTTTGTGGAAATTGTGTGTGTGGCATGAGTTGACGCCAAATTGTGCTTTTGAGTTGCCTATGTTTTGCCTAAATGTCGATTTATTTCCGTTTCGGTGAATTCCGGGCAAACTCTAGATCCATATATGTCCTATTTTTAGGGAAGGTCATGCCGAATTTTTGTATGACTTTGATGCATGCACACATTTTTATAATCAATTTGTTTTATTATTATCGTGCAGACGTTCATGATGGTCAGTGGAACGATGGTGGACAGGTGGTTGCGGTCCGCGGTGCAGGACATGAAAGAAAATAACCTGACAGAGGTTTTATGTCCGTGTCAAAAATGCAAAGGAATAGTTTGGCTCTACCCCTATGACGATGGTCATGTCGAAGCGCACCTGCTCATGAATGGTTTCATGGATGGCTATACTCGGTGGTTAACTGAAGATGAGGATGACGATGTTGAGGATGCCAACGGGGCAGGCAATGATGACACGGGGCAAGACAAAGAGATGATCGATAATGGCGGCGGGGAAGAGGCCGGACATGGCGGCGGAGAAGGGGCCGGACATGGCGGAGGAGAAGGGGCCGGACATGGCGGAGGAGAAGGGGTCGGACATGGCGGCGAAGAGAACGACATGGACTCCACGCAGCAGAGTTCGTCGGTACTAAGTTCAATCGTGCGGGACTCTCATGTTCAAGCATTGCTTCGCAAGGAGACGAGTACTGAGAGAGCTGCTTCTAGAGAGGAGGCTAAGCTGGAGCAACTAGTGGTAGACTCGAACACTCCATTGTATGATGGTTGCAATCTTGAGGTGACCCGCTTGAGTTTCACTCTCCAACTCCTGAAGACGAAGGCTAAAAACAAATGGACCAACACTAGCCTCGATGAGCATCTCAAGTACCTAAAGGATGTTCTTCCCGCGGGTAATCTATGTCCAACTAGTGTTGATGAGGCCAAGAAGATCGGGTGCCCTCTTGATCTGCCACACGTTAGATACCATGCATGCATCAACGATTGCATAATTTATCGGAAGGAGCACGTGGAAAAAACAAGCTGTCCGGTGTGCAATGCTTCTTGATACACGAAGGCCGGGAAGAAATGTCCCCAGAAAGTTGTATGGTACTTACCGATCACTCCCCGTCTCTAAAGGTGTTTTGTAGATCCCAAGGAAGAAAAGCTAATGCGCTGGCATGCGGAGAGGAAGAAGCTCGACGATGGAGATGATCTGAAGCTGAGACACGTGAAGGATGGAAGCCAGTGGAGAGTGTTGAACAGCTTCCATCGGTATTTTGAATGTGATGCAAGGAACATCGTGCTCGGCGCGTGTACCGATGGCATGAATCCGTTTGGCAACCAGAACACCAACCATAGCACATGGCCTGTGTTTGTATGGATGTACAACCTCCCCCTGGTTGTACATGAGCATGCTTATTCAAGGGCCGAAACAACCAGGAAATAATATTAATTTGTATCTGGGGCTACTTCAAGAGGAGTTAGACACGTTATGGAAAACACCGGCCAAGACATGGGACGCCAGCAAAGGCAAGTATTTCAACATGAGAGCCGCGCTGATCACGACAGTGCAGGACTATCTCGGTTACGGATATGTGGCAGGCCAGGTGTGCCATGGATATTGCGGATGCACGCGGTGCATGGATGATACGACGTCTCAGCAGTTAACGTCAAGGAAAGATGGCGGGTCTGGGAAAATCATGTACATGGGGCATCGAAGATGGCTTGAACAGGACGACCCGTGGAGAAACCGTGGAGATCTATTCAATGGTCACGCTAAGCATCGACGACCTCCACGTAAGCGGAGCGGTGCCGAAATCGATGAGCTGTTGAAAAACTGGAAGGAGTGCCCCGCACCGGGAAAGACGATGAGAAAGGCGCCGGAGCCGGTGCTTAAGGTATGGAAGACGAGGTCTGTGTTCAGGGACTTGGAGTACTGGCACAAACTCAATACACCTCATTGCCTTGATCAAATGCATATCTGTAAGAATGTCCTTGAGAGCTTGCTCGCAACACTGATGAACATGCCGGATAAGACCAATGATGGACCGAAGGCAAGAAAAGACTTTGAAGATTTGAAAATCAGGGAAGATCTGCACAAGTCGCCCCGTAAAATGTCAGACGAGACAGAGACGGAGACAGAGGCACGAGAGAAGAAGGGCAAGAAAATAAGGAAAGAGGATTATTGCCCCCCTTCTTGCTTCACCTTAAGTCAGGCTGAGATCAATCAATTCTTTAAGTGCCTTACCGGAGTCAAAGTTAGTTCCGGTTACTGTGGCAAGATAAGCAGATATCTAGACACGGACAAGAAAAGGTTTAGCGGGATTAAGTCTCATGACTGTCATGTGATGATGATGTAGATACTACCTGTTGCCCTTAGAGGGATAATGGACAAGCACGTCCGTGACACGCTTATTGGTCTCTGCAACTTTTTCGACGTCATCTTTTGAAAGTCGATCAGTGTGAAGCAGCTCCGAAGGCTACAGGAAGAGATCGTTGTGATACTGAATGAGCTTGAGATGTACTTCCCGCCCGCGTTCTTTGACGTGATGGTGCATCTGTGTGTCCATATTGTGGATGATATAATAGACCTGGGGCCGTCATTCCAGCACAACATGATGCCGTTTGAGAGGATGAATGTGATCTTCAAAGGATTCGTTCGTAACATGTCCCGTCCGGATGGAAGCATCGTCCAGGGCTATTTGGCACAAGAGTGCATCTCTTTATGTGAGAATTTTCTATATGGCGCAGACCAGCCGCCTGGTGTTAGTGTTGGTTTGCCCGTTAACAAGCACGATGGGAGGCTCGAAGGAGATGGTCACTACAACGGTCGCAAGGAACTGCACGTGGCATACTTAGATCAACGCAGCGACTTTGACAGAGCAAACTTGGTACTACTACAACACCTAGACGAGGTAGATCCTTTCGTGGCACTGCACAAAGAAATTATCGCAAAGAAGTATCATGACCGGGGGGTATGCAGGACGAACGCCGAAGTTACTAGAGAGCACAACTCCACTTTCCTACATTGGTTCAAAGAGCATATTATTGCTAATCCCCCAGAGGAGGGCTCTAAGGACGGATTGCTCATATACGCCTTAGCACATGGCCCCTCGCCCAACCTCGTAACCTATCAGGCATATGATATCAACGGATACACGTTCTACATGAAGGCCAAAGATATGGACAGTGATGATCAGAACTCAGGAGTGACGATGGAATGCATGACCGGTAGCGACAACGGCACAACTGAACAATTTTATGGAAGGGTTGAGGAGATCTGGGAGCTTGACTACTCTGGACTACACAACACGCCGATGTTCCATGTCAGATGGGCAAAGAATGTCGAAAGAGAAAACCGGATTTTCACTACCATGCGTATACCCGACGCTAAGAGCGCTACCGTGAACGCTATCACAAAAAACGAGCCATGGGTACAAGCTAAGCACGTGACACAATGCTTCTTCATAACCGACCCATGCAATCCCAGTCGTGTTGTCATGAGGAGAGGCAAAAGGAACATCATTGGAATGGATGGAGTCACCAATGAGGAAGACTATGATCAATACGGCAACCCAATGAGGGAAGATGACGATGATGATGAAGTATATGTCAAAAGAAGAATCAATACTACATTACCTAAGAAAAATCGTACTCCATGGAAAAGGCAAAGTCACAATGAGGGGCTCAATTATTCTTCGATGAACAAGAAGGAAAAGAAGCTGACTCAAAAACGAAAATGTCGGCGCTGAGGAACTGTATGTTATCGGTCAAATGATGTAATATATATATATATATATATATATATATATATATATATATATATATATATGTTCCTATTTTGTATACACACTTAGCCATTATTATGCATGGGTCCAATGATGTAATATATATGTTCCTATTTTGCATACATATTTAACCGTCAAATGATGCAATATATATCGCCCTCCCTTCGTTCACTGCCTTCGGAAAATAAAAGTGGGAGAAAATAAAGGAAAATAAAAAGGAAAACTGGCAGTAGTAGTAGCGCATTTCGTATAAACCGCTACAGCTACTGAAGGTAGTAGTAGCGCATTTCGTATAAACCGCTACAGCTACTGAAGGTAGTAGCAGCGCGTTTAGTCCAAACGCGTTGCTGCTACGTCCACTTAACCCAAAATTCTCACTATCCCTGCTTCATCCTGCCTTTTCCCCCCAAATCCCCACTCTCTCTTCCCCCGTCGCTCGTCCCCGACCCCGGCGCTCGCCCCCGAGCCCGGCGCTCTCCCCCAACCCCGGTGCTCGCCCCCGACCTGGCCCTCGCCCCCGACCCAGGCGCTTGCCCCGACCCGTCGGCCCTCGCCTCCCTCCTCCGCTTCCTCCCCTCCCAACCTCGGCCGTCGTCGGGCCTGCCTCCTTGCCCCTGCACCCTCTGTAAACCCCCCTCTCTCTGCTAGGGTTCTTCGGTTAATTTACTTAGGTTTTAGTTAGGGCAGTATGTTAATTAGGTTATCTATTTAGTTATGAATTAGCTAGGTTTCAAAATTAGCTGAATTTATATGCAAATTTGAACTGGACATGTGATATGTGGATATGTCATGGTTGGAAAATGATCCGAGTGGCCTATGTTACACCGGAATGTTGATTCATTTCTATTCCGGTGAATTTCAGGCGCTCGATATGTCCATTTTTTAGCAAAGGTCATGCCGAAATTTCCCGTGAATAAAGGCATGATTTGTGCTACATAGTTGGCATATCGAGGGCTAGCACATAGATTTCTTTTTATGTCATTTCTCATTTATTCATACTTTTAGAAATAAGTGAGGACACTTAATCATAGGAAACATGTCGAACAACGAAGAAACTGGGCCTTCTGACCAAGATGCAGACGAGATGGATTATGAGGGTGAACAAGAGTACCTCGACTATTTGACTGCTAAGCAAGGTTTGCAGGTCAGCCTCGATGATGGTACTGACACCGACATCGACACCGACGACGCTGGCACCGGTGGCGGCGCCGAGACCGATGGGGAAGGTACCGGCGGGGAAGATACCGGTGGGGAAGGTACCGGCCCCGATGCCGCTACCGAAAAGAGGAAGCATAAGAAGCAGAGGATACGAAAACCTGACAAACTAGGGATTGGACGACTTGTGATCACAAAGATGGCACCTGGCAAGTTTGTGCCGTTAGAGCCGGAAGAACCTCACAAGTGGTATGGGAACCAAGTAGGATGCATCCTACGGGAATGCGCGAGCATCAACGACAATGACTTAAGGAGTAAAGAACATTTGACGCAGTTGCTCCTAACGAAGTTGCACAAGAGATTCAAGTTCCCTGACCGGGATGATAACATAGAACAACCATGGGATGATCCGAAGATGAAAAAGATTAACAATCACGCCATGGGCATGTTAAGCAATGATTTGGCCTCCTGGAAAGGGAGGGTGAATCAAGCTATTGAGGCTGATGAACCCCTGTCCAAGATTCTGGAGCAAAATCTGACACTTACGGAAGAGGAGTTCGAAAAGTTCAAGGACACTTGCGCTACCGAGGCATCCAAGGCTAAGGCTGCGAAATTCAAGAGCCTTCAGCAAAGGAACACGGGGAAGCATCGCCTCAGAAGCCGTGGCTACCTCGGTAAAAGGCCCATATGGGATAAGGAGGACGCAGAACGTGAAGCCGCGGGTCTCCCACACCCCTTCGCGAAGTTCACCAACCCTTTGGAGCGTGACTTCATCAGGGCCCGCTACAAGTCGGACAAGGAGAAAAAGTTTTTTTACACGGACAAGATCACGAGGAAATTGATTAGACTACTGGTGAAGCAACACCAGCTTGCAGCTGAAAGCCCTACTTCTCCAATGAGGCCCAAGTGGGACACCCCTCTCAACCGGGCCTTGAACGAACTTAAGGGACTCCCTTTGGGCCAGCGGCCGCAATATGGTCGTGTGCATGGCGCTGGAGACGGCGCCACGTGGAAGGTGTTTTACAGCGAGGGCCCGGAGGCCAAGAAGCAGAAAATAAAGTTTAGTTAGGCGGACATCGATGCGAAGGTGAAGCTTGCGGTCGAGAAAAAAGCAGCTGAGGACGCGAAAAAAGCAGCCGAGGACAAATATGAGTTGCTACAACAGGCAGTCAATGCAGCTGTAACTGCCTGCAGAAATGATTTTGCTACTAACTTGGTTCCAGTTATCATCAACTGGACGAAGGAAAATCCAGACAAGACGGTACATGATTTCCCATTGCCCAGTTTCGTCGGGAGCAACTCCATGAACAACAACACCATCGCACCATCACTTGCTCAAACAACCGGGCCTCCTCTCGCAGCCGCTCCCGCTCATAGAAGCATGTCCTCAGTCTCAGGCGCGCTAGGCGGGCCTTCATCTTTGGCTGAGCTCGACACCGTCACGGTAATTGTTGGGGGACGTAGTAATTTCAAAAAAATTCTACGCACATGCAAGATCATGGTGATGGCATAGCAACGAGAGGGGAGAGTGATGTCCACGTACCCTCGTAGACCGTAAGCGGAAGCGTTATGATAACGCGGTTGATGTAGTCGTACGTCTTCACGATCCGACCGATCCAAGCACCGAACATACGGCACCTCTGAGTTCAGCACACTTTCAGCTCGATGACGATCCCCGGGCTCCGATCCAGCAAAGCTTCGGGGATGAGTTCCGTCAGCACGACGGCATGGTGACGATGATGATGTTCTACCGGCGCAGGGCTTCGCCTAAACTCCGCGACGATATGACCGAGGTGGAATATGGTGGAGGGGGGCACCGCACACGGCTAAGGAACGATCCGTAGATCAGCTTGTGTGTTCTAGGGTGCCCCCCGGCCCCCGTATATAAAGTAGCAAGGGTGGGAGGCCGGCCGGCCCTTGAGGGCGCCAGGAGGAGGAGTCCTCCTCCTAGTAGCGGTAGGACTCCCCCTTTCCTACTCCTACTAGGAGGGGAAAGGAAGGGGGAGAGGGAGAAGGAAAGAGGGGGGGCGCCGCCCCCCCCTCCTAGTCCAATTCGGACCAGAGGGGGAGGGGGCGCGGGGCCCATGCTGGCCGCCCCTCTCTCTTCTCCACTGAGGCCCATAAGGCCCATTACTTCTCCCGGGGGGTTCCGGTAACCCTCCGGCACTCCGGTTTTCTCCGAAAATGTCCGGAACACTTCCGGTGTCCGAATATAGTCGTCCAATATATCAATCTTTATGTCTCGGCCATTTCGAGATTCCTCGTCATGTCCGTGATCACATCCGGGACTCCAAACAAAGTTCGGTACATCAAAAATTATAAACTCATAATAAAAATGTCATCGTAACGTTAAGCGTGCGGACCCTACGGGTTCGAGAACTATGTAGACATGACCTAGAACTATTCTCGGTCAATAACCAATAGCGGAACCTGGATGCCCATATTGGTTCCTACGTATTCTACGAAGATCTTTATCGGTCAAACCGCATAACAACATACGTTGTTCCCTTTGTCATCGGTATGTTACTTGCCCGAGATTCGATCATCGGTATCCAATACCTAGTTCAATCTCGTTACCGGCAAGTCTCTTTACTCGTTATGTAATGCATCATTCCATAACTAACTCATTAGCTACATTGCTTGCAAGGCTTATAGTAATGTGCATTACCGAGAGGGCCCAGAGATACCTCTCCGACAATCGAAGTGACAAAACCTAATCTCGAAATACGCCAACCCAACATGTACCTTTGGAGACACTTGTAGTACTCCTTTATAATCACCTAGTTACATTGTGATGTTTGGTAGCACCCAAAGTGTTCCTCTGGTAAACGGGAGTTGCATAATCTCATAGTTACAGGAACATGTATAAGTCATGAAGAAAGCAATGGCAACATACTAAACGATCAAGTGCTAGGCTAATGGAATGGGTCATGTCAATCAAATGACAACTCTTTTGTCCATGTCTAGGAAACATAACCATCTTTGATAAACGAGCGAGTCAAGTAGAGGCATACTAGTGACTATATGTTTGTCTATGTATTCACACATGTATCATGTTTCCGGTTAATACAATTCTAGCATGAATAATAAACATTTATCATGATATGAGGAAATAAATAATAACTTTATTATTGCCTCTAGGGCATATTTCCTTCAGGCTCCCACTTGCACTAGAGTCAATAATCTAGATTACATAGTAATGATTGTAACACCCATGGAGTCTTGGTGCTGATCATGTTTTGCTCGTGAGAGAGGCTTAGTCAACGGGTCTGCAACATTCAGATCTATATGTATCTTGCAAATCTCTATGTCTCCCACTTGGACTTGGTCCCGGATGGAATTGAAGTGTCTCTTGATGTGCTTGGTCCTCTTGTGAAATCTGGATTCCTTTGCCAAGGCAATTGCACCATTATTGTCACAGAAGATCTTCATTGGTCCCGATGCACTAGGTATGACACCTAGATCGGAGATGAACTCCTTCATCCAGACTCCTTCATTTGCTGCTTCCGAAGCAGCTATGTACTTTGCTTCACATGTAGATCCCGCCATGACGCTTTGTTTAGAACTGCACCAACTTACAGCTCAACCGTTTAATAAAAATACGTATCCGGTTTGCGATTTAGAATCGTCCGGATTAGTGTCAAAGCTTGCATCGACGTAACCATTTACGACTAGCTCTTTGTCACCTCCATATACGAGAAACATATCCTTAGTCCTTTTTAGGTATTTCAGGATGTTCTTGACCGCTGTCCAGTGATCCACTCCTGGATTACTTTGGTACCTTTCGGCCAATCTTATTGCTAAGCATACGTCAGGTCTGGTACACAACATTGCGTACATGATAGAGCCTATGGCTGAAGCATAGGGAACATCTTTCATTTTCTCTCTATCTTCTGATGTGGTCGGGCATTGAGTCTGACTCAACTTCACACCTTTTAGCACAGGCAAGAACCCTTTCTTTGCCTGATCCATTTTGAACTTTTTCAAAATTTTATCAAGGTATGTGCTTTGTGAAAGCCCTATTAAGCGTCTTGATCTATCTCTATAAATCTTGATGCCCAATATGTAAGCAGCTTCACCGAGGTCTTTCATTGAAAAACTTTTATTCAAGTATCCCTTTATGCTATCCAGAAATTCTATATCATTTCCAATTAATAATATGTCATCTACATATAGTATCAGAAATGCTATAGAGCTCCCACTCACTTTCTTGTAAATACAGGCTTCTCCAAAAGTCTGTATAAAACCATATGCTTTGATCACACTATCAAAACGTTTATTCCAACTCCGAGATGCTTGCACCAGTCCATAAATGGATTGCTGGAGCTTGCACACGTTGTTAGCACCTTTTGGATCAACAACACCTTCTGGCTGCATCATATACAACTCTTCTTCCAGAAATCCATTCAAGAATGCAGTTTTGACATCCATTTGCCAAATTTCATAATCATGAAATGCAGCAATAGCTAACATGATTCGGACAGACTTAAGCATCGCTACGGGTGAGAAAGTCTCATCATAGTCAACCCCTTGAACTTGTCGAAAACCTTTTGCAACAATCGACCTTTATAGACAGTTACATTACCATCAGCGTCAGTCTTCTTCTTAAAGATCCATCTATTCTCAATGGCTTGCCAATCATCGGGCAAGTCAACCAAAGTCCATACTTTGTTTTCATACATGGATCCCATCTCAGATTTCATGTCCTCCAGCCATTTTGTGGAATCTGGGCTCATCATCGCTTCCTCATAGTTTGTAGGTTCGTCATGGTCAAGTAACATGACTTCCAGAATAGGATTACCGTACCACTCTGGTGCGGATCTTACTCTGGTAGACCTATGAGGTTCAGTAGAAAGTTGATCTGAAGTTTCATGATCAATATCATTAGCTTCCTCACTAATTGGTGTAGGTGTCACAGGAACTGATTTCTGTGATGAACTACTTTCCAATAAGGGAGCAGGTACAGTTACCTCATCAAGTTCTACTTTCCTCCCACTCACTTCTTTCGAGAGAAACTCCTTCTCTAGAAAGGATCCATTCTTAGCAACGAATGTCTTGCCTTCGGATCTGTGATAGAAGGTGTACCCAACTGTCTCCTTTGGGTATCCTATGAAGACACATTTCTCCGATTTAGGTTCTAGCTTATCTGGTTGAAGTTTCTTCACATAAGCATCGCAGCCCCAAACTTTAAGAAACGACAACTTTGGTTTCTTGCCAAACCACAGTTCATAAGGCGTCGTCTCAACGGATTTTGATGGTGCCCTATTTAACGTGAATGCGGCCGTCTCTAAAGCGTAACCCCAGAACGATAGCGGTAACTCAGTAAGAGACATCATAGATCGCACCATATCTAGTAAAGTACGACTACGACGTTCGGACTCACCATTTCGTTGTGGTGTTCTGGGTGGCGTGAGTTGCGAAACTATTCCGCATTGTTTCAAATGTAAACCAAACTCGTCACTCAAATATTCTCCTCCATGATCATATCGTAGAAATTTTATTTTCTTGTTATGATGATTTTCCACTTCACTCTGAAATTCTTTGAACTTTTCAAATGTTTCAGACTTGTGTTTCATTAAGTAGATATACCCATATCTGCTCAAATCATCTGTGAAGGTGAGAAAATAAAGATATCCACCATGAGCTTCAACATTCATTGGACCACATACATCAGTATATATGATTTCCAACAAATCAGTTGCTCGCTTAGTACCAGAGAACGGTGTTTTAGTCATCTTGCCCATGAGGCACGGTTCGCAAGTACCAAGTGATTCATAATCAAGTGATTCCAAAAGTCCATCAGTATGGAGTTTCTTCATGCGCTTTACACCGATATGACCTAAATGGCAGTGCCACAAATAAGTTGCACTATCATTATCAACTCTGCATCTTTTGGCTTCGACATTATGAATATGTGTATCACTACTATCGAGATTCAATAAAAATAGACCACTCTTCAAGGGTGCATGACAATAAAAGATATTACTCATATAAATAGAACAACCATTATTCTCTGATTTAAATGAATAACCGTTTCGCATCAAACAAGATCCAGATATAATGTTCATGCTTAACGTTGGCACCAAATAAAAATTATTCAGGTCTAAAACTAATCCCGAAGGTAGATGTAGAGGTAGCGTGCCGACCGCGATCACATGACTTTGCAACCGTTTCCCACGCGCATTGTCACCTCGTCCTTGGCCAGTGCTCGCTTATTCCGTAGTCCCTGTTTCGAGTTGCAAATATTAGCAACAGAACCAGTATCAAATACCCAGGTGCTACTGCGGGCTCTAGTAAGGTACACATCAATAACATGTATATCACATATACCTTTCTTCACCTTGCCATCCTTCTTATCTGCCAAATACTTGGGGCAGTTCCGCTTCCAGTGACCAATCTGCTTGCAGTAGAAGCACTCAGTTTCAGGCTTAGGTCCAGACTTGGGTTTCTTCTCTTGAGCATAAACTTGCTTGTTGTTCTTCTTGAAGTTCCCATTCTTCTTCCCTTTGCCCTTTTTCTTGAAACTAGTGGTCTTGTTGACCATCAACACTTGATGCTCCTTCTTGATTTCTACCTCCGCAGCTTTTAGCATTGCAAAGAGCTCGGGAATTGTCTTGTTCATCCCTTGCATATTATAGTTCATCACGAAGCTCTTGTAGCTTGGTGGCAGTGATTGAAGAATTCTGTCAATGACACTATCATCAGGAAGATTAACTCCTAGTTGAATCAAGTGATTAATATACCCAGACATTTTGAGTATGTGTTCACTGACAGAACTATTCTCCTCCATCTTGCAGCTATAGAACTTATTGGAGACTTCATATCTCTCAATCCGGGCATTTGCTTGAAATATTAACTTCAACTCCTGGAACATCTCATATGCTCCATGACGTTCAAAACGTCATTGAAGACCCGGTTCTAAGCCGTAAAGCATGGCACACTGAACTATCGAGTAGTCATCAGCTTTGCTCTGCCAGACGTTCTTAACGTCGTCAGTTGCATCAGCAGCAGGCCTGGCACCCAGCGGTGCTTCCAGGATGTAATTCTTCTGTGCAGCAATGAGGATAATCCTCAGGTTACGGACCCAGTCCGTGTAATTGCTATCATCATCTTTCAACTTTGCTTTCTCAAGGAGCGCATCAAAATTCAACGGAACAACAGCACGAGCCATCTATCTACAACAAACATAGACAAGCAAAATACTATCAGGTACTAAGTTCATGACAAATTTAAGTTCAATTAATCATATTACTTAAGAACTCCCACTTAGACAGACATCTCTCTAGTCATCTAAGTGATCATGTGATCCAAATCAACTAAACCATAACGGATCATCACGTGAGATGGAGTAGTTTTCAATGGTGAACATCACTATGTTGATCATATCTTCTATATGATTCACGCTTGACCTTTTGGTCTCCGTGTTCCGAGGCCATATCTGCATATGCTAGGCTCGTCAAGTTTAACCTGAGTATTCTGCGTGTGCAAAACTGGCTTGCACCCATTATAGATGGACGTAGAGCTTATCACACCCGATCATCACGTGGTGTCCGGGCACGACGAACTTTGGCAACGGTGCATACTCAGGGAGAACACTTCTTGATAATTTTTAGTGAGACATCATCTTAAAATGCTACCGTCAATCAAAGCAAGATAAGATGCATAAAGGATAAACATCACATGCAGTCAATATAAGTGATATGATATGGCCATCATCATCTTGTGCTTGTGATCTCCATCTCCGAAGCACCGTCGTGATCACCATCGTCACCGGCGTGACACCTTGATCTCCATCGTAGCATCGTTGTTGTCGACGCCATCTATTGCTTCTACGACTATCGCTACCGCTTAGTGATAAAGTAAAGCAATTACAGGGCATTTGCATTTCATACAATAAAGCGACAACCATATGGCTCCTGCCAGTTGCCGATAACATCGGTTACAAAACATGATCATCTCATACAATAAAATATAGCATCACGTCTTGACCATATCACATCACAACATGCCCCGCAAAAACAAGTTAGACGTCCTCTACTTTGTTGTTGCAAGTTTTACGTGGCTGCTACGGGCTTAGCAAGAACCGTTCTTACCTACGCATAAAAACCACAACGATAGTTTGTCAAGTTAGTGCTGTTTTAACCTTCGCAAGAACCGGGCGTAGCCACACTCGGTTCAACTAAAGTTGGAGAAACAGACACCCGCTAGTCACCTGTGTGCAAAGCACGGCGGTAAAACCAGTCTCGCGTAAGCGTACGCGTAATGTCGGTCCGGGCCGCTTCATCCAACAATACCGCTGAACCAAAGTATGACATGCTGGTAAGCAGTATGACTTGTATCGCCCACAACTCACTTGTGTTCTACTCGTGCATATAACATCAACGCATAAAACCTAGGTTCGGATGCCACTGTTGGGGAACATAGTAATTTCAAAAAAAGTCTACGCACACGCAAGATCATGGTGATGGCATAGCAACGAGAGGGGAGAGTGATGTCCACGTACCCTCGTAGACCATAAGCGGAAGCGTTATGATAACGCGGTTGATGTAGTCGTACGTCTTCACGATCCGACCGATCCAAGCACCGAACGTACGGCACCTCCGAGTTCAGCACACGTTCAGCTCGATGACGATCCTCGGGCTCCGATCCAGCAAAGCTTCAGGGATGAGTTCCCTCAGCACGACGGCATGGTGATGATGATGTTGTTCTACCGGTGCAGGGCTTCGCCTAAACTCCGCGACGATATGACCGAGGTGGAATATGGTGGAGGGGGGCACCGCACACGGCTAAGGAACGATCCGTAGATCAACTTGTGTGTTCTAGGGTGCCCCCCTGCCCCCGTATATAAAGGAGCAAGGGGGGAGGCCGGCCAGCCCTTGAGGGCGCGCCAGGAGGAGGAGTCCTCCTCCTAGTAGGGGTAGGACTCCCCCTTTCCTACTCCTACTAGGAGGGGAAAAGAAGGGGGAGAGGGAGAAGGAAAGAGGGGGGGGGGGGGCGCCCCCCCTCCTAGTCTAATTCGGACCAGAGGGGGAGGGGGCGCGCGGCCCATGATGGCCGCCCCTCTCTCTTCTCCACTGAGGCCCATAAGGCCCATTACTTCTCCCGGGGGGGTTCCGGTAACCCTCCGGCACTCCGGTTTTCTCCGAAAACATCCAGAACACTTCCGGTGTCCGAATATAGTCGTCCAATATATCAATCTTTATGTCTCGACCATGTCGAGATCCTCGTCATGTCCATGATCACATCCGGGACTCCGAACAAACTTCGGTACATCAAAACTTATAAACTCATAATAAAACTGTCATCATAACGTTAAGCGTGCGGACCCTACGGGTACGAGAACTATGTAGACATGACCTAGAACTATTCTCGGTCAATAACCAATAGCGGAACCTGGATGCCCATATTGGTTCCTACATATTCTACGAAGATCTTTATCGGTCAAACCGCATAACAACATACGTTGTTCCCTTTGTCATCGGTATGTTACTTGCCCGAGATTCGATCGTCAGTATCCAATACCTAGTTCAATCTCGTTACCGGCAAGTCTCTTTACTCGTTACATAATGCATCATTCCGTAACTAACTCATTAGCTACATTGCTTGCAAGGCTTATAGTGATGTGCATTACCAAGAGGGCCCAGAGATACCTCTCCGACAATCGGAGTGACAAAACCTAATCTCGAAATACGCCAACCCAACATGTACCTTTGGAGACACCTGTAGTACTTCTTTATAATCACCCAGTTACGTTGTGACGTTTGGTAGCACCCAAAGTGTTCCTCCGGTAAACGGGAGTTGCATAATCTCATAGTTACAGGAACATGTATAAGTCATGAAGAAAGCAATAGCAACATACTAAACGATCTAGTGCTAGGCTAATGGAATGGGTCATGTCAATCACATCATTCTCCTAATGATGTGATCCCGTTAATCAAATGACAACTCTTTTGTCCATGGCTAGGAAACATAACCATCTTTGATAAACGAGCTAGTCAAGTAGAGGCATACTAGTGACTATATGTTTGTCTATGTATTCACACATGTATCATGTTTCCGGTTAATACAATTCTAGCATGAATAATAAACATTTATCATGGTATGAGGAAATAAATAATAACTATATCATTGCCTCTAGGGCATATTTCCTTCAGTAATTACATGTCGCACCAACATATATATATATATATATAATATTCCATTTTTGTTGCCTTTCGGTTGTTTTACGCCACAGACATATGTGTTTGCAGGCGAAAGAAACCCCGTGCACCATACTCTACTTGATCAAAGGCCAGAAGGTGGACGTGGGAAAGGGGATGATAATGGAACCCTCGCAACCCACGTTCCACAACCAGCCGATCCCCGCTGGGCACTTCAGGGTTAGCTTGACCAGTGTGAAATCGGGGCACGAGGATTTGCCTCCTCCAGTACAGCATGTGGGTGCGGACGACGAGACCTCGCCGCGGATTGGAAGCTGCAAGGGTTGGGTGCTGCTATGGCCGAAGAATCTTATTCGTCTGGAGCCGGCCGAGAGCACACCAATAACCACACATCAACAAGCATGTGCGGAGACCACCACCCCGCCTATGCGATTACCATCTCCTGTAGTACCGGGTGAGAGCGGCGGATGACATGATGAAGGGGGTGCAATAGTACTGGCTGATGTAATTTCTCCTGTAGACCAGAGAATGGATGATGAGACGGAGGTCGACCCTATGGATTTCCTCAATACAAACGCGTATGACTGTGACATAGATATGATGAGTCAACCATATGACGAATCGGGCTATCAGCTTGCTAATGAGGATATGGATGATATGCCCGGGCAGGGTCGTAGCAGGGATTGCAAAAAGTCTCTCTTCATGAAATCCTCTCAGGACACGCCTGAAGATGCCGCCTCAACACAGGCTCAACTAGTCGGGCGCAAGGGTCATACAATACTTAGACCAGGAACACTGGGGCAGGGGTTAAGGAAGGGTCTGGAAGGTGTGCCCAAGAAAAAGGAGAGGAAGAGATCGGGGAAGATAATTGCCTCCAAACAAGCCAGAGCACATAGCAGCCAGATGATGCATTCTGAAGAGCGTGTACCCATGAAAGGTGAGGTCATGTTCCATCTCACGGGCGAGCCGATGCTACCGCCGAAACCGCTGGAGGCACTATCAGGGGATCTCAGGAGTCTGCACGACCATGTGCTATCGACTGAGAAAAGCCTACTAGCCTCAAAGGACCCAGGATATTCGACATACGCAGCTCGTGTGCCTGAGGGGAAGTGCTACGTCGAGACACGGCCTGCGGAGGTGTTCTTCCTGCGGTTTGACCATATCTTTGAGATGTTTCTAACAAGGCGGCTCGATTTTACAATCGTCCGCCTTTTTGCGCTACATATGAGCTCCGTCATGAAGAGTGAAGAAGTCTCGCAAATCTGTGTGGCGGATCTGTACTACATGCACAATTCTTTCTTGAGTCTCGGCAACTTTGAGCGTGAAACTGCTAAGGAGTACCTCCAAAACTTCGTGGTACAGAATAAGGACCGGGAAATTGTCCTCGTGCCTTATCATCCAAAGTAAGTCAGTTCTGGACAACCCTTTCGTACATTTCAATCATTCCTTCTCTCTCATATGTGGAATAATTTGACGTGTCTTTTCCCTGCAGCAACGGGCGCGCCGTCCTTATCGTTCTTTACCCGCAAGTCTCCCATGCCGTGTATTTTGACCCTTCCAGAGACTATGAGAAAAAAGACTACACCCACATAATGAATATTCTAGATGATGCTCTCCAAGGCTTCAGCTTTAGAGGTGGCCACGTGCAGATCAGGAAACAAAGGAACAAGAAGATGGGTTTCGCGCATAAAACCAACTTCTCCTGCATCCATGTCCCAAAACCAAGCAAGAAGGATGGATTCTACATCGTCCATCTCATGATTCAGTTCAACACGGATCACCAAAAGCTTCGCATTAGAAGCAGAAATGATGATCATATCCACAAGTGGCTAGAATCTTATGGAGAAGCAGCTTATAAACTTGGAGATGACTTCTTTCGCATCCAAAGCAACATTGCAACGATCATCATGAAAGAATTTGTCGATGAGAAGGGGATGTTCCACCACGGCCCTATATCGCGAGCTGACGTCCGAACTCGCATAGGCATGCAATGTCTAGACCTCACACCGTTCAAGAAGCTAGGGTTCATCCTCGATGATATGGAAGGATGGAACTTCTAGTGATTTATGATGCTATGATTATGATATGTATCGGTTGAACTTGTATACTTTTTGTAGCGATGAAACTTTGTGATGTCCACGGTCCCTGCCGAACTTGCGTAACACTACTTTGTTAGTTTCCATACGATGACCTGAGTACCTCTAGTTAATTAATTTGCGTGCTGTATTTTGCATCTAGTTGCTAACCCTTTCTTTTTCGGTGTTGCTCTAGTATATTTTGTTGCAATATATATGATTGTAAATCCTCTTCATGCACATGCATCTCTAACAGGTACCTAGTTTCTTGATGGCGAGATGGAATTGCTATGTCGTGTACAAAGGGAAGGTTCCGGGGGTGTACAACGAGTGGCATGAGTGTTAGGCGCAAGTGAATGGGTTCACGGGCGCCAGCCATAAAGGCTTCAAAAGCAGACAAGAAGGAGAAGCTAGTTACTTGAGGTTCACGCTAGCGCGAGAGAGGACTCGTAACCGCCACCTCATGTACTGCATAGTTCTGCTCTCACTCATAGTGATAGCACTTCTTGCGTATACCTTTGTTTAGATGGATGACGTTGTTGTAGTTGCAAGTATTCGAGACTTGCATGTATCGCTATTTTCGAGATGATGACAAGATACCACTTTGTGTTGGATGATGATTATGATGAGACTATTTGTATGTATATGCTATGATTACATTTGTGGTCTCGCAAGCATTTGTATGTGTATCATGATGACATTTCTATGTGCTAAAGATTATTCTATAAATATGCTGAAAAAAACAAAAAACTACTTGAATTAGCAGTAGCGAGTGTATAAAACTTAGCAGCAGCGCCGCGATAGCAGTAGCGCGTCCAGGCAAAGTGCGCTAGAGCTACTAGCAGTAGCGAGCTTCCACTAACCGCGCTGCTGCTACACTTGTGTAGCAGAAGCGCCGGTGAGCACGTGTTACTGCTATGTGTTAGCTGTAGCGCCTTATTAGTAGCGCCTCTCCCCGCGCTACTGATACACCTAAAACCCGCGCTGCTGCTAGCCTTTTCCCTAGTAGTGAGATTATGCAACTCCCGAATACCAGGGGAATACCTTGTGTGCTATCAAAAGTCACAACGTAACTGGGTGACTATAAAGATGCTCTAAAGGTATCTCCGAAGTTATTTGTTGGGTTGGCATAGATGAAGATTAAGATTTGTCACTCCGAGTATCGGAGAGGTATCTCTGGGCCCTCTCGGTAATACACATCATAAGAATACTTGCAAGCAAAGTGACTAATGAGTTAGTTGCGGGATGATGTATTACGGAACGAGTAAAGAGACTTGCCGGTAACGAGATTGAACTAGGTATGAAGATACCGATGAAAGAATCTCGGGCAAGTAACATACCAATGACAAAGCGAATAACGTATGTTGTCATTATGGTTCGACCGATAAAGATCTTCGTAGAATATGTAGGAGCCAATATGAGCATCCAGGTTTCTCTATTGGTTATTGACCGAAGAGGTGTCTCGTTCATGTCTACATAGTTCTCAAAACCATAGGGTTCACACACTTAACGTTCGATGACGATTTTGTATTATATGAGTTATGTGATTTGGTGACTGAATGTTCTTCAGAATCCTGGATGAGATCACAGACATGATGAGGAGTCTCAAAATGGTCGAGAGGTAAAGATTGATATATAGGACTATAGTATTCGGACACCGGAAGTGTTCCGGAGGGTACCAGGTACATATCGGGTCACCGAAAGGGGATCCGGTCAACCCCCGGCAAAGATATGGGCCTAATGGGCCAAGAGGGGAAACACAGCAGACAGCAGGTGCTACTACACCCCCATATGGGCCGCACCAGAGGAGAAAGGAAAGAGGGGACACTACTAGGGAAATGCCTATACACAGGAGCTTAGTAGTAGCGCTGGTAATGGGTCCAGCGCTACTACTACTTAGTAGTAGCGTTGGTTGACATCACACGCTACATGTACCAGAGTAGCAGTAGCAATGGGCCCCTGGAAGTGCTACTGCTAAGTGGTCCCATGGCCACTGCTACATCTTGAGCTTGCGTTGGTTTTTCCCTTGAAGAGGAAAGGGTGATGCAGCAAAGTAGCGTAAGTATTTCCCTCAGTTTTTGAGAACCAAGGTATCAATCCAGTACGAGGCACCTCAAAAGTCCGACGCACCTACACAAAAAAACAAGAACCTTGCAACCAACACGATAAAGGGGTTGTCAATCCCTTCATGGTAACTTGCGAAAGTGAGATCTGATAGAGATAATATGATAAATATTTTTGGTATTTTTATGATATAGATTGGAAAATAAAATATGCAAATAGAAGTAAATGGAAAACTTATATGATAAAACATAGACCCCGGGGCCATAGGTTTCAGTAGTGGCTTCTCTCAAGATAGCATAAGTATTACGGTGGGTGAACAGATTACTGTCGAGCAATTGATAGAAAAGCGCATAGTTATGAGATTATCTAGGCATGATCATGTATATAGGCATCACGTCCGTGACAAGTAGATCGAAACGATTCTGCATCTACTACTATTACTCCACACATCGACCGACTCCTGCCTGCCTCTAGAGTATTAAGTTCATGAAGAATAAAGTAACGCATTAAGAAAGATGACATGATGTAGAGGGATAAACTCATGCAATATGATATCAACCCCATCTTTTTATCCTCGATGGCAACAATACAATACGTGCCTTGCTGCCCCTGCTGTCACTGGGAAAGGACACCGCAAGATTAAACCCAAAGCTAAGCACTTCTCCCATTGCAAGAAAGTTCAATCTAGTAGGCCAAACCAAACTGATAATTCGAAGAGACTTGCAAAGGTAACTTACACACATAAAAGGATTCAGAGGAGATTCAAATATTTCTCATAGATAAACTTGATAATAAACCCACAATTCATCGGATCTCAACAAACACACCACAAAAAGAGTTACATTGAATAGATCTCCAAGAAGATCGAGGAGAACTTTGTATTGAGATTCAAAGAGAGAGAAGAAGCCATCTAGCTAATAACTATGGACCCGAAGATCTGTGGTAAACTACTCACAACTCATCGGAGAGGCCTTGGAGATGATGTAGAGGCCCTCCGTGGTCGATTCCCTCCGGCGGAGCGCTGACAAAGGCTCCAAGATGGGATCTCGCGGATATAGAAGTTTGCGGCGGTGGAATTAGGTTTTTGTGGTTCTCCAGGATGTTTTTGGGGTACGTGGATATATATAGGAGGAAGAAGTAGGTCAGTGGACACTCGAGGGGCCCACGAGGGTGGAGGGCGTGCCCACCCCCGGGGGGGCGCCGGGCACCCTCGTGGCCGCCCCGTTTGTTGCTTGACATCCACTCCAAGTCCCCTGGATTGCGTTTGTTCCAAAAAGATTGCTCCCGAAGGTTTCATTCCCTTTGGACTCCGTTTGATATTCCTTTTCTTCAAAACACTAAAATAGGCAAAAAAACAACAATTTGGCTGGGCCTCCGGTTAGTAGGTTAGTCCCAAAAATGATATAAAAGTGTAGAGTAAAGCCCATAGACATCCAAAACGGGTAATATAATAGCATGGAACAATAAAAAATTATAGATACGTTGGAGACGTATCAATGCTTATGATGAAACTACTTCTATGCTTGATAATATTGTGCCATTAGGTGAATTTCTTGATGAACAAGTTGCTAGGGCTAGAGAGAATGAAATTATTGAAACTAATAATACTTATGAAAGTGATGATGAAGATTCTCCCCCTAGATATGAATTGCCAAGCTTAATTCCTGCTCGTCCTCGAGTAGGTATGATAAAAATAGAATTTTTGATGTGGAATGCTACCTAGCATAATTCTCATTGTAATTTTCTTTATTGTGGCATCAATGATCAGATCCAAATGATTCAAAATAAAAGTTCACATTGACATAAGAAATAGCAATACTTGCATACTAACTAAGCAATCATGTGTTCTCAAAATAACATGGCATTAGAAGGTTCATCCCTATAAAATCATAGAGTTAGCCTATGTTTCATTTTCATCACACAAAATACTCCCATCAAGAACAACCCCGGTTTCAGCCAAGCAATTGGTTCATACTTTTTAATGCGCTTCAGCCTTTTTCAACTCTCATGCAATACATGAGCATGGGCCATGGATATAGCACTATGGGTGGAATAGAATATGATGATGGAGGTTGTGTGGAGAAGACAAAAAAGGAGAAAGTCTCACATTGACGAGGATAATCAACGGGCTATGGAGATGCCCATCAATTGATGTCAACATGAGGAGTAGGGATTGCCATGCAACGGATGCACTAGAGCTATAAATGTATGAAAGCTCAACAAAAGAAACTAGTGGGTGTGCATCCAACTTGCTTGCTCACAAAGACCTAGGGCATTTTGAGGAAGCCCATCATTGGAATATACAAGCCAAGTTCTATAATGAAAAATTCCCACTAGTATATGAAAGTGACAACGTATGAGACTCTCTATATGAAGAACATGGTGCTACTTTGAAGCACAAGTGTGGAAAAAGATAGTAGCATTGTCCCCCTTTTTTTGGGCCTTCCTTTTTTTATTTGGCCTTTCCTTTTTTTTGGCCTTTCTTTTCTTTTTTTATATGGGGACAATGCTCTAATAATGATGATCATCACACTTCTATTTATTTACAACTCATGAGTTACAACTCGAAACTAGAACAAGATATGACTCTATATGAATGCCTTCGGCGGAGTACCGGGATGGGCAATGAATCAAGAGTGGCATGTATGAAAAATTATGCATGGTGGCTTTGCCACAAATACGATGTCAACTACATGATCATGCAAGTCAATATGACAATGATGATGCGTGTCATGATAAATGGAACGATGGAAAGTTGCATGGCAATATATCTCGGAATGGATATGGAAATGCCATAATAGGTAGGTATGGTGGCTGTTTTGAGGAAGATATAAGGAGGTTTATGTGTGATAGAGCGTATCGTATCACGGGGTTTGGATGCACCAGCCAAGTTTGCACCAATTCTCAAGGTGAGAAAGGGCAATGCACGGTACCGAAGAGTCTAGCAATGATGGAAGGGTAAAAGTGCGTATAATCCATGGACTCACATTAGTCATAAAGAACTCATATACTTATTTCAAAAGTTTTATTAGCCCTCGAAGCAAAGTACTACTACGCATGCTCCTAGGGGGGATGTTGGTAGGAGTTAACTATCGCGCGCCCCCGACCTCCACACAAGGGAAGGCAATCAAAAGAGCACCCCATGCAATAAATTTGTTACACAACTTTTACCATACGTGCATGCTACGGGACTTGCCAACTTCAACACAAGTATTCTTTAAATTCACAATTACCCAACTAGCATGACTCTAATATCACCACCTTTATATCTCAAAACAATTATCAAGTACCAAATTTATCATAGCATCCAATTCACTTCCTATGATCGTTTTTATTATACCCAACTTGGATGCCCATCATTCTAGGACCAATTTTATAACCATAGAAAATACCATGCTGTTATAAGAGACTCTCAAAATAATATAAGTGAATCATGAGAGATCAACAATTTCTACAAAATCAAGCCACCGCCGTGCTCTGAAAAGTACAAGTGAAGCACTAGAGCAAAAAACTATCTAGCTCAAAAGATATAAGTGAAGCACATGGATTATTCTAATAAATTCCAATCAAGTGGGTTTCTCCAAAAAGGTTTGTACAGCAAGGATGATTGTGGTAAACTAAAAATAAAAGACTAATATCATACAAGACGCTCCAAGCAAAACACATATCAAGTGGCGAATAAAAATATAGCTCCAAGTAACGAAGACGAAATAGGAGGTGCCTTCCGTGGCATCACCAAGCTTAGGCTTTTGGTTATCCTTGAATATCTTGGGGTGCCATGGGAATCCCCAAGCTTAGGTTCTGTCCACTCCTTATTCCATAGTCCATCAAATCTTTTCCCAAAACTTGAAAACTTCACAACACAAAACTCAACAGGAAATCTCATAAGCTCCGTTAGTGCAAGAAAGAAAAACCACCACATAAGGTACTCTAATTAAATCATTATTTATTTATATTGGTGTTAAACCTACTGTATTCCAACTTATCTATGGTTCATACCCACCGACACTAGCCATAGATGCATCAAAATAAGCAAACAACACACGAAAAATAGAATCTGTCAAAAACAGAGCAGTCTGTAGCAATCTGTAACTTTCGAATACTTCTGGAACTCTAAAACTCCTACCAAAATAGGAAATCCTGGGAAATTTGTCTATTGATATACAGAAAAAAGAATCAATGCAAAATCACATTTCTGTGAATTACTAAAATTATTTTCGTGCATGCAACAGTTTCTGTTTTTCAGCAGAATCAAATTAACTATCACCGTAGGTTATCCTATAGGTTCTACTTGGCACAAACACTAATTAAAACATGAAAACACATCTAAACAGAAGCTAGATGAAATATTTATTACTAAAACAGAAGAAAAAAGCAATAAACAAAAATAAAATTGGTTTGCCTCCCAACAAGCGCTATCGTTTAACGCCCCTAGCTAGGACATAAAAGCGGGGATAGATCTAAGTAGTGCCATCTTTGGTTTTAAATTTTTTTAGCGGAGTCTTGTTCGAATCTGGGAGGTTCTTTACGTTTCCCCTCATACTCAGAAATTTTTAGATCTAAAGAATCCAACCGCTTATTGCAAAGGGTAATCAACATATTCATGTGGTGAAGATTTCCGCTAACACTCTTAAGAGGTTCAAGGGACTTTTGTAAATTTTTTGTTACTTCGCAAATTTTCTCAAAAACTTGTGTCTCCTCCGGGGTATGAGGTGATCCCCCATTTTGAGGTAGTGTTCCCACTATTCCCTCTATGACTTCATGCGCAATATTGGGATCAATCTCGATAAAATTGCCTTTGGCAATACAATCCAAGAGTTGTCTATGGGACATATTTATTCCAACATAAAAATTGTGAAGAACAATTCTAAAATTCACCTCTAGAGCGCAGTTACGGTAAGATTCCATCATCCTAAACCAAGCATCTTTCAAGTTTTATCCTTGCCTTTGCTTGAAGTGAAGAACTTCAAACTCGGGAGACAAAGGAGTAGACAGAGAACTCGCCATAGCGACAAGCACACAAAAGACAAGCGAAAGAGAGAGAGGAAATTAGGAAAGAGAGGGTGAATAAAATGGCAAGGGGAAAACGAGAGGCAAATGGCAAATAAAGTAATGCGAGGGAGATGAGTTTGTGATGGGTGCTTGGTATGTATTGAGTTGAGCGAAGACCTCCCCGGCAATGGCGCCAGAAATCCTTCTTGCTACGTCTTGAGCTTGCGTTGGTTTTTCCCTTGAAGAGGAAAGGGTGCTGGAGCAAAGTAGCATAAGTATTTCCCTCGGTTTTTGAGAACCAAGGTATCAATCAAGTAGGAGGCTCCTCAAAAGTCCCACGCACCTACACAGACAAACAAGAACCTCACAACCAACGTGATAAAGGGGTTGTCAATCCCTTCATGGTAACTTGCGAAAGTGAGATCTGATAGAGATAATATGATAAATATTTTTGGTATTTTTATGATATAGATTGGAAAATAAAAGATGCAAATAAAAGTAAATGGAAAACTTATATGATAAAAGATAGACCCGGGGGCCATAGGTTTCACTAGTGGCTTCTCTCAAGATAGCATAAGTATTACGGTGGGTGAAAAAATTACTGTCGAGCAATTGATAGAAAAGCGCATAGTTATGAGATTATCTAGGCATGATCATGTATATAGGCATCACGTCCATGACAAGTAGATCAAAACGATTCTGCATCTACTACTATTACTCCACACATCGACCGACTCCTGCCTGCATCTAGAGTATTAAGTTCAAGAAGAACAGAGTAACACATTAAGAAGGATGACATGATGTAGAGGGATAAACTCATGCAATATGATATAAACCCCATGTTTTTATCCTCGACGGCAATAATACAATACGTGTCTTGCTGCCCCTGCTGTCACTGGGAAAGGACACCGCAAGATTGAACCCAAAGCTAAGCATTTCTCCCATTGCAAGAAAGATCAATCTAGTAGGCCAAACCAAACTGATAATTCGAAGAGACTTGCAAAGATAACTTAATCACACATAAAAGAATTCAGAGGAGATTCAAATATTTCTCATAGATAAACTTGACCATAAACCCACAATTCATCGGATCTCGACAAACACACCGCAAAAAGAGTTACATCGAATAGATTTCCAAGAAGATCGAGGAGAACTTTGTATTGAGATTCAAAGAGAGAGAAGAAGCCGTCTAGCTATTAACTATGGACCCGAAGGTCTGTGGTAAACTACTCACAACTCATCGGAGAGGCCTTGGAGATGATGTAGAGGCCCTCCGTGGTCGATTCCCTCCGGCAGAGCACCGGCGAAGGTTCCAAGATGGGATCTCGTGGATACAGAATGTTGCGGCAGTGGAATTAGGTTTTCATGGTGCTCCTGGATGTTTTCGGGGTACGTGGATATATATAGGAGAAAGAAGTAGGTCGACGGACGCTCGAGGGCCCCACGAGGGTGGGGGGCGCGCCCACCCCCAGGGGGCACGCCGGGCACCCTCATGGCCGCCCCGCTTGTTGCTTGACATCCACTCCAAGTCCCTTGGATTGCGTTTGTTCCAAAAAGATCGCTCCTGAAGGTTTCATTCTGTTTGGACTCCGTTTTATATTCCTTTTCTTCGAAACATTGAAATAGGAAAAAAACAGCAATTCGGGCTGGGCCTCCGGTTAGTAGGTTAGTCCCAAAAATGCTATAAAAGTGTAGAGTAAAGCCCATAAACATCCAAAATGGGTAATATAATAGCATGGAACAATAAAAAATTATAGATACGTTGGTGACGTATCAGCCACCGGCAGGGGCTACACGTAGTAGTAGCGGCTGGCTGGAACCAGTGCTACTGCTAGAGATATAGCTGTAGCGCTGGGCCACGAGCCAACGCTACTGCTAATGATACCTTATCCTCTCCCCCGCTTATCCGATCGATCACTCTCCCTCCCACACTCTCTTCCTCTCGTCCCACCCCCACGCACTGCCACCGCCCGTCATCGTTGTCCCGCCATCCTCGTCGCCCGGTATGTCTCCCTCCCTCCCTTATCCTTCCATCCCTCTCTTCTCTGTCCCTCCCTCCGACCCTGCCTCTCCCTCCATCCCCTGCCCTTCTCCCACCCTGCTCCCTCCCTGCTCGCTCCCAGCCTACTCCTTCTAACCCTCTCTCTCCCTCTGATCCCTCCTGCATTACATAGATAGATGGATAGATAGATGAATGGATAGATGGTTAGAACAATGTTTCTTTGATATATTGCATAGATAGACAAACGGATGGATAGATGGATATATATATATAGATGGATGGATGGATAGATGTTAGGTTTAGAACTAGGGGATTTTTAGTAAATGTATAGGTCTTCTCATTTTTAGGGTTAGAACAAGGTTTTACCAATTTTTAGAGTTCGAACTAGGTTTAGACAAATGGATGGATAGATGGGTTCGAATTATTAGGGTTAGAACTAGGTTTTATAAGGCCTCGTTTGGTTTCACTGTTCCCCCCCCCCCCCGAGATCCCTGCCTGTTCCCTGGGCCGGGAATCCACGAACCAAGTTAGCCCTGGGAGATCTACCCGACCATTTGGCGGCCCACGACATCGGGGTAGCCCGGCCCTTTCCACCTCTTTTCCTTGGGAGAGTCTTCCATGCCTGCAGTGGTCGGGGAGGAAACCCTCGTTCTATTGTCTCGAGAACGAGAGGCGGCGGCGACAAGATCCAAGCACGTCGCGCCACCATGCTCCGCCCATGTCCAGCCAAAGCTCCGCCTGACAATTGGAAGCGACACACCACCATGATCCTGCATGTACCTCCACGCTCTGTCCCTCCGGCGGGGGCGATGACGACCGGGCTCGTCATCCCCTTCTTCCCGGATCTCGTCTCTCCCTCGAAGCATCACTCACCTCCGGCGAAGATGACGGCCATAGATCATCCTCCTCCTTCTCATCAAGGTTATCACCTCCTCCTCCTCTTCCACTCACTATTTTTCTTTGCCATGGTGATTTCTTTCCTGCTACATGCACCGACGAGCGTCTATACAGATCAAGGGACCTCCTCTCCTGTTTGAGGTTTGTACCCCGACCGCAAGTGAGCACCTGTACTAAAGAACATCAAATGCTTTGAAGTGCTCTATCTATCCTGACATCACAAGTGAGCACAGCCACCTTCACCTCCCTATGATGCTAATCTATATGCACAATGTTCTAGTATATTGTGAAGAGGGAAAATTTGTTTGTAGGTGGGTTCGTTCAAGGAGGTAGGATTGATGCAAAATGGTAGTTCAATGACACATGAGATGAACTATATCATAGAAAGCTCGGTGGTTACTATGGTTGTAGGTGGGATGGGTCTGCTGCTGTTTTGGTTTGTCGTGGGTAGCTGAACTTATTCGGGTGGAAGAAGATGTTGCTTGCTGGGTTAAGATCGTTGATGGCAATAAAACACTAGTTCAGTTTTTTTGGCAATGAAAAACTAGTTGAGTTGAGCGTGTTTGTTTTTTGGTACCCATTGTGTACTAGTTGACTGAAGGTTGCTTGTGTAGACTATATACGTGCTACGTCTTGAGCTTGCGTTGGTTTTCCTTGAAGTGGAAAGGGTGATGCAGCAATTGTAGCATAAGTATTTCCCTCAGTTTTTGAGAACCAAGGTATCAATCCAGTAGGAGGCTCCTCAAACGCACCTACACAAACAAACAAGAACTCGCAACCAACACAATAAAGGGGTTGTCAATCCCTTCACGGCCACTTGCAAAAGTGAGATCTGATAGAGATAATATGATAAGATAAATATATTTTTGGTATTTTATAATATAGATTGAAAAAGTAAAGATGCAAATAAAAGTAGATTGAAAGCTCATATGATAAAAGATAGACCCGGGGGCCACAGGTTTCACTAGTGGCTTCTCTCAAGATAGCATAAGTATTACGGTGGGTGAACAAATTACTGTCGAGAAATTGATAGAAAAGCGAATTATTATAAGATTATCTAGGCATGATCATGTATATAGGCATCACGTCCGTGACAAGTAGACCGACTCCTGCATGCATCTACTACTATTACTCCACACACCGGCCGCTATCCAGCATGCATCTAGAGTATTAAGTTCATAAAGAACAGAGTAACGCATTAAGAAAGATGACATGATGTAGAGGGACAAACTCATGCAATATGATATAAGCCCCATCTTTTTATCCTCGATGGCAACAATACAATACGTGCCTTGCTGCGCCTGCTGTCACTGGGAAAGGACACCGCAAGATTGAACCCAAAGCTAAGCACTTCTCCCATTGCAAGAAAGATCAATCTAGTAGGCCAAACCAAACTGATAATTCAAAGAGACTTGCAAAGATAACTTAATCACACATAAAAGATTTCAGAGGAGATTCAAATATTTCACATAGATAAACTTGATCATAAACTCACAATTCATCAGATCTCGACAAACACACCGCAAAAAGAGTTACATCGAATAGATCTCCAAGAAGATCAAGGAGAACATGGTATTGAGATTCAAAGAGAGAGAAGAAGCCATCTAGCTAATAACTATGGACCCGAAGGTATGTGCTAAACTACTCACAACTCATCGGAGAGGCCTTGGAGATGATGTAGAGACCCTCCGTGGTCGATTCCCCTTCCGGCGGAGCACCGGCGAAGGCTCCAAGATGGGATCGAGCGGATACAGAAGGTTACGGTGGTGGAAATGGTTTTTCGTTGTCGCCTTTGATGTTCTCTGGGTACGTGGGTATATATAGGAGGAATAAGTAGGTTAGTGGACGCCCGAGGGGCCCACGAGATAGGGGGACGCGCCCAATAGTGGAGGGGGAGCCCTCCACCCTCATGGCTTCCTCGATTGCTTCTTGACTTGCACTCCAAGTCCTATGGATCACGTTTGTTCCAAAAATCACGCTCCCGAAGGTTATATTCCGTTTGGACTCCGTTTGATATTCCTTTTCTTCGAAACACTGAAATAGGCAAAAAAACAGCAATACGGGCTGGGCCTCTGGTTAGTAGTTTAGTCCCAAAAATGATATAAATGTGTAAAGTAAAGCCCATAATCATCCAAAACGGGTAATATAATAGCATGGAACAATCAAAAATTATAGATACGTTGGAGACGTATCAATATGCAAGTCTGATGGATATTGCTTTTGTTGCTCCTGTTGGTCCCTAATCTCTAGTTGCTGCTGTTGCAGGCAAAAATGTTCGTCTGCTCCTTGATGGATATGATGTGATGCCATTCTTTGGTTGATGAAGACTACACTTGTTTTATCGATTTGTCGCTGTGGCTAGCTGGCCGGAGTTCACATCTCTTTGACTGACTGACTACAGTCGATTTGTCGCTCTGTCGATTTGAGGTGTTACTACCTTGTATTGTTTGAGGTGTTACTACTGAGTCCAGTCGCATACTTGTTATAGTTTTGTTTGTTCGTTCATTTCAACCTATGCTACCTACTGCTCAAAATTTGATTGATCCTCCTGACTGGTCATTGTTTTCTAGTAGGTATTGATTTGTGGGTCTACTCTATTTAGTTATCTATATGGATCTATTCATTATTTTATCATATTTCAAATGCAGGTGCTCTGACATTAGAAGTTGGCTTTATCCAAAGACTTTGTGTTCAATTGCTTGGTGCCTTTTGATTTGTCGATCATTGCGAAGTTTTCACTGGGAGCAAGAAAGGTATGTGACGCAGTCATCCCTTTGACATGGCCACTGAGGAAGCTTAAATTATGCAAAACTACTGCTCTTGTGATGTTGTTTTTCTCTTCCTAGTATTGAAAGTGGTCTTATTTTAGTATATGAGAAAACTGATGCTCTTAATTATGTACATAGTTGTTACAATAGAAATGGTATTATCTTTGTATTCACTCCTGAGCTTCCTAGGCTCCTAGCTATTGGTTCTTTGCAGCCATAATAGAGATGGTATTATTATTGCCTTATGTATAATTTTTATTGTTGTATTAATTTTGTTTTCATTGGGTATAATAGTGATGGATTCTAGGAGAAATAAAATTATTAAGATTATCTCGCAAGAACAAGAAGAAGACGATGAACTATTTTTCCTTTTGGTTCCCGCTTTATATGCTTCCCTTTATGAGGAAAAGCATCTAGGTCATCTTTATCCGGGGCTGCAAAGGTTAAGGAAATATTAGAAGGCCATGAGAGTTGGTCTACGGTTGAGTTTCAGATGGAACCTAAGATTTTCAAGTCTATCGTGGATTACCTTAGAAGAGAGAATCTATTGAAGGGCACGTCGCGTGTTGCTGTCGAGGAGCAGTTGGCAATGTTCATGTACATGATTTCGCACAATGCTAGTAATCAAGATCTAAAAAAAATACTTCCAACACAGCGCAGAAACAATTCATAGGAAGATAAACAGGATTTTTGACTTAATTCCAACTCTAGCCCAAAGATTTATAAAGATTCCAAGTTCACTCCAGCCCCACCCGAAGATTGTTTCGAACAACCGCTATTGGCCTTATTTCCATGTGAACCACTACACACACATCTCCATATCAATGGAATTTTTGAAACTTCTCCACATAGATTTCTAAACCTAACAACTTTGTTATTTCTTTTTCAATGTGCAGAACTGCATTGGCGCTATAGAAGGAACACATATCCCCATCACTATTGCTGAAGATAAGGCCCCCCATTTAGGAATAGGAAAGGAACCCTCTCACAGAATGTCATGGTTGCATGTGATTTTGATCTGAATTTCACATTTATTTCATGTGGGTGGGAAGGGTCCGCATCAGATGCAGGAGTTCTTTGTTCTGCTATTAGCAAGGGGTTTCATGTGCCAGATGGAAAATTTTATCTTATAGATGGTGGATATGCAAACACACCTTCTTTTCTTGCACCATATCGAGGAGTTCGGTATCACCTGAGTGAATTTAGGCTATGCCGACCATAGGGAGCTGTTCAACCATACCCATGCAATCCTCCGGAACCACATCGAAAGGAGCATTGGTGTTCTGAAAAAACATTTCCCTATCTTGAAAGTGCGCAATCACTACCCAATAGAGTCACAAATCAAGATTCTGACGGCATGTGCTGTATTCCATAACGTCATTAGAGGTCAAAGTGGTGATGAGGCATGGTTGGATCACCAACCACTGTTAATTCCACCAGAAACATATGTTGATGTTCCAGAGGGATATGATGTCAACCAACATCATCACAATGAGGCAAACAATGGAAACACTCTTAGAGATCAGATCGCGATGCAAATGTGGGCTGATTATAACAACTAGTTGAACATGAGTTTATTTTGTAATTTTTTTCTCACCTTTTCTTAGGTAAAGTAGTGGTAGAGTGAAATTTAACTAGTACCCCATTGTTGGTTCAATAATGTAGCTATGGCAGCGCCTAGGGCATATTGGGACCATGCATACGAGAAAGGTCTTGTTGATATAATGGTTGACCACAACAATCCCATTTATCGAGGTCAAAATGGGTGGACTGCTGAAGGGTGGACTAATATTACAAATACATTCAATCAGAAATTTCCACTAGCTCATGTCACCAAGCAACAAATCCAAGAGAAGGATAATGATTTAAAAGGAAATTATAAGGCAGCGAGAGACTCTCGGAAACAGAGTGGCACGGGATGGGATGATACACTTTGGATGATCATTGCTGAACCTGTAATATGGGATAAACTTATCAAGGTTAGCTCTTTTCTTGATATATTGTTTGTTCACTGCCATTGATGCTCTTCAAGGCATTGTTTTATTGATCCCAACCATACAATGTTTTTGCATTCAATAGGATAATCCAAGGGTAAAGAAGTTCTGTTCAAAACCATTCATGCTCTTCAAGTCATTGGCTACACTACATGAAGGTGTGTTTCGTGTATCATGTATTTCCGTCGACCCTACATATTTAATCCTTTTTCATTCTTGCTTTAATTATATAGTATTTGTGAGATTGTTGAGATACTTGTATTTTTCCATGTTTCTAAGAGAACTTGCTAATATGTTTCTTTTTCTTTGGAGCAGGAAGTATTGCTTCAGGAGACTTGAACTTTGTATCAATTCCGCAAGTGGATCTCACAAGCCATGCCATTTCTCCTATGGATTCCTCTACCAATGATTTCAACCATATCTCCTCTACCAATGTTGATGATTGTATGTCCTCATCTGATCTACAAGGGAAAGGGGCATCAAGAAGAGATGAACCTGAAGCTACAACATCTACCAATTCTGAACAAAAGGGAGAACTGCCTATGAAAAAGAGGAAGCAAAGTCAGATCGCTGTTGTACTTGAGGATTACATGGATTTTCGGAAGAAACAATCTGCAAAACTGGTTGACGAGTTGAAGGAATCAAAGCAAGATGACATTTTCTCGATTGGAAACTGTGTGGCTGCGCTAGAACCAATGGAAGATTTATCAGTTGCAGAAAAAGCAAAGGCACTGTGGCTTTTCAAATGCCCAATGAATCGAGAAATATTCATCAATACCAAGGACTCAAATCTTTGGCTTTATTGGTTGAAGGAGGAGATTTCTGAGATGTACAGAGCATAAGGTGTGTAAGCAGTTCACCTTCTTGTTTTGCACTACACCCATTTTATATTTATTTACTTTGTGGCATTATTGACTTGAGCTTTTTATAAGCTTGTTTCCTTCTGTTCTTTAGTACATCAATCTTTGTCATATAGTTTCTTATCCTCTGTTCTGGATTATATACCAAATCTTGTGACCTTTCCCCTTGTGTTGAGCTAGGCAAGACATCAGTGTGTAATTTTCATGTGTCAAACTAGGCCTCTTTATTATGTTGTCTAAAGTCTTAATCTTCAGAGAAGAAATTCTTGAAATGGGCAGTTTTTTTGTAAAATGGTGTGCCTGAGTGCAGCGACTATCACTGCATGATTCCATTGGAATGGTTAGTTTTGTCAGAAACATGACTAGAGGTGCCATCTTCTATACAATTTTTTTTCTTTTTCTTTTTTTGTCATACCAGCTACAGTCCTAGTATTGGTTTTCACCTAGACATCTAAACAAAGTGCCATAATGTATTGGTTTGTGAACTGGTTCTTAGGCTTCCTTGCCTCTTTTTTAGATAAGAAGACTTCACTTTCATAAATCCATGTTTGTTTTGTCCTGAGTTTTAAAATTATGCAATTTTCTTCCCAATAATTATTACTAAAATTTATGCCACAGTAATCGTAAGTAGTAGTTTGTTTTGTGTTTTTATCCTTTTTATCAACAATTCATGCTGTTCATTACTAAAAATCCAAGCTCTAGTCATACACTTGTCAATTGGATACATGATGCTAACTTACTTTCTTTCTTCACAGTTCAGCCAACATGAAGCTGTGTTACCTGATGTCGAAGCCGAGTGGGAAGAAGACCTGATAAGCACTAGTGATTTTCGCCTTGCTTTATCGCCTTGCAGCTCATGTTATTCAAAAGTGTCTTTGCTTCATACACCACAACTTGATAATTTAGAATAGTTTGTAGCGACCAAACTTGAGCAATGATGCATCAGTGCTGGCTGTAATGATTGCTTTCGTGTCGGCACCCGAAATGATTTTGGTCAACACTTGGTCATCGTGAAATGTGAACCGATCAATATTTAAACCTTTTTGAAGTGATGAATTTCAGTTGTAGTATTTTTCAAACTTCTAGTTTAGATGTGTTTTGTAGAATATTTTAGAATTTTCTGTGGAATTTTTACCTATGATTTGTGTCTATTTCATGTAAATTCTTTGTTATATTTGCATTAGCATGTGTGGGGGTTCTCCTTCCCTGCCATTATGATTTGGGCAACAAGAACAGTGGGGACATCTTCCCCATGCTGAGAGGGATCGGGGATGCACGGGGAAAATCCACGCCGGGGGATTGGTGCCCAGGGCTGTATTCACCTGGCAACCAAATGAAGCCTAAGTTTAGGAGAAAGTTTTAGACATAGGGTTTCACTAAGTCCTAGGATGATGATAATAATGTTTTTGTTTATATTTTGTTTTTGCAAAAATAAAGGAGCCCATGTCGTCGCCGCCGTCGTCCCCGTCACAGACCCCCTCCGACCTCGAGGTGATACTAGCCAAATCTCCATGTCAATATGAGTCCTATAAGATATTTTGAAATGTTTTTGTTCATATTCAACCATTGAAATGCAATGACCATCAAGTTTGAATGCAAATAGGATATGTCCTCCGAGTGGCCTATGTTTTGCCGGAGTGTTGATTAATTTCCGTTCCGGCAAATTTTAGGCGCTCGATATGTCCTTTTTTAGCAAAGGTCATGCTAGATTTTTCCGTGAATTTTGGCATGACTTGTGCAAGGATATGTAGGAAATATCGAGTGGCCTGGATTTTCTACAAAGAAAATTAAACAACATTTAGGGTTGACTTTAAGTCTATCGAGGCTCCATACATGACAATCCAAAAATGAGTGAGGGAGAAAGTCTGCACCATATATGAGAGAGGAAGAAACCCGACTGTTGTCGTGGGGGTTGTTTCTCCTTCTTCTCCTTGTGCTAGACCTTTGTTAGGCACTAGGGGAAGGAGGAGTAACGATCATCACCGGCGGTCGAAAAATCAGGGAGGGAGTGTGTCCACCATATATGAGAGAACGAAGAAGAATGCCGACTGTTGTCGTGGGGGTCACTTCTCCTTCGTTCCCGTGTGCTAGACATTTTGGTTTAATGCACTCGGGGACGAAGGGAGGAGCGACCATCACCAACGGTCAAATATATACACCATGTGAGCTAAGAGTTTTAAAAAAAAAGACTTGACGGACCGATAGTCAACCCGTGCTGAATAATAATGATCTAATTTAGTTTTTGTAGTACATATATTGAATGTTAGAAGTTTAATCTTTGAATGATGAACATAGGAAATATCATCGGACGAAAGTCCCGGGGAGTGCTCCTGGTGCGGCGACAACCGGGGTTTCTGCGACAGGCCTTACTTGGTAGAAGGTCCGTGCTTCAGCATTAAGCTCGAGGAGGCCTTCGATTGTGAAACGGTATGCTACGACACAAAGTTTTTTTTCGTAATTAAGCTCGAATTCTACTACTTCAATGTGTAATTTCGTCTTTTACAATTCGACTAGCTTATCCCATGGCATGCAAGACCCTATTTCTTGGAGAGGATGGGTTTTGAAGATCATGAGAGGAATGAAACAAAGAAAATTAACCTAAGGACCCATCATGGTATGGATTTGGGGGTAAATCTATACAATTCTGAGAGCGTATCCAATTTTGGTTGCCCGGATTGGGAAGCACTTTGCAAGATGTATGATTTTCAAGAGGGTATGTTTGTCACATGGATCTTGGTGATCCTGACATTGAGGTAGACAATTCGGACATTTGGGTCCTTGTTGATACGCTTCCAATTCTACCGCTATGTGAGTTTCTCAAGCATAGTTATTAAGAAATTTATATTGTTTATTTCAAAATAGTTGACAACTTATCTTCATTGATAGCTTATTTTCAATCTTCAAACAATGTGCGGAAGATGGTAGACAGAACCTACTACACCGATGGCTCTGAGTTAACTTATCAGTAGAAAAATCATCTGGTCGCATTTTGTACAGATCTTGAGAATTACAATGTCTATTATAAAACTCCTCCCCACATTATGGTCAATATGTTCCACTAGTGCACGTGTTGAACTATGCTAACATCCATGGAGATCTCATGGTAAGATTTTTTAGTATTACGACATCTGTGCATCTTTTGCATGAATTCTTCTAAAACTGAACTACATTGCCACTACTAGGGAAAACCCTAGTAGTAGTAGCACGGGTTTAGTGCCCACTAGTAGCGCGGGCAACCGTGCTACTAATAAGGCGCTACAGCTATTACTTAGCTGTAGCGCGTACGACGTGCACTACTGCTAAGACTCATAACCGCAGCGTTTGTTCTATAACGCACTGCTGCTAATCTAGCTAGTAGCAGCGTGTTTCCTGTCCATCCTACTAGTATTCTTTTTTTCTTTTGAGTGTATTTATACGCCGTTATACAAATTTTGGTACAATACCAATTATGAGGTTATATCATTATGTCCATAACAGTGTGTCAAATAAATGTGGATTAGGTTCAAGTGGAGGCAATATGTGGTGCATGTCAAAAGTATACTACTAATCCAAACTTGATCTAGTTTGGACTAGTAGTACTTTCGATGTGCACCACATGTTGCCTCCACTTGAATCTAATCCGCCAGCACAAGCTATGTAATCATCATCATCATAGTCATTACCACCAATAGTAGTTATTTAATCATCATAGTCATAGTGTAGCACATCATCATCTTCAAACTCATTCTAGCTAGCTAATCACCACCAACACTAGCTGCGGTAGCTATCTAATCACCACCAACACTAGCTAATAATAATCATCATAGTCATTACCACTAACACTAGTGTTGGGCCTGCAAGTGCACAGGTTTGTAGGACAGTAGCAAATTTCCCTCAAGTGGATGACCTAAGGTTTATCAATCCGTGGGAGGCATAGGATGAAGATGGTCTCTCTCAAACAACCCTGCAACCAAATAATAAGGAGTCTCTTGTGTCCCCAACACACCCAATACAATGGTAAATTGTATAGGTGCACTAGTTCGGTGAAGAGATGGTGATACAAGTGCAATATGGATAGTAGATATGGGTTTTTGTAATCTGAAAATATTAAAACAGCAAGGTAACTAATGATAAAAGTAATCGTAAACGGTATTGCAATGATAGGAAACAAGGCCTAGGGTTCATATTTTCACTAGTGCAAGTTCTCTCAACAACAACAACATATATAGATCATATAACAATCCCTCAACATGCAACAAAGAGTCACTCCAAAGCCACTAATAGCGGAGAACAAACGAAGAGATTATGGTAGGGTACGAAACCACCACAAAGTTATCCTTTCTGTTCTATCTATTCATGAGTTCGTAGTAAAATAACATAAAGCTATTCTTTCCGCTCAATCCATCATAGAGTTCATACTAGAATAACACCTTAAGGCACAAATCAACCAAAACCCTAATGTCACCTAGATACTCCATTGTCACCTCAAGTATCCGTGGGCATGATTATACGATATGCATCACACAATCTCAGATTCATCCAACCAACACAAAGTACTTCAAAGAGTGTCCCAAAGTTTCTACCGGAGAGTCAAGAAAACGTGTGCCAACCCCTATGCATAGGTTCATGGGCGGAACCTGCAAGTTGGTAACCAAAACATACATCAAGTGGCACGTGATATCCCATTGTCACCACAGATAAACACGACAAGACATACAAAAGACTCAATCCACTAAGATAACTTCAAGAGGGAAACTCAATTGATCACAAGAGAGTAGAGGGGGAGAAACATCATAAGATCCAACTATAATAGCAAAGCTCGCAATACATTAAAATCGTGGCACAGAGAGAACACGAGAGAGAGAGAGAGATCATACACATATCTACTGGTACATACCCTCAGCCTCGAGGGTGAACTACTCCCTCCTCGTCATGCAGAGCGCTGGGATGATCAAGATGGCCACCGGTGATGGATTCCCCCTCCTGCAGGGTGCCGGAATGGGCTCCCGAGAGGTTTTTGGTGGCTACAGAGGCTTGCAGCGGCGGAACTCCCGATCTATCTTCTCCGTGGATGTTTTTAGTGTACGTGGGACTATATAGGCGAAAGAAGTCAGTCGGGAGGTGCTCGAGGGGCCCACGAGACAAGGGGGCGCGTCTAGTAGGGGGGCGCCCCCCTCTCTCCTGGCCTCCTCGAGGATCTTCTGACGTGAACTCCAAGTCTCCAGGATGATATTCTTCCAAAAAATCACGCTGCCGAAGGTTTCATTCTGTTTGGACTCTGTTTGATATCCCTTTTCTTCGAAATACTGACACAGGCAACAAAACAACAATATGGGCTGGGCCTCTGGTTAATAGGTTAGTCCCAAAAGTAATATAAAAGTGTATAATAAAGCCCGAAATCATTCAAAACAGATAATAAAATAGCATGAATGCTTCATAAATTATAGATATGTTGGAGACGTATCAGCATCCCTGAGGGAGTCCTGGACTAGGGGGTGTCCGGATAGCCAGACTATCATCATCGGCCGGACTCCAAGACTATGAAGATACAAGATTGAAGACTTCGTCCCGTGTCCGAATGGGACTTTCCTTGGCGTGGAAGGCAAGCTTGGCGATACGGATATGTAGATCTCCTACCATTGTAACCGACTCTGTGTAACCCTAGCCCTCTCCGGTGTCTATATAAACCGGAGGGTTTTAGTCCATAGGACGAACAACCATTACAACAATCATACCATAGGCTAGCTTCTAGGGTTTAGCCTCCTTGATCTCGTGGTAGATCCACTCTTGTAATACCCATATCATCAATATCAATCAAGCAGGAGTAGGGTTTTACCTCCATCAAGAGGGCCCGAACCTGGGTAAAAACATCGTGTCCCTTGTCTCCTGTTACCATCCGCCTAGACGCACAGTCCGGGACCCCCTACCCGAGATCCGCCGGTTTTGACACCGACAATCCCCAAGCTTAATTCCTACTCGTCCTCGAGTAGGTAAATGATAAAAGAAAGAATTTATGAAGTGTGAATGCTAGAAGGTGCACAAGTTTGATCAATGATAATTTCAATCACCTTTTCTAGCATGATAATATGTGTCATAACAGTAGTTCATCTCATAAAACTTCTCATGATAAAGTAACAAGCAATTCACATGTCAAAGCATAGACCATAAACTTTCTTGAAAACTAGCAAACTCCATCCTTAGTCATCAAACAATTGCAATTCATCTTATTTTCAGGAATAGCAAACTCCACATACTCAACTATCATATAGTCTTCTACAATTTCTAAGACTCACGCAATACTAATGGTTATGGAGTTTTAATCGGACTCTAAGAAAGATAGGGGCTTATAGTGTTGCCTCCCAACGTATTCACCTTTGGGTGATGTCAATAATAATAGTTCATGCTAACTTACATCCAATTAGATATATATATCAGGATCTTTCCAACACGAGGTGCTTGCCAAAGGATAAAATGAAAAAGGGAAAGGTGAAGATCACCTTGACTCTTGCATAAAGTAAAAGACAAAAGGTAAAAGATAGGCCCTTCGCAGAGGGAAGCAGAGGTTGTCATGCGCTTTTAGGGTTGGATGCACAAAATCTTAATGCGAATGAACGTCACTTTATCTTGCCACTTGTATATGGACCTTTATTATGCAGTCCGTCGCTTTTATGGCTTCCATAACATGATCGTATAAAGCAATTTTCTTCACACCAAAAGATCATACAAATTTAGAGAGCAATTTTTATTGCTTGCACCAATGAAAACTTACTTGAAGGATCTTACTCAATCCATAGGTAGGTATGGTGGACTCTCATGGCAAAACTGGGTTTAAGGATATTTGGAAGCACAAGTAGTATCTCTACTTGGTGCAAGGAATTTTGGCTAGCATGAGGGGGAAAGGCAAGCTCAACATGTTTGAATGATCCATGACAATATACTTTAACTGAGATGTCGGAAAACATAACCCATTACGTTGTCTTCCTTGTCCAACATCAACTCTTTAGCAAGTCATACTTAATGAGTGATCCCAATTATAAAAGATGTCTAGGATACTGTATTTATTTATAGAATCTCTCTTCCTTCAATATTCTTTCATGAATTGTTCAAATGACTAATACAATTCTTGCTTACCTTCAATAAATTTACAACCATTACTTCTTAGATGTGAAGTCATTACTCCCCATGGGATAATCAAATGAGGCATATATAATTTCAGATTTATGACAATCAACTCAGTCAATCATTTACTCATAGGATATAAGTGAAGCACACAAGTAAATGACAAACTACTCCAAAAAGATATAAGTGAAGATCAATGAGTAGCTAAATTATGTAACTATGTGAAGACTCTCTCTCATTAAAGAATTTCAGATCTTGGAATTGTATTCAAACAGCAAGCAAAACAAAATAAAATGACAATGCAAGTATAGCACAACTCATGTGAAGAAGCGAAAACTTAGGCTCAACCGATACTAACCGATAGTTGTTGAAGAAGAAAGGTGGGATGCCTACCGGGGCACCCCCAAGCTTAGATGCTTGAGACTTCTTGAAATACTATCTTGGGGTGCCTTGTGCATCCCCAATCTTGAACTTTTGTGTCTCCTTGATTCCTCTCATATCATGGTTTCTCTTTTTATCAAAACTTCATGCACGCAAAACTCAACAAGAACTCGTGAGATAAGTTAGTATAAATCAACGCAAAACCTTATCATTCTCTACTATAGAAAATCACTAAAATTATAATTTAACATTGCCTACTAATTGCCTTTGCATATTAACACTCCTATCCTCAAATAGAATCATTAAACAAGCAAACATATGCAAACATAACAACACTCTGTCTAAATAGGATAGTATGTAAAGAATGCAAGAGGAATCATACTTCTTTAACTCCAAAAATTCTGGAAATTACCATGCTGTAGATAATTTGTTGTTGCTGATTGTGTAAAAATTTGAAGATTTTATCATGTTCTCACAAATATTCAAAACATAACTGCAAACTTTCTGTTTTCTAAAACAACAACATAAGGACTTGAAAATAAGCATGGTAAAGGCTATACTTGACCTTTTTATTGAACTGAAAGATGCAAAACATTACTCTAAATAGAAGCAAGAAAATACTAATAAAATAAAATAATGTTCCAAGCAAAACACATATCATGTGGTGAATAAAAATATAGCTCCAAGTAAGGTTATCGATGAACGAAGACGAAAGACGGGATGCCATCCGGGGCATCCCCTAGCATAGGCTCTTGCCACTCCTTATTCCGTATTCCATCAAAACTTTACCCAAAACTTGAAAACTTCACAACACAAAACTCAACAGAAAACTCGTAAGCTCTGTTAGTATAAGAAAGCAAATCACCACTTAGGTACTGTCAAGTCAAGATTCATAATTTTTCTCACATGCTGCCTACTACACCATATCATTTCTACAATTTATATTAAGCAATATAAGCCATAGAAACTAGAAAACAAGCAAACTATGCATCGAAAATAGAATCTGTCAAAAACAGAACAATCTGTAGTAATCTGTAACTCTCGAATACTTATGTAACTCCAAAAATACTGAGAAATTAGGAAGTCCTAGGAATTTTTTTATTAATCCTCTGCAAAAATAATCAGTATTTTATCGCGCTTCTGTTAAAAATGAGAATTGTTTTCCTGAGCGCAAAAGTTTCTGTTTCCAGCAAGATCAAATCAACTATCACCAAAGATCATCCCAAAGGTCTTACTTGGCACTTCATTGAAACAAAATCTATAAAACATGATTACTATAGTAGCTTAATCACGTGAACACACAAAAATAGTAGGTGAAGGTGTTGGGTTGTCTCCCAACAAGCGCTTTTCTTTAATGCCTTTCTAGCTAGGCATGATAATTTCAACGATGCTCACATAAAAGATAAGAATTGAAACATAAAGAGAGCATCATGAAGAATATGACTAGCACATTTAAGTCTAACCGCTTCCTATGTTGGAAATATGCCCTAGAGGCAATAATAAAAGCATTATTATTATATTTCCTTGTTCATGATAATTGTCTTTATTCATGCTATAATTGTGTTATCCGGAAATCGTAATACATGTGTGAATAATAGACACCAACATGTCCCTAGTAAGCCTCTAGTTGACTAGCTCGTTGATCAACAGATAGTCATGGTTTCCTGACTATGGACATTGGATGTCATTGATAACGAGATCACATCATTAGGAGAATGATGTGATGGACAAGACCCAATCCTAAACATAGCACAAGATCGTATAGTTCGTTTGCTAGAGTTTTCCAATGTCAAAGTATCTTTTCCTTAGACCATGAGATCGTGTAACTCCCGGATACCGTAGGAGTGCTTTGGGTGTGCCAAACGTCACAACGTAACTGGGTGACTATAAAGGTATACTACGGGTATCTCCGAAAGTGTCTGTTGGGTTGACATGGATCAAGACTGGGATTTGTCACTCCGTATGACGGAGAGGTATCACTGGGCCCACTCGGTAATGCATCATCATAATGAGCTCAAAGTGACCAAGTGTCTGGTCACGGGATCATGCATTACGGTACGAGTAAAGTGACTTGCCGGTAACGAGATTGAACGAGGTATTGGGATACCGACGATCGAATCTCGGGCAAGTAACATATCGATTGACAAAGGGAATTGTATACGGGGTTGCTTGAATCCTCGACATCGTGGTTCATCCGATGAGATCATCGATGGAGCATGTGGGAGCCAACATGGGTATCCAGATCCCGCTGTTGGTTATTGACCGGAGAGCGATCTCGGTCATGTCTACATGTCTCCCGAACCCGTAGGGTCTACACACTTAAGGTTCGGTGACGCTAGGGTTGTAGGGATATGTATATGCAGTAACCCGAATGTTGTTCGGAGTCCCGGATGAGATCCCGGACGTCACGAGGAGTTCCGGAATGGTCCGGAGGTAAAGATTTATATATGGGAAGTCCTGTTTCGGCCATCGGGACAAGTTTCGGGGTCATCGGTATTGTACCGGGACCACCGGAAGGGTCCCGGGGGTCCACCGGGTGGGGCCACCTGTCCCGGGGGGCCACATGGGCTGTAGGGGGTGCGCCTTGGCCTACATGGGCCAAGGGCACCAGCCCCAAGAGGCCCATGCGCCTAGGGTTTCAAGGAGGAAGAGTCCTAGGAGGGGAAGGCACCTCCTAGGTGCCTTGGGGAGGAGGGATTCCTCCCCCTTGGCCGCACCCCCCTAGGAGATTGGATCTCCTAGGGCCGGCGCCCCCCCCCTTGGCCCTCCTATATATAGTGGGGGAAGGAGGGCTTTCATCCACGCCTTTGGTTGCCTCCTTCTCCCTCTCCAACACCTCCTCCTCCTCCATAGTGCTTGGCGAAGCCCTGACGGAGTACTGCAGCTTCACCATCACCACGCCGTCGTGCTGCTGCTGGAGCCATCTTCCTCAACCTCTCCTTCCCTCTTGCTGGATCAAGAAGAAGGAGACGTTACGCTGACCGTACGTGTGTTGAACGCGGAGGTGCCGTCCATTCGGTGCTAGGATCTCCGGTGATTTGGATCACGTCGTGTTCGACTACCTCAACCCCGTTCTTTGAACGCTTCCGCTCGCGATCTACAAAGGTATGTAGATGCATCCGATCACTCGTTGCTAGATGAACTCATAGATGGATCTTGGTGAAACCGTAGGAAAATTTTTGTTTTCTGCAACGTTCCCCAACAGTGGCATCATGAGCTAGGTCTATGCGTAGTTCTTCTTGCGCGAGTAGAACACAATTTGTTGTGGGTGTAGATGTTGTCAACTTTCTTGCCGCTACTAGTCTTATCTTGCTTCAACGGTATTGTGGGATGAAGCGGCCCGGACCAACCTTACACGTACGCTTACGTGAGACCGGTTCCACCGACTAACATGCACTAGTTGCATAAGGTGGCTGGCGGGTGTCTGTCTCTCCTACTTTAGTTGGAGCGGATTCGATGAAAAGGGTCCTTATGAAGGGTAAATAAAAGTTGACAAATCACGTTGTGGTTTCACGTAGGTAAGAAAACGTTCTTGCTAGAACCCTACTTCAGCCACGTAAAACTTGCAACAACAATTAGAGGACGTCTAACTTGTTTTTGCAGCAAGTGCTTTGTGATATGATATGGCCAAAGTTGTGATGAATGATGAATGATCTATATGTGATGTATGAGATGTTCATGCTATTGTAATAGGAATCACGACTTGCATGTCGATGAGTATGACAACCGGCAGGAGCCATAGGAGTTGTCTTTATTTTTTGTATGACCTGCGTGTCATTGAGAAACGCCATGTAAATTACTTTACTTTATTGCTAAACGCGTTAGCCATAGTAGTAGAAGTAATAGTTGGCGAGCAACTTCATGGAGACACGATGATGGGGATCATGATGATGGAGATCATGGTGTCAAGCCGGTGACAAGATGATCATGGAGCCCCAAGATGGAGATCAAAGGAGCTATGTGATATTGGCCATATCATGTCACTATTATTATTTGATTGCATTTGATGTTTATCATGTTTTGCATCTTGTTTACTTAGAACGACGGTAGTAAATAAGATGATCCCTCATAATAATTTCAAGAAAGTGTTCCCCCTAACTGTGCACCGTTGCGACAGTTCGTTGTTTCAATGCACCACGTGATGATCGGGTGTTTGATTCAAAACGTTCACATACAACGGGTGTAAGACAGATTTACACATGCAAACACTTAGGTTGACTTGACGAGCCTAGCATGTGTATAGACATGGCCTCGGAACACAGAAGACCGAAAGGTCGAGCATGAGTCGTATAGAAGATACGATCAACATGAAGATGTTCACCGACGTTGACTAGTCCGTCTCACGTGATGATCGGACACGGCCTAGTTGACTCGGATCATGTTATACTTAGATGACTAGAAGAGGGATGTCTATCTAAGTGGGAGTTCATTAAATAATTTGATTAGATGAACTTAATTATCATGAACTTAGTCTAAAATCTTTACAATATGTCTTGTAGATCAAATGGCCAACGTAGTCCTCAACTTCAACGCGTTCCTAGAGAAAACCAAGCTGAAAGACGATGGCAGCAACTATACGGACTGGGTCCGGAACCTGAGGATCATCCTCATAGCTGCCAAGAAAGATTATGTCCTACAAGCACCGCTGGGTGACGCACCTGTTCTCCCTGCAGAACAAGACGTTATGAACGCTTGGCAGGCACGTACCGATGACTACTCCCTCGTTCAGTGCGGCATGCTTTACAGCCTAGAGCCGGGGCTCCAAAAGCGTTTTGAGAGACATGGAGCATATGAGATGTTCGAAGAGCTGAAAATGGTTTTCCAAGCTCATGCCCGGGTCGAGAGATATGAAGTCTCCGACAAATTCTTCAGCTGTAAGATGGAGGAAAATAGTTCTGTCAGTGAGCACATACTCACTATGTCTGGGTTACATAACCGCTTGACTCAGCTGGGAGTTAATCTCCCGGATGATGCGGTCATTGACAGAATCCTCCAGTCGCTTCCACCGAGCTACAAGAGCTTTGTGATGAACTTCAATATGCAGGGGATGGAAAAGACCATTCCTGAGGTATTTGCAATGCTGAAATCAGCAGAGGTAGAAGTCAAGAAGGAACATCAAGTGTTGATGGTCAATAAAACCACTAAGTTCAAGAAGGGCAAGGGTAAAAAGAACTTCAAGAAGGACGGCAAGGGAGTTGCCGCGCCCGGCAAGCAAGCTGCCGGGAAGAAGCCAAAGAATGGACCCAAGCCCGAGACCGAGTGCTTTTATTGCAAGGGAAGTGGTCACTGGAAGCGGAACTGCCCCAAATACTTAGCGGACAAGAAGGCCGGCAAAACAAAAGGTATATGTGATATACATGTAATTGATGTGTACCTTACCAGTACTCGTAGTAGCTCCTGGGTATTTGATACCGGTGCAGTTGCTCACATTTGTAACTCAAAGCAGGGGCTGCGGAATAAGCGGAGACTGGCAAAGGACGAGGTGACGATGCGCGTCGGGAATGGTTCTAAGGTCAATGTGATCGCCGTCGGAACGCTAACTCTATATTTACCTTCGGGATTAGTTTTAAACCTTAATAATTGTTATTTAGTGCCAGCTTTGAGCATGAACATTGTATCGGGATCTCGTTTAATTCGAGATGGCTACTCATTTAAATCCGAGAATAATGGTTGTTCTATTTATATGAGAGATATGTTTTATGGTCATGCTCCTATGGTGAATGGTTTATTCTTAATGAATCTCGAGCGTAATGCTACACATATTCATAGTGTGAGTACCAAAAGATGTAAAGTTGATAATGATAGTCCCACATACTTGTGGCACTGCCGCCTTGGTCACATAGGTGTCAAACGCATGAAGAAGCTCCATGCAGATGGACTTTTAGAGTCTCTTGATTACGAATCATTTGACACGTGCGAACCATGCCTCATGGGTAAGATGACCAAGACTCCGTTCTCAGGAACAATGGAGCGAGCAACCAACTTATTGGAAATCATACATACTGATGTGTGCGGTCCAATGAGTGTTGAGGCTCGCGGTGGCTATCGTTATGTTCTCACCCTCACTGATGATTTGAGTAGATATGGGTATATCTACCTAATGAAACACAAGTCTGAAACCTTTGAAAAGTTCAAGGAATTTCAGAGTGAGGTTGAGAATCAACGTGACAGGAAAATCAAGTTTCTACGATCAGATCGTGGAGGAGAATACTTGAGTCACGAATTTGGCACACACTTAAGAAAATGTGGAATAGTTTCACAACTCACGCCGCCTGGAACACCTCAGCGTAATGGTGTGTCCGAACGTCGTAATCGCACTCTATTAGATATGGTGCGATCTATGATGTCTCTTACCGATTTACCGCTATCTTTTTGGGGCTATGCTTTAGAGACTGCCGCATTCACTTTAAATAGGGCTCCGTCGAAATCCGTTGAGACGACACCGTTTGAATTATGGTTTGGGAAGAAACCTAAGCTGTCGTTTCTGAAAGTTTGGGGATGCGATGCTTATGTCAAGAAACTTCAACCTGAAAAGCTCGAACCCAAGTCGGAAAAATGCGTCTTCATAGGATACCCTAAAGAAACTGTTGGGTATACCTTCTACCTCAGATCCGAAGGCAAGATCTTTGTTGCCAAGAATGGATTCTTTCTAGAGAAAGAGTTTCTCTCGAAAGAAGTAAGTGGGAGGAAAGTAGAACTTGATGAAGTGTTACCTCTTGAACCGGAAAATGGCACAACTCAAGAAAATGTTCCTGAGGTGCCTGCACCTACTAGAGAGGAAGTTATTGATGATGATCAAGATACTTCTGATCAAGCTCCTACTGAAATTCGAAGGTCCACAAGGACACGTTCCGCACCAGAGTGGTACGGCAACCCTGTCTTGGAAATCATGTTGTTAGACAACGGTGAACCTTCGAACTATGAAGAAGCGATGGCGGGCCCGGATTCCGACAAATGGCTAGAAGCCATGAAATCCGAGATAGGATCCATGTATGAAAACGAAGTATGGACTTTGACTGACTTGCCCGTTGAGCGGCGAGCCATAGAAAATAAATGGATCTTTAAGAGGAAGACAGACGCGGATGGTAATGTGACCATCTATAAAGCTCGGCTTGTCGCTAAGGGTTATCGACAAGTTCAAGGGGTTGACTACGATGAGACTTTCTCACCGGTAGCGAAGCTGAAGTCCGTCCGAATCATGTTAGCAATTGCCGCATTCTATGATTATGAAATATGGCAAATGGACGTCAAAACGGCATTCCTTAATGGTTTCCTTAAGGAAGAATTGTATATGATGCAGCCGGAAGGTTTTGTCGATCCTAAGAATGCTGACAAGGTGTGCAAGCTCCAACGCTCGATTTATGGGCTGGTGCAAGCATCTCGGAGTTGGAACATTCGCTTTGATGAGATGATCAAAGCGTTTGGGTTTACGCAGACTTATGGAGAAGCCTGCGTTTACAAGAAAGTGAGTGGGAGCTCTGTAGCATTTCTCATACTATATGTAGATGACATACTTTTGATGGGAAATGATATAGAACTCTTGGACAGCATCAAGGCCTATTTGAATAAGAGTTTTTCAATGAAGGACCTTGGAGAAGCTGCTTATATATTAGGCATCAAGATCTATAGAGATAGATCAAGACGCCTCATAGGTCTTTCACAAAGCACATACCTTGATAAGATATTGAAGAAGTTCAATATGGATCAATCTAAGAAGGGGTTCTTGCCTGTGTTACAAGGTGTGAAATTGAGCTCAGCTCAATGTCCGACCACGGCAGAAGATATAGAAGAGATGAGTGTCATCCCCTATGCCTCAGCCATAGGTTCTATTATGTATGCCATGCTGTGTACCAGACCTGATGTAAACCTTGCCGTAAGTTTGGTAGGAAGGTACCAAAGTAATCCCGGCAAGGAACACTGGACAGCGGTCAAGAATATCCTGAAGTACCTGAAAAGGACAAAGGAAATGTTTCTCGTTTATGGAGGTGACGAAGAGCTCGTCGTAAAGGGTTACGTCGACGCTAGCTTCGACACAGATCTGGATGACTCTAAGTCACAAACCGGATACGTGTATATTTTGAATGGTGGGGCAGTAAGCTGGTGCAGTTGCAAGCAGAGCGTCGTGGCGGGATCTACATGTGAAGCGGAGTACATGGCAGCCTCGGAGGCAGCACATGAAGCAATATGGGTGAAGGAGTTCATCACCGACCTAGGAGTCATACCCAATGCGTCGGGGCCAATCAAACTCTTCTGTGACAACACTGGAGCTATTGCACTTGCCAAGGAGCCCAGGTTTCACAAGAAGACAAGGCACATCAAGCGTCGCTTCAACTCCATTCGTGAAAATGTTCAAGATGGAGACATAGAGATTTGTAAAGTACATACGGACCTGAATGTAGCGGATCCGTTTACTAAACCTCTCCCTAGAGCAAAACATGATCAACACCAGAATTCCATGGGTGTTCGATTCATCACAGTGTAACTAGATTATTGACTCTAGTGCAAGTGGGAGACTGTTGGAAATATGCCCTAGAGGCAATAATAAAAGCATTATTATTATATTTCCTTGTTCATGATAATTGTCTTTATTCATGCTATAATTGTGTTATCCGGAAGTCGTAATACATGTGTGAATAATAGACACCAACATGTCCCTAGTAAGCCTCTAGTTGACTAGCTCGTTGATCAACAGATAGTCATGATTTCCTGACTATGGACATTGGATGTAATTGATAACGAGATCACATCATTAGGAGAATGATGTGATGGACAAGACCCAATCCTAAACATAGCACAAGATCGTATAGTTCGTTTGCTAGAGTTTTCCAATGTCAAAGTATCTTTTCCTTAGACCATGAGATCGTGTAACTCCCGGATGCCGTAGGAGTGCTTTGGGTGTGCCAAACGTCACAACATAACGGGGTGACTATAAAGGTATACTATGGGTATCTCCAAAAGTGTCTGTTGGGTTGACATGGATCAAGACTGGGATTTGTCACTCCGTATGACGGAGAGGTATCACTGGGCCCACTCGGTAATGCATCATCATAATGAGCTCAAAGTGACCAAGTGTCTGGTCACGGGATCATGCATTACGGTACGAGTAAAGTGACTTGCCGGTAACGAGATTGAACGAGGTATTGGGATACCGACAATTGAATCTCGGGCAAGTAACATATCGATTGACAAAGGGAATTGTATATGGGGTTGTTTGAATCCTCGACATCGTGGTTCATCCGATGAGATCATCGATGAGCATGTGGGAGCCAACATGGGTATCCAGATCCCGCTGTTGGTTATTGACCGGAGAGCGATCTCGGTCATGTCTACATGTCTCACGAACCCGTAGGGTCTACACACTTAAGGTTCGGTGACGCTAGGGTTGTAGGGATATGTATATGCAGTAACCCGAATGTTGTTCAGAGTCCCGGATGAGATCTCGGACGTCACAAGGAGTTCCAGAATGGTCCGGAGGTAAATATTTATATATGGGAACTCCTGTTTCGGGCATCGGGACAAGTTTCGGGATTATCGGTATTGTACCGGGACCACCGGAAGGGTCCCGGGGGTCCACCGGGTGGGGCCACTTGTCCCGGGGGGCCACATGGGCTGTAGGGGGTGCGCCTTGGCCTACATGGGCCAAGGGCACCAGCCCCAAGAGGCCCATGCGCCTAGGGTTTCAAGGAGGAAGAGTCCTAGGAGGGGAAGGCACCTCCTAGGTGCCTTGGGGAGGAGGGATTCCTCCCCCTTGGCCGCACCCCCCTAGGAGATTGGATCTCCTAGGGCCGCCCCCCCCCCTTGGCCCTCCTATATATAGTGGGGGGAAGGAGGGCTCTTCATTCATGCCTTTGGTTGCCTCCTTCTCCCTCTCCAACACCTCCTCCTCCTCCATAGTGCTTGGCGAAGCCCTGACGGAGTACTGCAGCTTCACCATCACCACGCCGTCGTGCTGTTGCTGGAGCCATCTTCCTCAACCTCTCCTTCCCTCTTGCTGGATCAAGAAGAAGGAGACGTTACGCTGACCGTACGTGTGTTGAACGCGGAGGTGTCGTCCGGTCGGTGCTAGGATCTCCGGTGATTTGGATCACGTCGTGTTCGACTACCTCAACCCCGTTCTTTGAACGCTTCCGCTCGCGATCTACAAAGGTATGTAGATGCATCCGATAACTCGTTGCTAGATGAACTCATAGATGGATCTTGGTGAAACCGTAGGAAATTTTTTGTTTTCTGCAACGTTCCCCAACAGGGTAAATATTGGGTTGTCTCCGAACAAGCGCTTTTCTTTAATGCCTTTTAGCTAGGCATGATGATGACAATGATGCTCACCTAAAAGATACGAATTGAATCATCACGGGAGCATCATGAAGCATATGACTAGCACATTTAAGTCTAACCCACTTCCTATGCATAGGGATTTTTTGAGAAAACAACTTATGGGAACAATAATCAACTAGCATAGGAAGGTAAAACAAGCATAGTTTGAAGATTTTAAGCACATAGGGAGGAAACTTGATATTATTGCAATTCCTACAAGCATATGTTCCTCTCTCATAATAATTTTCAGTAGCATCATGAATGAATTCAACAATATAACCAGCACCTAAATCGTTCTTTTCATGATCTACAAGCATAGAAAATTTATTACTCTCCACATAAGCAAATTTCTTCTCATGAATAGTAGTGGGAGAAAACTCAACAAAATAATTATCATGTGAGGCATAATCCAATTGAAAACTAAAATCATGATGACAAGTTTCATGGTTATCATTATTCCTAATAGCATACAAGTCATCACAATAATCATCACATATAGCAACTTTGTTCTCATAATCAATTGGAACCTCTTCCGAAATAGTGGAATCATCACTAAATAAAGTTGACACTCTTCCAAATCCACTTTCATATTTATCACAATAAGATTCAACATCCTCCAAAATAGTGGGATCACTACTTCCTAAAGTTGACACTCTTCCAAACCCACTTTCATCAATATAATCATCATAAATAGGAGGCATGCTTTCATCATAATTAATATTCTCATAAAAACTTGGGGGACAAAAAATATCATATTCATCAAACATAGCTTCCCCAAGCTTGTGGCTTTGCATATCATTAGCATCATTGATATTCAAGGAATTCATACTAACAACATTAAAATCATGATCATCATTCAAAGATTCAGTACCAAGCATTTTAATGCATTCTTCTTCTAGCACTTGAGCACAATTTTCCTTTCCATCATACTCACGAAAGATATTAAAAAGACGAAGCGTATGAGACAAACTTAACTCCATTTTTTTAGTTTTCTTTTATAAACTAAACTAGTGATAAAACGAGAAACAAAGAGATTCGATTGCAAGATCTAAAGATATACCTTCAAGAACTCACCTCCCCGGCAACGGCGCCAGAAAAGAGCTTGATGTCTACTACACAACCTTCTGCTTGTAGACGTTGTTGGGCCTGCAAGTGCACAGGTTTGTAGGACAATAGCAAATTTCCCTCAAGTGGATGACCTAAGGTTTATCAATCCGTGGGAGGCTTAGGATGAAGATAGTCTCTCTCAAACAACCCTGCAACAAAATAACAAAGAGTCTCTTGTGTCCCCAACACACCCAATACAATGGTAAATTGTATAGGTGCACTAGTTCGGTGAAGAGATGGTGATACAAGTGCAATATGGATAGTAAATATGTGTTTTTGTAATCTGAAAATATAAAAACAGCAAGGTAACTAATGATAAAAGTGAGCGTAAACGGTATTGCAATGATAGGAACAAGGCCTAGGGTTCATACATTCACTAGTGCAAGTTCTCTCAACAATAATAACATAGATAGATCATATAACAATCCCTCAACATGCAACAAAGAGTCACTCCAAAGCCACTAATAGCGGAGAACAAACAAAGAGATTATGGTAGGGTACAAAACCACCTCAAAGTTATCCTTTCTGGTCTATCTATTCAAGAGTTCGTAGTAAAATAACATAAAGCTATTCTTTCTGCTCAATCCATCATAGAGTTCATACTAGAATAACACCTTAAGACACAAATCAACCAAAACCCTAATGTCACCTAGATACTCCATTGTCACCTCAAGTATCCGTGGGCATGATTATGCGATATGCATCACACAATCTCATATTCATCCAACCAACACAAAGTACTTCAAAGAGTGCCCCAAAGTTTCTAACGGAGAGTCAAGAAAACGTGTGCCAACCCCTATGCATAGGTTCATGGGCGGAACCCGCAAGTTGGTCACCAAAACATACATCAAGTGGCACGTGATATCCCATTGTCACCACAGATAAACACGGCAAGACATACATCAGGTGTTCTCAAACAAAAGACTCAGTCCGATAAGACAACTTCAAGAGGGAAACTCAATTCATCATAAGAGAGTAGAGGGGGAGAAACATCATAAGATCCAACTATAATAGCAAAGCTTGCGATACATCAAGATCATGCCATAGAGAGAACACGAGAGAGAGAGAGAGATCAAACACATAGTTACTGGTACATACCCTCAGCCCCGAGGGTGAACTACTCCCTCCTCGTCATGGAGAGCACCGCGATGATGAAGATGGCCACCGGTGATGGATTCCCCCTCCGGCAGGGTGCCGGAACAGGCTCCCGAGAGGTTTTTGGTGGCTACAGAGGCTTGCGGCGGCGAAACTCCCGATCTATCTTCTCCGTGGATGTTTTTAGTGTACGTGGGACTATATAGGCGAAAGAAGTCGGTCGGGATCTGCTCGAGGGGCCCACGAGACAGGGGGCGCGCCCAGTAGGGGGGGCCTATCTCCTGGCCTCCTCGAGGATCTTCTGACGTGAACTCCAAGTCCCCAGGATGATATTCTTCCAAAAAATCATGCTGCCGAAGGTTTCATTTCGTTTGGACTCCGTTTTATATCCCTTTTCTTCGAAATACTGAAACAGGCAATAAAACAGCAATATGGGTCGGGCCTCCGGATAATAGGCTAGTCCCAAAAGTAATATAAAAGTGTATAATAAAGCCCAAAATCATTCAAAACAGGTAATAAAATAGCATGAATGCTTCATAAATTATAGATACGTTGGAGACGTATCAACTAGCTATGTAATCATCATAGTCATAGTGTAGCACATCATCATCTTCAAACTCATTTCTAGCTAGCTAATTAATTACGCCTGCTGCTCTCTCTCAGGTAAAATAACATAAAACATGTGTAGCTCTTCTGCTTCATCAAGTTGGAGCATGCAGATGAACCTGTCTCCTAATCGTGGGTTGCGCTTCTGATTGCTGCCCCCTAGTACTTCTCTGCGACCGTTCACAATTTTGCTCTAGTCTTTCACTACTAAGCATTCCTCGCTATTAGAAATCCTGTATGCACTAAAGTGCATTGTAGGATATCTTGGCCGTAAGCTAACAATTCTCATTCGACCTTTAGTCTCCATCCAATGAGGCACAACATTCATCGGGAGTCCCTGTTGAAGAACATCGTATAGTAACATACTTAGCAATGAAGTTTAGCTTAAAAAATAATGTATGCAAAAGATGCACTGAGGACAAATAGTAAAAATCTTACCATCGTTCCTAAATAGATGTGACCGTAGTTAAGTGCAAACACTATTGGTTGCACGTTTTGAGTACTAAGAGTTTCAAGTCCAAAAAAATAATTTGTCTTGAAAGTATGAAGATCCTCAAGCCATGAAACATAATGACTTGTCTCCTCGCAGTTTAGTTCAGCCCCGGGATAGTAGTAGGTCCTATCTACCAAGCGCCGAACATGTTTGCTTGATTGGAAATAAGCTGTCAATAGAAATTAGTTGTCAACTATTTTTGAATAAACAATATCAAAGACATAAATATGGTTGAGAAACTCACATAATGGTATAACTGGAGGTGTCTGCACATCGACCCAGATATCGATATTACCTTCCATATCCTCTCCCGGACGAATATGAAAGGTGATAGCCATATCAGGCTCAAATGCATAAGTCCTACATAGTGCTTGCCAAGTTTTGCATCCAAAATAGGTGTAGGTGTTTGCGTTGTATAATTTTGCGTGGAAAATACAACCATGCTCGGTCTTCAAGTAAACTCTCTTTACCACCATAGTAGTTTTAATAGGACTGAAACCTATCTTATCCAAGACAAAAACTCTTGCATGGCAGGGGATACGCTAGTAGAATAGTAACAAAGTTAAATTATAAGTTGAAGCAAATGAAGTAGATGCCATGCTTAATTACCAAAAAAGACTTGTCGTTGTGACTTACGGTATCCACTTCGAAGTTCTCGTCCAGCTTGATGCTGAAGCGCCTATCATCATCTAGGAAGATTCTGTCGCACATGCCGTGCTCGTCTTCGCAGTATTTGCAAATAACGAAAACCTTTTCGTCATCAGTCATTTCCTATGTTCATAGTTGAAACATTAATTGAAAATCGATCGAAGACAACTATCAGGATACTCAACACACAAATCCTAGGCACTCGATATTTCCTACATATTCTGGCACAAGTTATGCAAAAATTTACGAAAAAATCCGGCATGACCTTGCTAAAATAGGACATATCGAGCGCCTGAAATTTGCCGGAATGGAAATTAATCTACACTCCGCAAAACACAGGCCACTCAGAGGTGTAACCTGCAAACATGACCGGCCACTTGGGCAAGCACATATCCTATTTTAGCAACACAAGATATACATTTCAAAATATCTTATAGGACTCATATTGACATGAGCATTCAATAAGCAAAACCAAATCGTAAAATAAATAAGTATTCAAATTAGCATGCATTCAATAAGCAAAAGTAAATCATCTCTTGCGTTCATACATCGTCGAATATTATCACTAATACATCCCGAATAGTATCATACATATAATAACATCACTAATACAACTAAAACCCTAGCGAACGACGGGTATCAGCTCGGGTGGTGGACACCCAAAGAGAAGGAACCATCACACGATCATAGCTTCAGTGAGATCCCTGGAGAACCTGCCAGGTATTGGAGAACCTGTGCTCCAGCGCAAACAAGTAGCGACGGACGTGCGCGTCCTCCTCGCTGACGCGGTGACGTACCACCTCCGTAGGGTCCTCAAGCCTCTCGACTTTCACTGGCCCACGCGACCACCACCAAAGAAGGTTCGGGTCAACGACGGGCTGACTCCTCACTAAGCTGCGCCCCCCGGTAGGTAGTGCCTCCCAGTACCAGCCCGGAGCCCAGTTCCGGACATGGCCCATCTAGTCAAGCAGGTGTCCTCCACCGAGTCGACGACGAGGATGCGGGATAGGCATCGTCGACGTCGATGCGGGAAAAATTGCTTTAACTAAAAAAATAACAACAAATGTGACATCTTAAACTAGTTCTATTAATTCAACTAATTCTTACTAAAAATAAACTTAACAAAAATAAAAATAAACTAGTACCTAATTAGTACCTAGTTCTTAATATTTAATTTGTACCTAGGAACTACTGCCCTAATTACCATCTAATTTGATGAACCTAGGATGTGGAAAGTGGTAGCGGATATTCCAATTATCCAACTTAAAAGTGAAATAAGTGGTAAAATTTTACGCGTTCTATGATTCATCTTAGAAATTTGATTCGTTTCCACTCTTATATGAACCCTAACTAATTTGAGCCGCATCCGCATCCGATTCGTTTCCACCCTTACATGAACCCTAACTAATTTGATGCAACTAAAATTCGAAGAACCCTAGGCAGAGGTAGGTGAGAAGGAGGAGCAGGAGTGCTCACCTCGGGTGCCTGCGGCGAGGGAGGGGCAGGTGGCGTCGAGGTCGGGGTCGGGGCTCGGGCGCGTGGCGGAGGACGGCGTCGAGGTCGGGGTCGGGGGCGGTGTCCGGGGCAGCCTCGAGGTCGGGGGCGGGGGCGGCAACGAATCCGGGGTCGGGGCGGCATCAAGGGTGTGCGGAGAGCGCGCGGCGGCTGATGGGCGACGGCGGCGGCGAGAGCGGAGGAGTTGGATTTGGGGGAAGTGGTCGTGGGGAAGGACGAACCCCGTGGTTAAGTTAGACGTAGCAGTAGCGCGTTCCAGAAAGCGCGTTACTGACAAGTTAGCTATAGCGCGTTCTGCGATACGCACTACAGCTACTCCTTTCTCTTTCCCCTTTTTCATTTATTTTTCTTTACAATTTATTTTTTCCCTTTCACCTTCTTATATTTCTTTCATTTTCATTTGCTTTTCTATTTGCTTTCCATTTAATTTTACATCCTTTAGCAGTAGCGCGTTTCAGCGTAAATGCGCTGCTACAAAGCAAGTAGCCGTAGGGTGGTTCTATATAGATTGCTACTACTATGTGTAGCCTATCGGCTAAGCCGTGGGAATTTTAGTAGTAGCGTGTTCATATTCAGGCGCGCTACTGCTAGGATCTGTAGCGTGGTTTCCAATAGCGCGCTACTGCTACTTAGCACAAGCATGCGTTTTTGACCGCGCTACTGCTAAAGTTCTGTGTATAAGGTTTTCCCTAGTAGTGTGCTACTATGAAGTTATTACTATGTTTTTCAACAGATGATCCTGAAGGAGTGTGTGCCTCATCTGATGTTTCTGAAAGGTCGGGTTGATGTTTTGAATATACAGCCAGGTCATCCTATGAATCACTCCTGTTCATATCGGATTTCTAAAAGCAATGAAGACATGACAACCAAAGATTGGAACAAATGTATGGCCACTCGTAAGGAGGTACTTGGAAGCAACATTAAGCGAAGTGCAAGAATTGGAGACATGATAATCTCCATTCTCCATAATGGAGAGTCTGGGCCTATCTTGTTTTATGCTATTTTACCTAAGAGAAGGTAGTAGGTTCTAGCTAATACTCATGATCATGTGCGATCATGTGCTAAGAACTACTAAGTAGGATAGGTTAAATGACTATGATGATGATGTGGTATCGAGTAGAAGTTGTATGATCGATGATGATGAGCAGGACTTGTTATTATGATACCAATGATGAGTTATTTATTATTATGATCGATGATGCATGATGCTAAGTTTTTATATGAGCCTGATGAGTTATTATATATATCAGTAGGTGAAATGAACATGGAATAGATTCAAGTGGAGGCAGCATGTGGTGCACATCGAAAGTACTACTAATCCAAACTAGATCAAGTTTGGATTAATAGTACTTTCGACATGCACCACATGTTGCCTCCACTTGAATCTACTCCACGTTCATTTCACCCACTGTTATATATAATAACTAATCATGGTCATAAAATCATATGATGAAAGTACTGTATATAAAACCACAACGAAAATAAGCTGTATTTTCAAAAATACAGGAAAAGTTAGCAGCACCGCTTTTCTAAAGAAATGCTACTGCTACTTTCTATTATCTGTAGCGCTTTCTCAAAGCAAGCGCTACTGCTAACTTGGTATAGCAGTAGCGCTGGCAATCCAGCATTACTGCTAACAGTTAGCTGTAGCGCCTTAGTGGTACCGCTTGTACAAGTGCTACTAGTAGCTATAAAACCACCGCTACTACTAGGGTCTTCCCTAGTAGTGGGAAGAGAGAAGGAAGGGGAGGAATTCGGCCTCCCCCTTCCTTCCCTCCTCCCCCCTCTGGTGAAAAAGGAAAGGGGGGTGAATTGGGGAGGAACCCCAAGTATTATTCGGACTACTTGGGCCACCCCCCTTGGCTGCTCCCTCTCCCTCCCACCTATATATATGAAGGGGGGAGGCGCCTAGAACACACAACAACATCTGTTAGCCGTGTGCGGCGCCTCCCTCCACAGATTACACCCTCGTTCATATTCTCGTAGTGCTTTGGCGAAGCCCTGCGCGGATCACTTCACCATCACCGTCACCGTGTCGTCATGCTGACGGAACTCATCTACTTCCTCGACACTTTGCTGGATCAAGAGTTCGAGGGACGTCATCAAGCTGAACGTGTACAGAACTCAGAGGTACCGTACCACCAGTAGAAAAGAGGGCTTTGGATCATGCCGGGTCAGCCCATTAGTCCCGGTTCAGTCCAGAACCGGGACCCATGGGGGCATTGGTCCCGGTTTGTGAGCCCAGGGGGCCGGCCGGGCCACGTGGGCCATTGGTCCTGGTTCGTCTGGACCTTTTGGTCCCGGTTGGTGGGACGAACCGGGACCAATGGTCCTGGCTCCTGGCCCACCACCATTGGTCCTGGTTGGTGGCTTGAACCTGGACAACAGGCTGCCCTTTAGTCCCGGTTCATGCCACGAACCGGGACCATTGAGGTGCCTATATATACCCTCGCCCGCGAGCATAGCACTCCACTGCTTTGTTTTTCTCTGGCCGGGGAGGGGAGGGCTTTGTGGTGCTCTAGCTCACCTCCTATGCACATGAGGTGTTCGATGAAATGCCCGAGCCACACTAGTTAAGCTTTCTCCTCTCGAAGCACGACCTCCGAACTCTATTTTTCTCGAGATTTGTCTAGGTTTATATTAGCGGCCCGTCACGCCCCGTTCTCGTCTTCACTATCATCAATCGCCCATGCCGATCTCGTCTCCGGCACCACCGTGGTGAGCCTCTTGTTCTTATCTTCTTTCTAAAAGAAAAAATTATACATACCCGAAAGTAAGTACTACTAGCTAGCTAGTTGCGCGCATCTCCCGTTGATTCTATAGCTATACTTTCATCAATGCCACTTATAATGCTTCATTATCAGTTTGATTGACCTCTATTTCTCGTAAAGTGCTTGTGGCAGGAACAAGGGAATGATTACTGTGGATACTACGTGTGCGACTTCATCTACAATGTGACTAACAAAAATAAGCGGGGCTACTCTAAAAGACAATATGAACTGCGTAAGCAATAATATTCACAATTTCATTTTATTACACCATCATTTCTGTTGAGTTTCATTCATATATATGTATTAACCCCCTTCTTCAAATTAGACGTGGCAGATGCGGAATGAACTCCTACCACAAGATCGCATGAAAGCAATTCAAGAGGAATTGGCGGGATTCTTTCTTGACCACGTCATCAATAAAGCCGGAGAATACCATGTGGAAGTTGATTTCAATTGCTAGGGGATTGTAAGAGATCTTACATATTTCATATGTATGTAGCCAATAGCGTCGGATAGATAATACGAAAACTTGTTGTTCGACCAATCTCTCGGAGAAGGAGAGGTCGATCGATCACTTCTCTCGGTATGCATGACGAACTTCTGTACTTAATGGTTTCCTTCATTTTCTTACTAGCTAGGGTGTCGAGGGACTCTCTATGTATAGTACGTAGCATCGACCAAGCATGGACATAAGAGAGGACACTTCTCTCTATTAATTAGCTAGCTAACACAATATATGAAACACCAAAATTAACCCCCCAAAACCTTCAACCCCCTCCCCCCCTTTCAAAAAAAACAAAAAAACCCAACCCCTCAAATGCTGACGCGTGGATGCCTTTTGGTCCCAGTTGGTGCCACCAACCGGCACCAAAGGCCCTCCTGCCTGGGCTCGGCGCACCGGCCACGTGGAGGCCCATCTGTCCCGGTTCGTGTTCGAACCGGGACTAAAGGTTTAGGGCATTAGAAACGACCCTTTAGTCCCAGTTCAAGAACCTGGACAAAAGGCCCTTACCAACCGGGGCGAATGGGGCTTTTTCTACTAGTGTACGTTCGGTGCTTGCTCGGTCGGAACGAGAAGAAGTTTGACTACATCAACCACATTGTTAAACGCTTCCACTTTCGGTCTACGAGGGTACATAGACACACCCTCCACCTCTCATTGCTATGCATCTCCTAGATAGATCTTGCGTGAGCATAGGAATTTTTTTGAAATTGCATGCTACGTTCCCCAACATTTACATGACGGGCTTCGGACACGCATCAGACACTGGTTGATGGGGTAGAGCTTCCGCTACCCACCTCCCTACAATCGTTCAAAACACCACCTACCTCCCAAACAAGCTCGATGACTAGATTACTACAACCTTAGTGCCAAAGGCACCCTTCAAAAGGAGGAAGCTGGGGACATGGCTAGGGATTCATGAACCATACTGCAAGGACATGGAGGTGTTTTTTTTCCTTAAGTGGGAGTTCAACCTAATGACACTGCCAGACTGACTTTGCCCGGTGCACCTGCTACAGGACGACATGGACGGCCTCGTACCTATCGCGCACACTAGACACATACCTGAGAGGGTCAACTACCACAAGCTCCCCAATAGAGGCGACATATGGTGGCGTGGCATAGGGCCCTCCCATCCCTCCCTCCAGAAGTTAGGCCTCTCATCCTACCGCAGGTGTTGTCTAACCCTTTTATTTTCATGATTGGGTGTTGCTTATTGATTTGATCATATGATCACTACTGGAATCACCTACTTTGCTGAGAGTCGAAGACACTTTATGAAGGCCCAAAAATACTCGACAGAGACTTTCCCGAGGACTTTCCTCAGCAAAAGCCATTTAGCAGTGTTAGCCAATTTGGAAAGGTAATAATAACGAATTACACTTCCATTGTTAGCCATGAGCTTTACTCAACTTCTCATAGAGATTATGTTAAGAAAGGATTACGTTCATCTTGCATAGAACACCAACATATATTGCAGAACTGAACTTAGATGTTTTTTTGTCATCAACTTTCCAATTGCACGATCAAATCGTTTTAAATTTCATATAAAGAGTGATCTTGATTATTCACACAAGCTTTTTTTTGCTTCATCATGATAAATCTGCCATTGCTATGGTTTTGATTCTTGAAAAAAATTCTATGCCTTCAAAGGTACCTATAGCATTTGTACTGGTTTATTGTAAGTGTGTGGCTCATGGTAGAATATCCGTGCAGTTCCCCAAATATATTAGATGTCAGAGCCGATCAAGTGTGTTCTTTTTGATTTAGTTTGCACATATTTAAAAGCAAATGTCAACAACATGCACTACTAGGGAAAAGCCTATACACAGAATCTTACCAGCAGCGCGCTTTAAAATAAGGCGCTGCTGCTACGTAGCAGTAACACGCAAACATAACTCGCTGCTGAAATAAATATAGCAGTAGCGCGCCCGCTCTGAGAAGCGCTACTGCTATAATTCGCACGAGGCCGCCGCGAGGCTAGTTCTAGCGGCAGCACATTATCACGAAGAGCGCTACTTCTACGGATCATAGTAGCAGTGCATTTCACCAATAAGCGCTACTGCTAAGTTTACTACAAAAATTTAGTCCCACCTCGCTCCGTGAAGAGAGTTTCTACCACCTTAAATATGTTATTTCTCAAACTTTGACAAGAACTTGGTCTTCATTGAACTCCATGTGTAGAATTTGTGGCCGCAATATGAATTTAAACCGGTGAGGACTCATATTGACAAATCAGATTGTACACAAAAAGATCATTGATGATCAATGTATTTTTGAAGTCTATTTTTACATGCTGACACATAGCAGTAGCGCTTTCTTTGTGAAAGGCGCTACTCCTAGGTAGTTTAGCAGTAGCGCCTTTCTCTATAGCGCGCTACTGCTAAGCCATTCCATCTCCCACCCCCCCTCTCCTCTATCCGATCCACTCGCACTGACACAGTCACTAGATCTCCCCGTCAACCACCCACGCTGGTCCTCCCCCGTCGCCCCTCCTCCCTCTGCGCCGCCGTCACCTCCTCCTCCTTGCTGGACTCGGTACCGGCCTCCTCCTCCGTCCTCCCCCCACTCTCCGTTAGCCGGCCCCTCCTTGCTCTGCCTTCCTCCTCCGTCCTCCCTCCACTGGCCGCCGGCCGGCCCCTCCTCGCTCTGCCTTCCTCCTCCGTCCTACTTTCTTCTCCCTCCTCGAGTCGCCCCTCCTTCTCCCTCCTCCCTTCTACATTTTGATTTAGTAGGCTAGTTCATATGCAACATTTTGATTTAGTTGATATGATTTAGTTGATTTAGTAGGCTAGTTGATTTAGAACATTTTGATTTAGTTGATTTAGTATGCTAGTTGATTTAGTAAGCACCATTTTATTGTTATTTTTTCTTGTTATTTTTTCTGTACATGGATAGGTAGATGCTTTTTTTGTAATAAGTTATTTTTTGGCAAAATGTAGGTGGTACCTTGTCATCTAATATGTTACTAGATCTTAGGATTATAATTGTCCATCAAATTGCTTCTTGCGGAAGAACCAAAAATATCACTTGCTACTGTTTTTCTTTCCTGTGAAGTGGATCGTTAATCCTTTTCTCATATTGCTATAGGAAAAATGGCGCCACCACCACCACCACTATGTCGACTGTGCAAGTCAAGGTGCGCCAGCAGCCTTGCAACTGGCAAGCTGTTTGGCATCTAGTTCCAGCCGATTTTTCGTCATGCGGCGGTAAGAAATTAGATAAAATGTAACAACTATTTTATTTTTAGTGTTGGCATTACTGCATTGTGTCATTTTGCTTATTTTACACAGATCATCCAATGCAATGTGAGGTTGAAATTCAACAAGCTGATAGGAGACACTGCGACATTTGAGGCTCCTGGGGGGGCGTACACTATGGAGGTCGAGAAAGGACGCAATATGTTGCAGATTGGAGGAGACGGATGGGCCCGTTTCCTCACCAGCATGCGTCTTACTAGTGGTGAGTTGATCAGCTTCTCCTTCAGAGCAGGAAGACCCAAGATGGCTGTCATTTATCTCAACCTGGTGGAATATGACGAAGATGATGAAGATGATGAAGATAATGAGGACCCACTCGATAAAGATGATGAGGACCCACTTCATGAAGCCATCGTAGCTCAAAGAATGAGGCTGAGCGAGGAGGAGGTGTCCAACCTGTGGGACATAATTCCTCCACGTGATGACTTTGTCGGGGTGCCATTCGTGACCCGCCTGACAAGTACCATGGTTGATTGACATGATATGGTATGTTATACTTACAAATGCAAATTATCCGATGAAATACTTAGTGTACAGTCCAATGATATGGTATGTTGTGTGGAATCTAGTCGATGATATGTTTTAGTGTAGAGTTCGATCACATGCTTATTAGTGTAGAATCCAAGGAACTATTAATAGTGTAGATAATCCATATATACTTATTTGCAAGAGTATGTGCGAGGCTATTTATTAATTGATATGTTTTTTATTCAGAAATTGGCAAAGAGCATATCTGTGAGTTATGGGATCGAGCCTGATGAAGAAGGCTCAGCTGGACTACGCCTTACTGCAAGGGGCTCCGTCACAACCTATACTTACCGCGTGGACACGGACGGTAGCACGCACTTAAACTCGGTTGGGTGGAAGAAATTCCTCGATGGCAAGAATCTTCATGTTGGACAGGTCATCCTAATTACTATCAGGAACACCAACTGCCCAGGCTTGAGGATGATGATTGTCTTCGATATCATCTAGAACTACATATGTGTGTGTGGCTATATCATCTAGAACTACATATGATGATCGTCGTCGATATCATCTAGAACTACATATGATGATCGTCGTCGATATCATCTAGAACTACATATGATGATCGCCGTCGATATGACCTTGTACTGCTTGAGGATGCATGTTGAGTATGCATGAAATTGTTATCCAGTACTCCCTTCGTTCCAAATTACTCGTCGTGGTTTGAACTAAAACCACGACGAGTAATTTGGAACGAATGGAGTACTACCTAGTACTTATAATGGTTTATGAATTTGATATCTAGTAGTACCTAGCATCTGAAAGGGAAAGGGGTACAATGGGAAAATGATGAAACATATACAGTAGCGAGGGACAACAAAATCACTACAGCTAACTAATAGTAGCGCGTTCCGCAAAAGCGCTGCTGATATCGTCAACAGTAATAGCGCGGATGCGGACCGCGCTACTACTATAAATTAGCTGTAGCGCCTTATTAGTAGCGCGGCCACCCGCCCTGCTGCTAGCCTCAAAACCCGCGCTACTACTAGGGTTTTCCCTAGTAGTGAGGTGCAGGTGCAGTCTCTAACTATTACCCTTTCCAAGGAGGGTTTCTCACCACCGCCCCACCATCTAAGAAATTTAGGTTCCCTCGCCTCCGGCCGCAATCTTGGCACTGCGAGGTGGGTGGGTGGAGGGGGGGACCTCGGATCTTCAAGACCTCTATGTTTTTGTCAACGACTTGCGATCATCATACTTTTGTGAGAATAAATTTCCTCTCATTTTTTTGTTGGTGCCACGAGACTAGAGAGTTTTCTGTCTTCACAGGTCCGATTATTGGAAATATTCATGCGGATGGAAAAGTGACAACATTGTTGCTCCAGTCCAATTGCAGACTCTTTACCAAAGTCTCTGGAGTATTTCTTCGAGTAGAGATTTATACCGCGAAGAAGGTGTTTTCAAGAGGAGTTACTTTGCATTTTTTTTATCGCAAGTCCAAACCAATGTACTTGTAATTGTTATGAGTATGAATAAAGTTATAAGTGTTTCTAAAAAACACTATTACACTTTCCATTAATATTTAATAACAAGGCCTGATAAATTGTATTCTTTTTTGTTGAGTTTGTACACGTTTAAAAGCAAATATGAACACCAGCTGCAGGTGCAGTCTCAAATACGCTACCTCTCTCTCTCAGGACCCGTGGGCCGTGGCCTACCTGCGTACGTACGAGCCAGAAAAAAAAAAGCCGAGCGAGCAGAGTCCGTTTCCAGCAGCCGCGAGCTGGACCTCTGTCCGACTCGGCCGGGATGTGGTAGCACTACATAATATAAGCCGGCCAAGGGAGGCAGTGGCTCTTGGAACCGAAAGGTCGAGCCATCAACTGGGTTCATCACACAACCAAACGCAATCGCGAGGAAGAGATGCTGATGGCTCAACTCGCATGGATGGCTAGGACGCTGTCGATGGCCGGCAGCTATGGCCAGAAATCGAAGACCAAGAAGAGGCCGGCCGAAGGAACAGTGCACGACATGGAGAAGAGGGTCATGGAGGCGGTCCGGGCAAGGGGACGCGCCCGATCAAGTTGGTTCCAGAGGTTCATGGCCGCATCCGACAGGGCCGATAAGGCCGTCCAAGATTTCATCGAGCATCGCATCAGCTTGCGCGCCGCCAGCAAAACGTCACCGTGCTTGTCTTGCATCTCATCAGCCTGCGCACTAGCAAACTCGACGATTTATGGTCTCTGTTTGCTCTTCTTGTTTGTATCAGTGTGCTCGTCAGAGATCTTGTAATCTGTTTTCTTCCTCAGTTTTCTACTGTATATAGAAGGTTGTAGAGATTTTACGGAACACCCCATGTACTTCATATTTATGTTGTGATGAATTTAAATATTGACTGACTAGGATGGAGAAATCTTCTTTGATACTCTCCATTCACTGATCGGGACGGCGCATGCTAGAAACCACACTCCTGACTTGGAGTTCTTGGGCATGACCGCAGGTGAAGTTAATTACAATAAACTACCACATTTACGGCTAGGTTAGCATAAAACCACCAAGTCGCTAATCCGTTGCAAAAAACACCGCAATTTCTCTAATCTTATTGCAAAAGTCAATGATCGGGTGATTTGGTCCATTTGATCGCTTTCTGACAAGTGGGACCGAATTTGAAGAAGCTGACTTGGCAAAGAATTGACATACACACCCCTGGAATCTAAAACAAAACACAATCAACCCCCCCTCCTATGGCTGGCTATGCCTCCGCCCCTGCTTCGGACGACGGGAGGTCAATGACGAGCTCGCATGGATGAGGGAGGGTCGCGGGCGGAGGGTCGGGCGAGGTGCTGGAAAGGGCAGCGCCTTCCGCCCCGCCATGGCCATAGCCTTCCACTGCTGCTAACGCCCTCCATGCTCCGAGCCGGGACGACGCTGTGGAGGGGCGACTGACGGAGCTCAACCTCCCGCAGCATGTCGTCCGACAGCCGCCACAGCAACCTCCCGCTGCCTCCCGGCGTCGCGTTGCTCCGGCAACCACTGTCGCTTCCCCGGATCCCCGACCTCCATCGACCTCATGTCTCCCTCCGCATCCGTGGACCATCAAGTAGCCCAAGGCCGACGCTGCCATGAGGGCGTTGTTGTAGAGATTTTACCGAACATCCCATGTACTTTATATTTGCGTTGTGACGAATTTAAATATTGGCACACTAGGATGGAGAAATCTTCTTTGACACTTTTCATTCACTGATCGGGATGGCGCATGCATGCTAGAAACCACACTCTTGACTTGGAGTTCTTGGGCATGACCGCAGTTGGAGTTAATTACAAGAATCTACCACATTTACAGCTAGCTTTGCATAAAACCACAAAGTCGGTAATCTGTTGCAAAATACACCATAATTTCTCTAATCATATTGCAAAAAGCAATGATCAGGTGATTTGGTCTGTTTGATCGCTTTCTGACAAGTGGGACCGTATTTGAAGGAGCTGAATTGGCAAATAATTGGCATACACACACCTGGAATCTAAAACAAAACGCAATCAACCCTCCCCCTCCTCTGGCCGGTTGCGCCTCCGCCCCTGCTCCGGATGACGGGAGGTCAACGTCGAGCTCGCATGGATTAGGGAGGGTCGCATGCGGAGGGTCGGACGATGTGCCGGAAACGGTAGTGCCTTCCGCCCCGCCATGGCCGTAGCCTTCCACTGCTCCTACCGCCAGCAATGCTCCGAGCCGGGACGGCGCTATAGAGTGGCGATGGCCGGAGCTCAACCCCCCACAACATGTCGTCCGGCAGCCACCGCCGCAACCTCCTGCTGCCTCCCAGCGTCGCACTGCTCCAGCAACCACTGTCGCATCCCCGGATCCCCGACATCCGTCGACCTCATGGCTCCCTCTGCAGCCATGGGCCATCAAGTAGCCAAAGGCCGAAGTCATAGTGAGGGCGCTGCTGCTGCCGCATGATTGGTTGCGCCCGTCGAGCCAGTGAGGCACCAGCTAGATCGTGGACGAGCCTCGGGACACGCCGCAAGTGGATTATCAGCAGAGTGGTGTTGCTTGGGAGCAGGGGATCGGGAGCAGGGGGTTGATTGCATTTTCTTATTTGTTTCAAGGGTGTGTCACTAGTAGAAAAGGGTCAAACGTGAAGCACATTAGTGCCGGTTTGTATTTGAGCCGGCACAAATGTATACATTAGTGCCGGTTCCAACGGCTAGCCAGGCCGCTCCCATTAGTACCGGTTCATGTCTAACCTTTAGCACCGGCTCGTGCCACGAACCGGTACTAATGAGAGTGGTGGCAGGATGTTGTCAGTCTGGGCCCCCTCCAGCACCTTTAGTACCGGTTCTTGGCACGAACCGGTACTAAAGGTCGTCCTACATAAACCCTTCGTCCACCCGAGCTCGCTCTGTTCTTCCCCTTTCCCCTCTCCTCTTTGTTCTTCCCCTCTTCCTCTCGAGCTCATCACACATTTTGCCCAAAATTTGTCAAGATTTGAAGGCCCCCATCCATTCAAATGATCACAAAGGTTAGCAACTTTGTCCTTTCATCTCTCATTGCTAGATTAGCTCTTGCAATGCTTTATATAGTTATTAATTTGTGAGTTTAGTAATTTGGGAGGAAATATATATATGTGCTAGTATTTGATTTATATGCAATTTGAGGTCAAAAATAACACTTAGTTTGCATATGTAGGTGTGGTTTACTTAGTTTGCATATGTAGGTCAACCAGAGTACGGTCCACACCAGAGTGGTACGGTAATCATGTTCTGGAAGTCATGTTACTAGACCATGACGAACCTACGAACTATGAGGAAGCAATGATGAGCCCAGATTCTGCGAAATGGCTTGAGGCCATGAAATCTAAGATGGGATCCATGTATGAGAATAAAGTATGGACTTTGATTGACTTGCCCGATGATCGGCGAGCCATTGAGAATAAATGGATCTTCAAGAGGAAGACAGACGCTGATCATAGTGTTACTATCTACAAAGCTTGAATTGTCGCAAAAAAGTTTTCGACAAGTTTAAGGTGTTGACTACAATAAGATTTTCTCACTCGTAGCGTGCTTAAGTCTGTCCGATTCATGTTAGCAATTGCCACATTTTATGAAATCGGGCAAATGGATGTTAAAACTACATTCCTTAATGGTTTAGTTGATTTGGATCACATGATCACTTAAATGATTAAAGAGATGTCTATCTAAGTGGGAGTTCTTAAGTAATATGATTAATTGAACATAAATTTATCATGAACTTAGTCCTGGTAGTAATGAGGCCATCTTCCAAAGTCGAAGACCACGAGAACTTGCACAAAGAAAACAAAAAAATGGGTGTGTTATCCACGAATCGACAACATGCACGAGTCTGGGCATATTGTGTCCCTACTTTTACTCCCGATGACCTGAAGTTACGTTCCCATGATTACCGATGAGAAACACTCGACACCATTAGATAGGTATTTAAACCAGTTTTTTAGAAACACCTTTTAAGTGAATCATGTGGAAGTCAAGAACTCGTGACCACTTGCTTCTTAATAAGGTCGTCTTCAAAAGTCGAAGAACATGAGAATGTGCATAGAGAAAACAGAATTGGCATGTTATCCACGAATCGGCGGCCTGGATTGGGCATATTGCGTCCCTCCTTTTACTTGAGTTCTAGATTCCCGGCGACCTGAAGTGATATTTCAGCGTTTACATTATTATTTGATGAAAATCACTTGACACATTTAGGTAGGTATTTAAACCAGTTTTTTTAAGAAACTCTTCTTAAGTGAAGCATGCCAAAGTCAAGAACAAGTGACCACTTGCTTCTTAACAAGGTCATCTTCAAAAGTCGAAGAACATGATAATGCACAAAAAAAAGTTGGCATGTTATCCACGAATCGCTGGCCTGAATCTCGGTATATTGTGTCCCTCCTTTCACTTATGTTCTAGATTCCCCAATGACCTAAAGCGATGTTCCCGCGATTACATTACGATCTAATGAATATCGACACAATTAGATAGGTATTTAAACCAATTTTTAAGAAACACACTTTAAGTGAATCATACGATGGTCGAGAACTCCTGGCCACTTGCTTCGTAATAAGGCCATCTTCCAAAGTCGAAGACCACGAGAACTTGCACAAAGAAAACAAAAAAATGGGTGTGTTATCCACGAATCGACAACATGCATGAATCTGGGCATAATACAGATATTTACAACGATACAAATAGGATGTGAGGAGGGAAAGCGATGTGAAGCGGAAAAACATAGACACAACATAGCCATTCCTAACAAAGAGAGGCAAGGATGAACAAGAACGAAAACACCCACAGATAACAAAAGGTTGCTGCCAAAAGCCCCTAGCATTTTCCCATCAAGACCAAAAAGTTTTGGTTTCATTACAAAGAAGGCCAAAATTTAGACAAGTCATGTGGATTTTCACTAGAAATTTTGGCAGCATAACGCGTTGCATAAGAATCCAAATCAAAAGAATGGTATTATCATGTTGTTCATTCCAAGATAATTCATGCACTCCCAAGTGCAAGTTAGTCAATACACTTCCATCTTGTCATCCTACCAAACAATTTCCTAAAAAAACACTACTACAAACTCAATAAGCCAATGGATGAATCTAACACCACCTCCCACTACTCACTGCTGACCCTTCTTTCCTTCCTTGCCTTGTCATTCTTCTTCGGTTTGAATGACTGGTAACAGCACATGCATCGATGCACTGAGACATGACTTCCTTACTTGTGTTGCGTAACACAAAATGACTTGAGAGGCTCCCAGCAAAACAACAACCCATCAGGAACTTCACGCCACCGACCCGATATCCATCCATCCACTCAGCAGCAACCCAACGACCAAACTCCGTCCATCGGTCTTATTACCCTTCACAATATCAAACTTCCCGAGGACCTGGGCAGAGAGAGAGACAGAGAGAGACAATGAGAGCAAGAGAGGAAACGAGGTTAACTAGTGGCCCCAATCCATAAAGGACAAACAATATATCATGCCAAAGCAACAGGAAATTTTACAGCAGCAAAAAGGACAATACACAATACATTTTATAGCAGGAAAACCGTAGAAACCTAAAAGCCTAGATATGCACCACATTGGTTGATTGCCACACCACCAAAAGATTATCAACTGCAACAATACTGGCTAGTAAATATTATCAGTTGTAAATAATGTAGGTTCAACTCATGTTTTCAACAAAATTATAGTTTAATTTGAATGATCAAACAAGGATTCAAGTGTTAACCAGCGGTGAGAGCGCGGTGGGGAGAACCAATTGCTTACCACCTATGCGGAAGTGCAAGAAGAATCAGGGCAGCAACAGCGATGGTCTCTAAAGTTGCCGGCATTGTGCATGTCCACCTCCTGGCCAAATGTCAACCCAGGACATGAGGTTGAAGTTCTTCCTGCATTTGGTGTTCAGGATGCTCTCGAAGTAGAGAATGAGCTTGGCGGCAGGGGTCTCCTAAATGGATTAATTTGCCTGTATAGGAGTAAGGCTTGGACTAGATAGTGTCAGAAGCAGATCATTAAAACTGCCCCCCTTCCCTTATGTATGGGATGCTGAAACTTGTCCATATTAATGAAAATTATATGATTGTTTCAATTAAATGAAACTATAAAGTAGCAAACCAGTGTAGTGTATCATGTTTTAATTTGTCGAGCAATATGAGTGATAAATGATGAGTAATTGCACAGGAAAAATAGAGCAAAGGACATTAGAGGCAATGTGAACTGACACGATAGATTCTTGCCATGAATCAAAGCAAAATGCTCAACCATGAATCAGATTCAGTCAAGGGTACATCATGAAGACTGGATGCGCCCTTATAGATGATATCCTGAAATCTGCCCAAATTGATGAAATCCTTTCGGTTTTAATAAGCTAAGCACTGGATTTCTTGGAGCAAGCAGATGTAGCTACTTACATAGACATGAGCAAAAATAGTTGACTCTGAGGAATGACATGCATGCTAGCGTATTATCTATCCAAAGACTATGTAATCATCATTCAAGAGAGCACACACACATGCACATTGATACAAGAACAGGCATTGGATAACATGTTTATCTTTCTAGTGTGTTCTTTCATATTTGTTTCAATGATGAATTGCTTATGACTGATTGATGCTACTACAAATGTTTAGTGAAGCCAGCAGAGTTTCATCTATATAGCACCTTGGATGTTCTTCATGAACCGAGGTCAATCTTGGAGGCCACCGAGCAGAGCATGTCACTGAGGTTTGGAACATAAGAATACGAATAATACTAGTATTAGACGCTGCCAACATCAATATGGTGAGGACTGAAATTTGCCTGACAAAAAGAACTAGATGAACAAGTGAGAGTACGGGACTGACCCCACTGTGATCCAACTTAGTGTCAGGCTACATGAAGGTGAGACAGCCTCTTGGCCTGGCCGCGAATGACAAATATGTGAGCTTCTCGAGAAGCATTGCATGTGCACGTACAACCACTGCAATACAAAATAAACCTCCAGATTAATGATGAAATCAGTAAGAAACTGATAAGAGGAAACACAAGATATTGTAACCCAAAATGCTTGACTGATGATTATGCTAAGATAACAAAAAGGAGTGACCATAAATATGTCCATATTAATGGACATTATATAATTGTTTCAACTAACTGAAACAGTAAACTAACTAACCAATATTGTCTATCACGTTCTAATTTGTCGAGTGATAAATTCCTATTCTACAATGACGTGTAATTGCGCAGTGAGTTACTGGCACATGTGATGGTCAACCCCACAAGCATCATGCACAGGCACATAAAACCTGAATAAATTTCCAAGAAAGAACTGGGTTGCTGTCTAATAATTCAGGGCTTGAATCTGCCAAGTATCTTAGCATAATGCATAATTATCGTCTCTTGCCTCTATATATATTCTTTAGCATAGTGCACTACACAGGGAAGAACAACAACTTGAAATGTGGTATCTCTCTCAGAGGAGAGGAGAGGGTAGGTACCTTGAAGAGCTCGTCAAGAGCATCTAGACGGAAGTCTCCTCGCCCTCCCAGATGAGGGAAGAAGCACATGGAGGGAGGGAGGATCCTATCTCGGTGGAATACGGTGGGGGAGGAGCCACCATCCTCGTCAAGGCGATCAGTCGACGACCTCCACAGTCTTCTTGGGCTTCAATAGAAGGTACCAGCCAAGGGCGCTCTGGCCGGCAAGGGTGCTTGCCAGAACGGTGTAGCTCATGTTCTTGTCGGTTGACATGCTGCTATGGATGCCGACACCATTGAACAGACGCTTCCAGTGTTCACATCGTCTCCTGCAGGCATTGGGGTTGACGGATCTTGCTCTCCTATGCTGGGACACTGCAGAAATCTAAATCCACCGTTAGTCAGTTACACGAACCACACATAACATGTTTACCAATTGGACATGTACCATCTTGTTAATATATAAGGATGCTAATTGGCTACGCACGACATCACAAGAATTTACATCTCTTTTCAGTGTCATGACCCACGCAGAACTAGTGTATCCTCTACTATTGAGTACATAAATATACATGGCATCCCCGGGCTTCATATTCTAATGTCATGACAAACAGGATGTATCCGGCAGATGTGCATGCCTTGCCTGCAATCCACACGAACTCCAGCAAGGATGAATTATTTCTCACACCTTGGGAGACCAAAATCCAACACCCAAGCCGCTTAATATATGCCCCCAAATCCCCACCAATCAAGTAAAACCTTGATTTGTACTCAAAGTAATTTTTGATTGACTGCTATGGTGTTGTTTGATGCATGGTTCACAACAGAAAATAAGATTTAAATGGGAAGAAAAATTCACAGTACCAATTAATCACCATTGTGTTATTCTAACTTTCTAAGCATCTCTTACATCCATGCTTGAGAGAGAGAGAGAGAGAGTTAGCACCTATGCCGGGGAGGAAGAAGAATTAAGGCCACCGGAGGGGCAGGCCGGGAGGCATTGTGGTGCACCCGCGTCATGAGAAAACAACCACATCAGGGAAGGGAACCTTGACAGCAGCCAAATCAAAACAAACAGAGGGGGAGACACAATTCACCTTCCAAATGAACAACTGGTGGTGATGTTGAGCAGCTTGGTGCCTTGACCAGATCTAATCGGAGCAGCTTCTCCTTGGACAGACCAACATGAACATCTTCCAGAAACTTTTTAGCTTGATCCCTTGCAGCGGTGCTTTCATCGATGACAATTATTGCAATCTCACTATCACCTGAAGAACAAGCAAAAAATTGAAAATAATGAAAACTGGAGAAGTGAGATAGGATCTCTAATCTCCGGTGTCCACTAAACAATGTGAAAAGGTGACTTTCGACAGGCTTTTCATGGTAATAAATAAAGTGAAGTCACTCAGGAACAATAACATAAACAGGGCCAAGAATCATACATTTTGATCTATAACTCTAACAGTACCATAACCAGGAACAAGAACCATATACTTTGACGTGTAACTCAAATCTGAACAATTGTATTTTTCGAGAAACGGCTAAAGCGACCAGCTATACCTATGACAACACAACTTAGCTCAAAAAGAAAAGAAAAAAAGGAGAGACAAAACAAAGATAGCCATCCATTGTACCATAAGTTGGTGAAAATAAGAAGGCACAGACACAGAAACCAAGTGTTGGTTGCGCCTGCGCCGAAACACCATCATTTTGACAAACCAATAGCCCATTACCATCTGCACTAGACATCCAAGGTGCATGACTGCTTCGCCAATGAGACTATGAATAGAACAACAAAACAAGTGCATGGCTGATGCAGTAGTTAGTGGTACAAAAAAAACTTATATGCATTCTAGGTGAAGATATATGGATGGTATTACAATCATCACTTTATTCAAATCACTAAGATCTCTTAATTAAAGGTCAAATACACCATTTTCTTGACAAACTACCAAAGTACTAAAGATAGGGGGATCAAAATAAAACAAAAAGACCAGAGTAGTGCACAAGTAGTTCCAAAGGCTCTTAATATCACTTTTCATCCAAAAGTTTAGATGAGAAAGGAAACATTTGATTAGTTTGGGGGGGCTTAGTTTATTTGCTACAACCCTGTATTGGCCAGATGACCATCCAACAAGCAAACCAAACCGCTACTCAGAAAGTACCAAGACTCAAAGCCCAAGATCATAAGACGTCTTTTGCGGGATGGCCGGGCACCACACAACATGGTGTCTAAGGAGAAGACTGGGCAGTTACCTGAACCACAGCATGGCGGTTGCCGCGCAGTGAACTCACTGCCATGGAGAGAACTGTTGTTAGGTGCTCATTATCAAGTTATGTACCAGCAAGTCCAAGTCCAAATCGGCAACAGAAGAAGTTGCAAGCATTGGCGCTGACATATGTCCAATTACATACAACAAAAAAGACCAGTTCTGTCTCATTAAATCATCTAGCAAGACAATGAGGTAGGGAATACACATCCAAATTATTAACTTTGCAACAGCTCAATCTCCATGCTTCTAATAAACTAGAGCATGTTTTGCCAACTAATCATTATACAAAACTAACTGGATGTGGTCATCTGGAAGAGAACACTCTAGTTTCAGAAGACAAAATCATGTAAGTTTGATGCAGACATACATATAGTTCCACTTCAGTTTTTATTCTTCCATTGTCCAATGCATTTTGGGGTGATTTGACGCCACAGCATGAGCCCTCTCAGCCCCCCCAGGCACTAGTTTCATAAAATAGAATTCTGGACTCTGAAAGGTATATTGCTACAGCTTGGACCGTTTAAAATATTTTCTTGCCTGGACTTGGCATAAGGCACGCAGAATAATATGATTACTTAAGCTAACAACTTAACTTGAGCTACTCCTGCTATGATAACAATAATAGAAAAACAATTGCACCAATAAAAGCAGATTCAGTGTCGATGGCATTTGTGCATGCCAGGATAGCATAGCTATAGTATTCATGTCACAAAATTTATTCTAGTAATCAGAAGGGGAGGAATCAATTTAAAATTCATACAAATATCGTCAAAGCAAGATTATAACAGCCCATCCAGATATTTACCATGTCATAATAAAGAGAAAAGTGAGAGTGATGTATCTTCACTCCCAAAGTCAGCCAGGGCAAACAAGATTATATATGACGCACTTGTTGTTTTCTACATTCCAGAGCTCCCACTCCAAAACCTAGTTCCCAGAGCAAATAGAGGTGGAAGGGAGAGATCAGAGATTCACCTAACTATTTGTAGCCGAGATGGCAGCCATGGGAGTATGGATCATCACGACATGTACTGACTGCTGGATGTTCTGAAATGTCGAGCCCATTCAGCTTGACAACCAATTCCACACATGGGCCAGAAATAAGCGTCGATCATGGGATGTTAACCAGGACCCATTCACCTTTGCCATCATCTTCGCTATCATGGGGCCCTCCCCACCTTGGACCCCACCATGGAGTTGGCCTGCTGCTTGGCGAAGTTGCTCGTCACTGCCCAAAGGACAAAATAGTCAAGCGGCTGGAATGAGTATATATAGGAGCACAACAACAATGTAGGCTACAACAGCTCTAGACACAACTTTAAGCAAGCAGCAAACACATGAGATCAATTTTTGAAGAAGAAATACACCAGGTCAGATTTACATCTCTTGTCAGTTTCATCACCCACACAGGACTAGTGTATCTCAACTTAGAAAGCTACAACATAGGTATCCATAGGACATATATCAAGGATGTTCATGAGTCACACAGAACATGCATAGTAGTGCATTTCAACTTAGTAGAAAGCTAAAACATACAAATCCATTGGGCATATTTTTTTTTCAATATAAGGATGGTAATTTGCTGTACATGGCATCATGAGCAGAGAAGAATTATGGAAATATAAAACACCAACAACCATACAGAACAATTAACAGCTCTTGACGGTTACATAAAACACACAGAAAATACATACTAGTGTATCTCAACTTATAAAGCTAAAACATGCACATCCACTAGACATATAATTTTGTGCACAAGGATGCTAATTTGTTGTACAAGGCATCACAGAGAATTTACATCTACTGCCAGTTTTCATGACCCACAGAGAAATAGTACGTCAACTTACAAAGCTAAAACATACATACCCAACGGACATATATAACTGTTAATAAAGAAGCCAGTTTGTTGTACATGACATCACAAGACCTAACATCTCTTGCCAGTTTCATGAACCACACAGAAAAAATATAAAGAGTAATGCATTTCAACATAGGAAAAAAATATACATCCCTTGAATGTTCTTTATGTCCATCAAGGCATCATTTCCCGAAAAATCTAAGTACTAAGAGACATAGCCATTGCACGATGGCCATGAACCCAGAGTGACCACCATAACCATGGCTCAATGACTCGTGGCTAAATGGACACGAGCTCACATCAAATAGAGCAGAGGAGGAGGTGGAGCTCACCATTGCCATTTTGTAGCCGATGTCAAATAGCACCGTCGCTATCACGCGGCACAGGGGCCAAAGGAAGGCGCCAAGGCCACAGACCAAGCCCACTAGCACAAACACCTCAACAGCAACCTGATCATGACCAATGGAAAAAATAATACTTAGCCAATTCACATTAAGTCCTCCATATTACCTCTTCTCTACAAATATGACAGCCAGCACATGCTTTATATTTTCTCAAGCATAAAATTCATATTACATGAAAAGGCATTGCAAATCAGGAACTACTATAAAAACAACACAACTATGCTGCTATGCTAGCTACTACAAGGCTTCTACTTCTACTTCAAGTAGTGCTACTACAACCTGAGACAAATCCCAAACCATACATGGCCATGGAACGAATGCCATGAATCCAGAGAAACAACCATAGCCATGGCTCAATGGCCACGAGCTCGGAGCAACCGGAGCAAAGGAAGGAGAAGAGCCGAGGAGCTCACCGTCCTGGTTCTGTAGCCAATGCTGAACAGCATCGCCGCCATCGCGCGACAGCGGGTCCATCGGAATACACCAATGCCGGAGACCATGCCTACCACCATGCACCTTGCCTGGCACAATGAAGCCCTTATCCGCTGCATTGGTGATAATATTCTACCTAATCCTGCAAATGGACAAGACAAATAAGAAATGTTGAGCTCAAATCCAAAAGCAGAAGAAGAAATCATGGGGATCTAGAAAGAAAGGAGCAGCTTAACTCACCTAGCATTGACGCTGAAGCAGGGCTCCATGGACTCGAGCTTGGCAGTAACGCAGCCATTGATGACCTTTTTGAGGTACACGAATGGCGTGTTCATGGTCATCGGCACACGCATCGCCATCGAGGGAAAAAGGTTGAATATTGAGAAATTCAAGTCTGTCACATCAGAAATATAAACAATATCATTACTAATTAGCAAGGAACAGCTGGAACTATACAAGACAACACTATATACATGATGTTCCCTTATGATTTATGACTTAAGAGTAACACAGGCACACACAAATTCCATTTCCTTACAACTTGTTTGTTGAGGTTTCATGTAATAAAATAAAAATGAGAGGGTGTAAGTAAAGTAAAGAGCGGTTGCCAAAGTACACAAGTTTGTTCAATTCAAACAATATAGTATAGAAGCCATTCGACTCTACAGTAGAAAATAAACAGGGGACACCTGAAACCATATGAGTCTACACCAGATAGATATTGTTCCACTGTGAGTTGTATGACACACTCCTTCTATTTTGTTGGAAGGAGCGCTTCTATTTTGTTGGAAGGAACAGGTTGCTTGTTGAGGTTAAATACATACAAACAAACAAACAAATGATATAGGCAACTAATGAGAACCTGCGAATCCTACAAATCGCTGTGGCACAATGACCAACGCAAAATTGACGGGGCATACCACCTATGTCGGGGAGGAACAGGAACCAGTAGTTGCAATTGGCGGTGGCACGGGCGAGAAGAGGACATCCATTCAGGGGTTTTCTTGATTCAGCACTGAAGGCATGAATTAGCCTTGCCTCTGCAGTCATCAAATAAAAGCTAACGCGGTTAGTATCATTCCATTGAGAACATTTCTTTGCAGCCACTTATTACCACCCAGAACAAAGAAGGTAAACTTGTTCTCTTCACCGCACACCATAATAATAGGAATCACTATGTCAAAATAGACAACTAACAGCCTAAACAGGTTGTCATGGTTAATGTTAGACTGCATACTGCTGCCGCTGCTACAACCCTACTATTCTGGAGTCAATCACATGAGATGATCACGTCAAAGCCCTCCACCATGCACGGCTATCTCTACTCGCATGTAACGCACCTGTATGACTAGGAAACACGATCAGGTTGTTAGTCTGTTATGTGCACACCTCTCTTCTTCCTCTCCGATGTAATCTATTTATTTACCGCAAAAGGAACAATACTACTGCACAAAGCCTTATACTTTCTATCAGGTAAGATCATAGAAGAAGAATGATCGATGCTACTAAATCAACAATCCAAAACTCAAGTCTGAACAATTGTATTTTTTGAGAACCATACATTTTGATCTATAACTCTAACAGTACCAGAACCAGGAACAAGAACCATATACTTTGACCTGTAACTCAAATCTGAACAGTTTTATTTTTCGAGATATAGCCAAAGCGAACAGCTATACCTACAACAACATAACTTAGCTCAAAAAGAAAAAAGGAGATGCAAAACAAAGATAGCCATCCATTGTACTATAAGTTGGTGAAAATAAGAAGGCACAAACAAAACACAGAAACCAAGAGTTGGCTGCGCCTGAGCCGAAACACCATCATTTTGACAAACCAAATAGCCCATTACCATCTGCACTAGACAGCCAAGGTGTATGCCTGCTTTGCCCATGAGATTATGGATAGACCAAGAAAACAAGTGCATGGCTGATACTACAATCATCACTTATATGCATTCTAAGTTAAGATATATGGATGATACTACAATCATCACTTTATTCAAATCACTAAAACCTCTTAATTAAAGCTCTAATTTTCAAGCTTTTGGCTGGATGACATCAGCCTCACTCAAACGAACCCTAGAATTTTTAGCTGCAATTCCTAAAACTGTGACACTTAGTAAAAAGAAATTCTATAAAAGGCCAGTCACCACCGTAACACTTGCACAAGAAAAAGAAAATGTCAAATGAAGCATACCAATAAATCTGAAAGGTCAATATGAATCCTGTAGCACAACAGAAGAAATCAGATTGCACATGACAAGCCACCACCAGAGACCACAAGCATTGATCATCGCCTCAATGGATGGAGCAAAGCACAGGCTAGGTCCTAGAGAAGACAGAGGAAGGCAAGACCAGGGACTCGCCTAAGTGGTGATAACCAATGAGGCAGTTGTGGGAGCTGGCAGAAATGATACTGGATGACAACCCCACGGTCTCGGCGATCATGACGACAACCACCAGGTAGCGCCAGAATCACATGGCGATCTCCTTATCAACTGAGTCGCTTACATGAATTGACGTCCCTGGATGATGCAGATAACAAGTTTCAGAATATCACAATATATGTAAAGACAATTTCGGAATGATATTCCTGGTCTCAAATATACATGACCAAGAACGATACATTTTGATCTATAACTCAAACAGTAACATAACCAGGACCAAGAACGATACATTTTGATCTATAACTCAAACAGTAGCATAACCAGGAGCAAGTTGATCTGTAACTCAAATCTGAACAATTCTATCTTTTGAGAAAATGCCAAAGCGACGAGCTATACCTACGATGACACAACTTAGCTAAAAAAAGGAGACAAAACGAAGATACCCATCCATTATACCATAAGCTGGCCAAAATAAGAAGGCACAAACATAGAAACCAAGTGTCGGCTCAGCCCTGCACCATAACACCATTTTCTTGACAAACTACTGAAGTGCTAAAATAGGGGGATCAAAATAAAACAAAAAGACCAGAGTAGTGCACGAGTAGCTCAAAAGCTCTTAATATCACTTCTTCATCCGGAAGATAGATGGGAAAGGAAACATTTGATTAGTTAGGGGGGGGGGGTTAATTTTATTTGCTACAACCATGTATGGCCAGCTGACCACCCCACAAGAAAACCCCTACCCAGAAAGTACCAAGGCTCGAAGCCAAAGACCACAACACCTCTTCGGCGTGATGGTCTGGCACCACACAGCATGGTGTCTAAGGAGGAGGCTAGGCAGTTACCTGAACCACAGCATGGCGATTGCCGCGCAGTGAGCTCACTACCATGGAGAGAACTGATGTTAGGTGCTCATCGTCAAGTCGTGCACCCGCAAGTCCATTCGGCAACAGAAGAAGGTGCAAGCATTGGTGTTGTCACCTATCCAATTACATACAGCAAAAAAGATCAATTCTTTCTCATTAAATCATCCAACAAGACAATGAGGTAGGGAACACACAACCAAATCATTAACTTTGCAACAGCTCAATCTTTCTAATAAACCTCACTTCTGAACTATATAGCGTGCAATAGAAACAATTAAAGTGGGAATGATTACTCAAGTAGGGCGTGCACAAAGCACACAAACTGCAATAGTTTGTGGCTCGTAGTGGTGATAGCATGCATAATAGATACTACTATTACTTATTTGAATGGGAGAATGAAGCAGAGAGCTCTGTTCAAAGGTATTGATGATTGTGTTAGTAGTGCTAAATGAAAGCTCTCATTACATGTGTATAAGAAAGATCATATCATGTTTGCATTCAGTAATGCTAATAGATCAGAATGCTCAAGTCACTCACGTCGCTTTTACCTGCTGAACCTCTCTAGGACCACTTACTCCATCAGGGACGTACTGTAAGGATTCACAACAACGGCAGAAGAAAATTTCTAAGAAGAAGCCAGGGGAACAAGATGGCGTTCTACATGAACAGCTTGATATGATTCACACCACCGAGTAACAGCCACCATTAGCAGTTAGCACATCATTTACCAAAAACCAGTTGAGGCCATCAAGTGGAAACCTAATTAAGTAGCCATGGCAGCAAGGCCATGACCACCATGAGCATATCTAGCTATATATATGCCCGGAGCAAGTGGAAGAAGAGAAGCACCTTTGTTATTTGTAGCCGAGGCCGAAGCATGCCGTCCCCACGGTGGACAGTGGCCCGAAGGCGTCACCTCGCCAAGGAGGTCAGGCGTCCGCGGTGGGGGCTTAGAGTTAGCCGCGCTTTGGTGGGTCATGCGACAAGGCGAGCAGCGAATCCAGTTGTGCGACAAAACTAGCATGGACTACACAAGGGCTCTTGTCAACATCAGTCAGGTAGCAGGAGGATTCAGTGTGCAACTTATAACAAAAAAGAAGCATGTTCTTAGACTGAAGAGCAGTTTAACAGACGAGTTCCGTGTGATGAAACCTAATACTTTATGATGGGCCGAATCAAAACGCTTGGCAACATCAGGTCAGGTAGCACTCCATGATTTATTAATGTGCAACTTATATCTAGTCTAGCACTACTATATATGGGCTGAACAAAGAGCACTTTTCAACATCGTTATGGTAGCAAGCAGGATTCAATGTGCAACTTATCATCATGGGATAAAAATGGAGGGTCTTAAACTGAAGAACAGTTTCAAAGTTTAATTAGCAACTTGCATCAAGCACTAGTATGTGGGCTGCTGAACAAGAGCACTATTGTTAACATCAGTCAGGTAGCAAGCACGTATCATCAGATAAAAACAGAAGGTTCTTATAAACTGAAGAAAGAGCAGTTTCAATCAAATTATTTTAAAAAGCTATCTTCTGACTCAAGGATCTGAGCACGTTCAAATCGGAAAGATCGAAAGAGGAAGGGAAAAAAAGCTGAATGTAACAAAACTGGTAATATAAAATGCTGCAGCTCCCACTCGCAGGGTGGCTAGGGTAGGAAGATAAATATTTGGTGGTGATTGGGGATGAAGAGGGTACCTTTGCTTTGGTTGATTGGCTGGCTGAGTCGTTCTTGGTGCTGATGAAGACAAGAGAAGAGGTCATGGGTCTCGCCATCAAGGGGGCGTAGGTGGTCCTTGTTCTCCTCCTCCATCGGGTCATGTGAAAATCAAACACATCCATCAGAGAAGCGTACACCTGCCAAGAAAATGAAATTGCATGCATCAGGGAAGGGAAAGCGGAAAGAGATAAAAGAAAAAAAATCAAAAAAATGAATCAAACAGTAGGACCGAACACAGACAAGAGAGAGGTGAAACATTTAGCATGCAGCAAGGGAACAACACATTGATTCATCACACCCTCAGTCTATGGATAAAGCGCAACTCATTCACAAAGAACAAAAATTGTATACTTGGCTAGGTCTACAAGGGCATCATTCCAGCAGAACAAGCCATATGTGTGGAGATAAAATGCAACATTCATTTTCTTATGGAGCTGGTTGGAATGCAAGAAAACTTGGTGCTTGGAGATACACAAATATGAGATAAGAGAAAACTGGACTAATCCTTGGCCCTAATAAGACCTTAAATGGAAACATGTCAAGTTTTCTAGTGTTTTAGACAATTGATTATTTTTCAAGCGTCGCGAGAAAGACTGTTTTTCTCATTGCAACTTCGTTACAGTCAGGATCATACTAGCACATGACAAGACAAAGAAAGCATCAGTGTATCAACAATAGATGTACTAAATTCGAATGATGCAGCTCTCACTCCCACTCTCAGGGTGGGTAGGGTAGGAAGATGATATATTTGGTGGGGATTGGGGATGAAATGGGTACCCCTGCTTGCTTGATGGGTTGGCTGGGTCGTTCTTGTTGTTGATGAAGAGAAGAGGTCGTGGGTGGGCCTGGGTGGTTGTTGTTCTCCTCTGTCGACCAACCCAACCCAACCCATCCATCAGATAAGAAAAGAATGCACCTGCCAATGTAAGGAAACCGTGTGCATCAGGGACGAGAAGGGAAATGAACAGACATAACATAGCAGGTTGTGACTACCTTTGTTGTTTCTGTAGTGCAACACATGAGCAGCACACACTTGACCAACATAGCAGCTTGCCGGACCATTTTCTGTGGAGCACAGAACATCAATCAGCCTGATTAGAAATTTTAGAGAGTTATATGAATCGATACATAGATTCATATAATTCGACAAGCACAAGTTACCATTTTCCCGGTGAAACACACACGGAGCAATGTTACCCGCTTCAAAACAGGACAACACATCTATACGTAATGCAAAACTGTTTTTTTATGATGTCCGTGCAGTAGGAAGAGAACCCATCCAAACGGGTTCCTTACTGCAGGCACCTAATTTGATTAAAATAACAGTGCAAGGACACAACTATTACAAGGCACTGTCTCATGCTCATGTTTAAGTCGCAACCACAATAAGATCCAACAAGTGAGCCATATAGATGGTAGAATCTGCTGGTGCTCCTGTTTAAATCAGAAGGAGAGAAAGAACAAAATAAACTGAATCCATGGCGTCCTAGAACAAAGAGGGAGCCGGAACACACACACACACACACACACACAGAGAGAGAGAGAGAGAGATATCAACCGGCAAAAACAAAACCTGTGAGAGCCTAACCACGGAAAAAGAAAAATTACCATTTGGCCCATAGACCTGGCAGCCCACCAACACTACAACCACAGCAAAAGGCATGAGAATCAGCAAAGAAACACAAGTGAACCATCACATTGCATTATCCCGAGCAAAGGAACAAAGTACATCCACTCACAAAAACCACTCCTTGCATGTACAAACAGTACCACCATAAAACAAACACTCAGCTATATTATCAGAACCCACCTCCAAACACCCAAAGAAGCAACACAGAAACCTTCTATCTATAAAAAGAGAGCATAAAAACCAAAGAAGCACATAAATCAAAACAACCACAGACCCGGCACCGCTATCCATCACGCTCAACGAAACCAGAAACAACAAATAAAAATAGGAATCCAATAACTCCTGAACGTTCGGATTTTGAGCATTTCGTCCCGAACGTTTTTACATGGCAACTTTAGTTCATAGGGGATGGCAACTTTAGTTGATAGGGGATGGCAACTTCATCCTTTTTCGTTTTTTTGTCAAAAAATTGCCATGTTTCCCTAATCTCACACAAACTAAACTTGCCATCTAAACCCGTTCGGGTTGCCGTGCTTAACTCCCGAACATTTGGGAGTTATCATTACCGTAAAAAATATATAAAAAAAATCAGCACATTACAACCAAAGATCCCCTCAACATAACCCCCCCCCCACCCCCTGCAGCATCATAAGGCTAACCCCCAAAATAGTCCCCACATGACCACTTTGTTCAAGAAAAGAACATACAACATAGAACAAGAAACCACAAAGCAATGGCCGTGTCGAACACCCAGATCTGAGACCTGCAATCAAATCCACTCCAGCAAGCACAAATCACCCACATGCATCCTATCCACAGACACACTAGCACGCGTCATCGATCCAGTAACTAAAAGGATGGGGATGAAGAGGGTACCTTTGCTTGCTTGATGGGCTAGCTGGGTCGCTCTTGGCGTTGATGATGAGAAGAGGTCGTGGGTTCCGGCCATCCAGGGGGCCTAGCTGATCCTTGTTCTCCTCCTTCATCGAACCCAACCCATCCATCAGAGAAGAGAATCGTGCACCTGCCAAGGAAAGAAAACCGCACACATCAGGGTTGGGGGAGACGGCGGCGGCGGCGGCTAGCTTTGGCTCGGGGGGGTCGAGAGAGGAGTTGGGGGAGAAGGCACAAGCTGGGGGCCTGCTTGGTTGGCTTGGGGGTTTTGTTTTGGATGTCCGTCTCTCCTTTCAAATATCCTTCTCTTCCCTTGGCTTGGGCCGTGCGGGAGAACGAATAGTTTGGTGAATTGCGCGGGCGCATCTAAAATCTCAAAGTAGCTGCACGGGCTGGGAATGATTTGGCAAAGACTGTGAGCAACGCGGGCGTGGGCACGAGCGGAGAATCCTGATTGGATATGCTCCATCTCCCACGAATCATGCAATACCCAATCAACCTCAACCGCCCATTTCTTCCCCCCACTCTCAGATCCAACGATAGATACCATACTTCACGCGGATCATGCCCATACTTGGCTACTTCCCTATAAAACCCGATGAGCAGCTCTAGCCTAGGTTCCTTCATGCATTATGTTAAGATGGATAGCGAGTTTGATATAAATAAATATATGAAACGGTTTTCAACTTTTTTCTACTCCCTCTGTTTTTGAAATGTAAGGTGTATTGTTTTTTTTTGAAATTTAAGCAAAGTTAATAGACAAACAACCAAACATTGGCATCCATGTGAGTGGGCCATGCTTGTGGTGACAAGTATTATCATGGGAGAGAAGGAGAAAGGACTATGTCTGGGTTAGGGTTACAATCTTGCGCCCCGCGCGGGAGTATCCAATATTTCTAGAAGCTGCGCGACACACCTAAAATGTGATGAAACTTTGAGCGGCACGAGTGGGAAGTAATTTGGTAAAGGCTGTGAGCGGCGCGGGCGTGGGTGCGAGCAACGAGTCCTGATTGGATATGCCCCACCTCCCACGGATCATGTGATGGCCAGTCGATCTCAACCGCCCATTTCATTGCCCCACTCTCAGATCCAACGGCAAACACCATACATCATGCGGATCATGCTCCCTACTTGGCTACTTTGCTATAAAACCCGATGACCAACTCTAGCCTAGGTTTTTGCATGCATTATTTTTAGATGGAAAACGAGTTTGATATAAATAAATATATGAAACTAAAATTTGTTGAAATGATTATTTTTAACCACAATCACCATTTTGAGGAGCTGCGCAGCACATCTAAAATCTGATGAAAGTAGTTGCGCGGACGAGGGCAAAGAGCTCTAATTGGACCAACTGCACCTCCCAAGGATCATGGATTGCCCGGTCAATCTCAACCGCCTATTCTTTTTCCCTCTCTCAGATCCGACGGCAAACACCATACATCACGCGGATCGTGCTCCCTGCTCCATGTAGAACCCGAATGCCAACTCTAGCATAGGTTTCTTTATGCATTATTTTCAAATAGAAAACAAGTTCTGCATAAATAAATGTATATATGAAACTAAAAATTGTATAAATTATTATTTTTAATAAAACCATTATTTCTTTTCCGCCATGTGGGTTGGGTTTTCAACTTTTTTCTACTCCCTCTGTTTTTCAAATACAATGTGTATTGTTTTTTAAAAAAATTGGAAATTTAATGAGGGCAAGCACGTCGTCGTCTAATTCCATCGATTCTTGCCCCACCGCCGTCATATTCCATCAATTCTGGACATTCCCTGCCCCGACGCTACCCGAGATGGTCCTCGTTGCACCACCACCACACACCAATTCTGGCCAAATCTCATTGCCACAGCTTCATTGTCCACCCCCGGCACCACTGCCACACCGTTCCTCCGGACGTCTGCAACGATTCCCATGACTACAACCGAGTCTCGCTCTCTCGCCGTCTGATTCCACTTATCCCGGTTGTTCCCTAGCCCACCGCCACCCCACATCAATTTCGGCCAAATCTCGTCTCATGTATCCGACGTTCGCCCCCGGCGCCGCCGCCACCCTACCGCTCCGAACATCCGTAACCACAACTCTCCCCCGCCGTTGTCCAAATCCGGCCATTCCCTGCCATGTCTTCCTCTGACTCCGGCCATCTTCCTGCCCCGCCATCGCCCGAGATAGTCGTCACTGTAGAGCGGCCACCCCAACGTTGCTTATCCGGACATCCGCAACAACCCTCGTGACAGCCGATGAGTCTCGCCCAATCGTCGTTTGATTTTGACCGTTCCATGTCAATCGCCACCCCCATGCTGATTCTGGCCAAAACTTGTCATCCCGACTCCATTGTGTAACCTCGGCCCGACGCCACCCAGACACTCTAGACGTTTGCAGTAACCATGAGCTTTACTCAAATCTCCTAGAGATTATGTTAAGAAAAGATTATGTTCATATTGCATAGAACACCAACAAATATTGCAGAACTAAACTTAGATGTTTTTTTTGTCATCATCTTTCCAATTGCACTGTCAATTCGTTTTAAATTTCATATAAAAAGTGATCTTGATCATTGACACAAGCTTTTTTTTGCTTCATCATGATAACTCTGCCATTGCTATGGTTTTGATTCTTGAAAAAAAAAATCTATGCCTTCAAAGGTACCTATAGCCTTTGTACTGGTTTACTGTAAGTGTGCGGTACATGGTAGAATATCCATGCAGTTCCCCAAATATATTAGATGATGAGAAGATCAATTGTGTTCTTTTTGATTTAGTTTGCACATATTTAAAAGCAAATGTTAACAACAGGTGCAGTCTCTAACTATTACCCTTTCCAAGGAGGGTTTCTCACCACCGCCGCCACCATCTAAGAAATTTAGGTTCCCTCGCCTCCGGCCGCCATCTTGGCATTGCGAGGTGGGGGGACCTCGGATCTTCAAGACCTCTATGTTCTTGTCAACGACTTGTGATCATCATGGTGAAGATAGAGTGATTCGACGACCTGCACTTCTAGGGGATCATCCCTGTCTCAAGTACGTTCATCAATCAAAACTTCTCATCTTTTTGGATGGGCAACTCAAGGCGCTTTCAAAAACCATTATTGGTAATATTCGTGCGGGTGAAAAAGTGACAACATCAGCGCTTTCAAAAACCATTATTGATAATATTCGTGCAGATGTACTTGTAACTTTTTTTAAGAGTATGAATAACCTTATAGGTGTTTCTAAAAAAACACTATTACCCTTTCGATTAATAACACGGCCTGATAATTTGTATTCTTTTTTGTTGGGTTTGTACACGTTTAAAAGCGAATGTGAACACCAGGTGCAGGTGCAGTCTCAACTACGCTACGTGTTCCCTCAAAAAAAAAAACCTAGCCTACCTGTCTCTCAGGACCCGTGGGCCGTGGGCTACCTGCGTACGTACAGGCCAGAGGACTCCCCGCGAGCCGATCAAGCTGAGCGTTGATCACCTCAAAAAAACAAAAAAAACTGAGCGTTGTCTCAAAAAAAATTAAAAATAGCGAGCCGAGTCCGTTTCCAGCGGCCGCGAGCTGAGCCGAGATATCTGGACCTCCGTCCGACTCGGCCGGGATGTGGTAGCACTACATATATAGTGCCGGCCAAGGGAGGCAGAGGCTCTTGGAACAGAAAGGTCGAGCCATCAACGGCGATCATCACACCACCAAACACAATCGAGAGGAAGAGATGCTGATGGCTGGACTCCTAGCGATGGCCCGCAGCTATGTCCAGAAATCGAAGACCAAGAAGAGGCCGGCCCAAGGAACAGTGCGCGACATGGAGAAGAGGGTCATGGAAGCGGTCCGGGCAAGGGAACGCGCCCGATCAAGTTGGTTCAACAGGTTCATGGCCGCATCCGACAGGGTCGATAAGGCTGTCGAAGGTTTCGTCGAGCATCACATCAGCTTGCGCGCCGCCAGCAAAACGTCACCGTGCTTGTCTTGCATCTCATCAGCCTACGCACTAGCAAACTCGACGATTTATGGTCTCTGTTTGCTCTCCTTGTTTGTATCAGTGTGCTCGTCAGAGATCTTGTAATCTGTTTTCTTTCTCAGTTTTCTACTGTATATAAAAGGTTATAGAGATTTTACGGAACACCCCATGTACTTCATATTTGTGTTGTGACGAATTTAAATATTGACATACTAGGATGGAGGAAATCTTCTCTGACACTTTCCATTTACTGATCGGCACGGCGCATGCTAGAAACCACACTCCCGACTTGGAGTTCTTGGGCATGACCGCAATTGGAGTTAATTACAAGAAACTATCACATTTACGGCTAGGTTTACATAAAACCACAAAGTCGCTAATACGTTATGATCGATTTGGTCTGTTTGATCGCTTTCTGACAAGTAGGACCGAATTTGAAGCGGCTGACTTGCCAAAGAATTGACATACACACCCCTAGAATCTAAAACAAAAACGCAATCAACCCCCCCCCCCTCCTATGGCCGGTTGCGCCTCCGCCCCTACTCCGGACGACGAGAGGTCAACGACGAGCTCGCATGGATGGGGAAGGGTCACGAGCGGAGGGTCGGACGAGGTGCCGGAGAGGGCAGCGGCTTCCGCTCCGCCATGGATGTAGTCTTCCACTGCTGCTACCGCCCACCACGCTCCGAGCCGGGATGGCGCTTTGGAGAGCCAAGACAATACCTCACGCAGCATGCCGTCCGGCAACCGCACCCGCAACCTCCCGCTGCCTCCCGGCGTCGTTGCTCCGGCAACCACTGTCGCGTTCTCGGATCCCTGACCTCTATCGACCTCATGGCTCCCTCCGCAGCCGTGGGCCGTCAAGTAGCGCAAGGCCGACGTCGCCGTGAGGGCACTGCTGTTGCCGCATGATTGGTGGCGCCCGTCGAGCCAGCGAGGCACCAGCTAGGTCGTGGACGAGCCTCCAGACGCGTCGGCAAGTGGATTATCAGGATCAGTGGTGTTGCTTGGGAGCAGAGGATCGGGAGCAGGGGGGTTGACTGCGTTTTATTATTTGTTTCAGGTGTGTGTGTGTGTGTGTGTGTGTGTGTGTGTGTGTGTTAGTTTTTTGTGATGTGAGCTCCTTACAATGAGGCCCCACTTGTTAGAAAGCGATCAAACTTGCCAAATCACTCGATCAGTTCTTTTGGCAATAAGATTACAGAAATTGCGGTGTTTTTTGCAATGGATTAGCGACTTAGTGGTTTTCTACAAACTTAGCCGCAAATGTGTTAGTTTCTTGCAATTAACTCCCGCAGTTGACATGCATGACATCGAAGCAATCTTCAATGAGGAGGAGGTGTGGTCAGTGATTAAGGAGCTGCACCATGATCGTGCTCCAGGACCAGATGGTTTCACCGGCAACCACTGTCACTTCCCCGGATCCCCAACCTTCATCGAGACTGAGGCTTCACATGAAATAGTAGTGAAAAAGACAGTGATCAACATGTACCACCACGAGGTACATAGCAGTGAAAAAGACCCTATTAAGACCAAAAAGACCCTATTATTTTGCAATCAAGACCAAAAAGTTTTGATTTCGTTACAAACAAGGCCAAAATTTAGACAAAGTTATGGATTTTCGCTAGAAATTTTGGTAGCATAACGCGTCGCATAAGAATCCAAATCAAACGAATGGTATTATCATGTTGTTCATTCCAAGATTAATTCATGCACTCCAAGTGCAAGTCAGTCAATACACTTAACATATCGTCAATTCGTCATCCTACCAGACCATTTCACCAACAACACTACTACAAACTCGATAAGCTCATGGATGAATCTAACACCAGCTCCCACTACTGACCACTAGCCCTTCTTTCCTTCCTTGTCTTGTCATTCTTCTTCGGTTTGAATGAATGGTCATGGCACATGCATCGATGCACCGAGACATGCCTTCCTTTCTTGTGTTGAATGCACCCAGCAAAACAACAACCCATCAGGCACTTCACGCCACCGACCCGATATCCATCCATCCACTCAGCAGCAACCCAACGACCAAGCTCCATCCATCGGTCTTCCCGCCCTTCACTATATCAAACTTCAGAGTGACCTAGGCAGTGGCGGCTATAGTTAGCCGTGCTTGGGTGGGTCACGCGACCAAGGGAGTAGTGAATCCGGTCAATAATTCTTAGCATTCATAACAAAGAGAGGCAAGGATGAACAAGAACGAAAACACCCACAGATAACAAAAGGTTGCTGCCAAAAGCCCCTAGCATTTTGCCATCAGGACCAAAATGTTTTGATTTCATTACAAAGAAGGCCAAAATTTGGAGAAGTCATGTGGATTTTTGCTAGAAATTTTGGCAGCATAACGCGTCGCATAAGAATCCAAATCAAAAGAATGCTATTATCTTGTTGTTCATTCCAAGATTCATTCATGCACTCCAAGTGCAAGCCAGTCAATACACTTCCATATCGTCATTCTACCACACCATTTCCCCAAAAACACTACTACAAACTCAATGAGCTCATGGATGAATCTAACACTAGCTCCCACTACTCACTGCTGGCCCTTCCTTCCTTAGCTTGTCTTCTTCTGTTTGACTCACTGTTTGCGGTGGGGTCATCGCTGGAAGCCTGAATTGAAGCTGTTGTTGCGTCAGGCCAGGCCAGGCAGCCAGTCCATGCATTTGCATGGGAGGGTATTGACCACCAAGTCGCAGCGGCAGAAAGCTATGTCACAGGTGCCCCAACACCACTGTCTTGATGCCCTTGGGTTGGCTGAGTAGTTGGAACTTGCAAGCATTGTGTCTGGCCTATGCTTCCGAGATCCTGGGTTGTTCACTGCAAGCAACCTCTGTGCCCCTTCCCTTATGGATGGGATGCTAAAACTTGTCCATATCAATGAAAATCATATAGTCTATCATGTCCCCTACATAGGCAGAGAAACAAAGAGAGAACAAGATTAGTTAATTAATCAGTGGCCAAGTTACAAGCTCTCCACACCATAATGACAAGCAAGCATAACTTATAGAATCAAACACTATCAACAGAAACACAACCAAACAACTACACAGGCACAGATGGCGGTAAGAGTGGGTGACAACTATGTGATATAGTCGTAAAAATGCCTTCTATAGCATATAGGCACCGATGGTGGTAAAAGCAGGTGAAAACTATGTGATATAGTAGTAAACATGCCTCAAGTGAGCATTTCAACACATAAGATCAAGATCCATCATATTTACCAAATGATGAAGTACTCATAAGGAAATCACTTTAAACAAAGTTGGAACGATAAGGCCCCGTTTGGTACATGGGAGTACAAAACAAAGGAACAAAAAAAGGCATAGGAAACGGCTGGAACGCAAACTGGAAACCCACACGCTTCCTTTGGTCTTAATGGATGTTATTATGTTTCCCTTAAAAAACGCAGGAAACCTTCCCTTCCACAGGAAAAAAAATCCAAGATAGAACTGGGTGGGTGTGTAATAATTCAAGTCTTGAATCTACAAGTATCCTAGCATAATGCGTAGTGCACTACACAGGGGAGAAGAACAACTTGAAACGTGATATCTCTCTCAGAGAGGAGAGGGTAGGTACCATGAGAAGCTTGTCAAGAGCAGCCAGATGGAAGTCTCCTCGCCCGCCCAGACAAGAGAAGAAGCACATCGAGGGAGGGAGGATCCTATCTCGGTGACATCAGGGGAGGAGCCACCATCCTCACCGGGGCGATCAGTCGACGAAGAATCAAGGCCCCGTAGGGGCAGGGCGGGGGGTGTTGGAGTGCATCTGCGTGCATGAGGAAACAAACACATCATGAAGGGAACCTTGACGACAGCTAAATCAAAACGAACAGAGGAGGGAGACATTTCACCTTCGAAATGAACAGATGGTTGTGACGTTGAGCAGCTTGGGCCTTGACCAGATCGAAATCACAACTTTGATCATGAAAACTAAAGCACCAGCACTACAAATTCTTTCCATCGACGGGCAATCACTGGTGGAAAAAAGGCCTTTGGTCGCGGTTCGCAACTGCCATTAGTCGCGGTTGCGCAACCGCGACCGACCGGGCGCGACTAAAGGCCCCCCCCTTTAGTCGCGGTTGCTTAAGAACCGCGACTAAAGGCCCGTCCACGTGGGCGCCAGGTGGCCGTCGGGGCGGAGGACCTTTAGTCGTGGTTCTTCTGGCCAACCGCGACTAAAGGCCGCCGCAGGTTTAGGGTTTTAGCCCCCCCCCCCCTAAACCTCCCCCCTTAAACCTGTTTTCTGTTTAATTTGTATTGTTTTATTTCTTTTGTGCTTTATTTTAATTTTGAAGGAGTTTCATATATTCTACGGTACTACATACATGCATATGAATGTACAATTTCAAATAAATTTGAAATTAGAACCGAAAAGAATTCAAGAGGAATATACAATATATATTCAATATCATCGGATGACCATATACAATTTTGAACAAGTTTCCATACATGATTTAATGCATATAAAGTTCTACGTCCTCGTAATAGTGTTCTCCTTTAGGATGGAGGACTTCCCTGCTGAACCATCCAGCTAGTTCCTCTTGAAGTGGTCGGAAGCGAGCTTCTGGACTAAGCATCCACCGGAGGTTATTCCTCTTAGCATTGGTATCACTCGGAACCCGCTCAGAGGTGTATCTCCGGATCATCTCACAGACATAGTATCCACATAGATTGGTCTCCGGTGGCTGAATATCCCCAGCATTCTTAGCCTTTAACATTTTGAATTCTAGCTCTTTTTTGAATTCACGGACCTTTGTATCTACGAACCGTCTCCAAACCCTACGAGGCAAAGAAAATTAAATGAACAAGAGAGTTATTAATTAGTTACTTGATATTAGGAAATGAACGAAATAGGCCGATCGATATAGAGCGCAAATGAATGAAAATAATTACTTCTGCAGCATTCTTCTCATGCCGCCCCAAAGCTTTGGATCCATATTCACAGAGTCGTGGACGAGACATTCTGAGGTGTTAACTTTAATTACTAGCAGAATCCAGTGGAACCTGCGGACACGATACATGCACAGTACGTCATGCATAACTCATCGATTAGCCGGCCACATACCATGCATGGAGTAAACAAAAGAGAATGTGCTCAAGACAGAAACACTCACTCAAAATGGTAAGGAAATAGAATATCACTTTTGAGTTCCTGCTTTGTAAGAAACTGCCACAGGTCTGCCTCCACGTCGGCGGGGTAACGCTCCAACACATGTCCATTAACGATGTGTGGGTCAATGAACCCAACATCATGGATGTTCCTTACTCTGCATTCCTTAATCTTCATTCTGCATGTATAATAGCGGACACAACAATATAGTTAGGACATATGTATAGTGCAGGCAATATGAACGAGATGGGGTAGAAATTAATAAATCACTTACAGAACGTAGCAACTGATGATAGATTTATCGAGCTCGCGCAGATCGAAAAGCTGGAACAATTCACTCAGTTCAATTTGTACATAGTAATGTTTGAAGTGATGCTCATGTCTAACTTCCGCATAAATATATTCTTTGGCGTTTTTATTTTTTATGTAACCCTTGTACCATTTCAGCAGACCTTTCATTTGTGGAGGTAGATCCTTTTCCTCCGCAGGCTCGACGAGAGGCCCATTCTTGACATATGTAATTACTACCTCCTTCACTGGCGCCTCATCAAGGCCTAACAGTTCACGAAGAGTAATACCTAAGTTGGCCGCTTGTTCTCTGGCACTCGTTACAGTCAATCCCTGTGCTGCCGCAGCTTGTATGATCTCGGGGGCATCAGGACAGAAGGCTTCCACTATAAGCGGGGCAATCGATTGTTTACTTTGTTCCCCGAGCTGGGCAACTTGTTTCCCGCTTTTTTTACTTTCGGCCTTCTCCCGCTCTTTGTTCTCCTTGAACATGAGTGCCTGCCTGCGAAGTTCACATGCATAGTCGTTAGGCAGATTCTTCGCGGCTTGGGACGGTGTGCTCAAAAATGACTTAGCCCACTTCTTTTGCTCATCAGAAAATACTGGCTTGGGCTCGGGCTCTGTTTTCTTCTTGCAGTCCGCCTTCCATTTCTCCAAATCAGCAGCCGCGGCCGCGTCGACTTCCTCGGCACTACGTTCCCAAGGCCTTGTGGGGAGAGGCTTCAGTGATGGCTCCGGTACCTTTGTGGTCTTAGGTACATAAGGGTCCGGGTTAATAATCCAGGACTGCTTCTGCTTCTTTGCCGGAGGTGGATTGGGGGGCGGCGTCTGATCACCCGCCGGACGAGGACTGGGGGGCGGCGGCTGATCACCCGCCGGACGTTGTGGACTGGGGGGCGGCGTCGGCTGACGTGACGGAGGTGTAGGTGAACCGCCACCACCACCACCACCACCACCACCGCCACCGCCACCACCACCACCGTAGGGGGGTGGACTTGTTGTCCTTGGCGCCTCGCCTGGAAACTTGATAAACTTCTTTTGCCATAGAATGAAATGGCGCTTGACATCTCCAAGTCTTTTCTCCCCTTCAGGTGTAGCAATGTCAATCTCCAGGTCCTCAAACCCTTGGACTATGTCCTCCACCGTGACACGAGCATAGCCATCTTGAATGGGGTTGTTGTGGTGGAGTGCTCCAGGTAAACATGGTAAAGCACTGCCGATGGCTACCTTCATGGACATGTTCCCGATAGGATAATACAGATGACATTCTTTCATCTCCTTTATATCGTCCACGGGGTAGCGAGGAGGCTCCGATGAAGTAATTTCGACCACCAGAGGCTCCGGTGCAGTAATTTGGACCACCAGAGGCTCCGGTGGGGCCTCCGTGGAAGCCACGCTGCTTCTCCGCTGCTGGCTTCCGAGATCCGCTGGATGATCTTCATGCTGCACCCGAGCTGCATCTCTTTCGGCTACTAGTACACTCATGGTTTTCTTCATCACCTCCATTTCCGATGCCAACCGCGCCACAACATCTGCTTCCTGATCCATCTTTCTCTTACGGCTTCTGTAACCGTACGGGTCATCGTTCTGGGGGAACCCTATTTTCCACGGAATGTGCCCCATGCCTCGTACACGTCCTCGGTGTTCAGGATTCCTGAGGGCTTTTGTCAGCGCGTCGTTCTCTCTGTTGAACTTGATCTTCCCCTGTTGAGCATCCCTCATTGCGTTAATAAGGGCTTGGGTGGGTTTAATTAATTTGCCCCGGTAAACACACTCCCCTGTCTCCGGGTTCAGCGCTCCCCCATGCCCGTACCACCAGCTTTTGGCCCTTGGGTCCCATCCCTCCGTACCTGGACGGATTCCTCGCGCCCTCAGCTCGTTCTCCATCTTCTCCCACCTAGGCTCCCAAAGGCGATACCCTCCTGGCCCCATAACATGATTGTACTCCTTCTTAGCCGCATTTTCCTTATTTTTTTTCGATATTTGAATGAACTGCTCCGATTTCTTTTGCTTCACAAATTCTGGCCAATCATCTTTCAGTTTCTCATATTGTCCTTTGAAATCCGGAGTCTTGTTCTGCTTGACAAAGTCATGGGCTAGATTTTGCTTGAATTTCCGGAATGCGTCGGCCATCTTATGAAGAGCGAACTGTTTGACTAGCCTCCTCCTCTCCTTGTTTTCCTCAATCTTGTTACCCTCCTCATCGAATTTGTTGTATTCCGGAGGTAGAATGAAATGTTCCATAAGCTTCTTGAAGCAATCTTTTTTTGTTCTCTTATCGACAAAAGTGAAACCATCAATTCGTGCCTTCTTTGGCTCATTCCACTCCTGGACGGTGATCGAGACGTTGTCTCTAACAATGGCTCCGCATTGGCTGACAAACTTGGTGGCGTTCTTGCGGGGCTCCGGCGGCCTGCCGGTTGCACTGTCGACAACCTCGATGGTGCATGTTTCTCCTTGTTTCATCGTCTTGGTTGCGCCACGCTTTGACGACGTACTCGATTGTTTCGACGATCCGGCCGAGGGCTAAAATAAGAAAGAGTCGCGCGCGTTAGTACACACATATTTATTCAAATCAGTTAGTTTGTATCACCAGAGGCTCAATGTATATATATACCTCGGCGCCGGAGGTGGTTGCTACTTCCATTTGAAGATCGTCGTTTATCGACGTTTGTTCGGCATCATCTTGCTGACGGCGCCCTTCATCTTCACCGTCAAGGTTCAGATAAGAAGAGATATCATCTTCTTCTTCTCCGGTCGGCACATATTGAATATCGCCGTTTATGATGCCGAACATATGTGCTTCACCGTCCGGATCATAGTTGTCCATAATCGGGTCAGCTCTATCGTCCGCCATTATGTCAGTCCTGAAAACATGTAGTAAAAACAAATTAATTAAGTGAAGAAGGGGGGCGGTGGCGGTGGCGGTGGCGAAAGGGCGGTGGCAAAAGGAGGGGGCGAGGAAGGGGTGGGAGAGGGTGTCGCGGTAGAGCGCGAGACGGGTGCTCCGTAGTCGAACTTGGGGTCGCCGGCAGTCTCGGGGTCTACCGGAAAGAAGTAACGGAGGGGGAACACAATAAATAACAGAGCAATCAAAGCATCACAAAGCGTAACCTGGCAATACGCGGTGCTAGGTGTGCCCTAACGCGGCAGTAGGTCGTACCGGCGAAAGGGGGAAACATCCGGGAAAGTATCCCCGGTGATTCGCGTTTTCGGACAGATGAACCGGAGGGGAAAGTTACGTGTTTGCTATGCTAGGGATGTGTGGCGGACGAACGGGCTGCGTATCCAGATCCGCCTCATCGTTCTGAGCAACTTTCATGTACAAAGTATTTTCATCCGAGTTACGGATTATTTTATATTAATTTTTAAAGTTTTATATCATTTTTAGAATTAACAGAATTAATTAAATTGTCTGTTAACTAATTAACCAAGTTAATTAGATTAATTAACAGATTAGTTATATTAGTTATTTAATTAGGTTTACTAAACACAATTAATTAAGTTAATTAATTTAATTAACTGATTAATTAATTAATATATTTATTTATTTATTTTCTAAATTCTCTTCTCTCCTTTTTTTAAATCGTTTCTGGGGCGTGGGCCCCAATTGTCATTGGGCCAGGGGGCCTTAACGGGCGCCGGCGCTAGCGGGCAGCGGGTACGAGCCGGGCACGAGCTCCGGCGGCCAAGGGCCGCGATGGCGCCGGCCGGAACAGGGCGGCAGGGCGGAGGGGAAGTGGCCGGTCCGGCGAGCGCGCAACCGGGACGTGCGGGAGCCGCGACGCGGCGCCGCCATGCAGAGGCGGGCGCGGCGACGGGACGGGCCGGCGGGCGCAGCGTTCGGAGGGGGCCGGGGAGACGGCCGGACGGGGCCCGATGGGGAGCTCACCAAGGAGAGGGCGGCGATGCGCGGGGAGGACCGACGAAGGAGAGGCGGGGACGGGCAGTCCGGCGCGACGGGGGCGAGGGCGACGGCGGGCGGCAGGGCGGCGGGCGGGCGGCAGGCAGGGCACGGGCGGAGGCGGGCAGGGCTTCGGCGTCGGCGTCGGCGTCGGGGCAGGGCTTCGGCGTCGGCGTCGGCGTCGGGGCAGCGCTTCGGCGTCGAGAGAGAGCAGAATGGGAAGTGGCAAAAGGTACCACATATTTATGGACGCACCTTTAGTCGCGGTTGGAGAGGCGGACCGCGACTAAAGCCTCTTTTTCTACTAGTGAATTGATTTCTGAGATTAAAACAAGCGAGTCAAAGTGTTCGTCCAATATTAGAGCTCAAGCCATGGGAGGGTGCGCCGGCCTGGCGACCACTACGATCTTCTTCATCTTCGTGCCAAAACCCACCATCGACAACACGGTGCTGAGGCTGCTCCTACTGCACGACACATGGATGGAACATTTTACACATGTATGTTGATATCAATTCAAGATGCAATCCATGCATACAGAGTTTTGAACTGGGCATGATGGACGGGAGCATGCAGCTAGAAAACAATTTTGCAGTAGGGTTCCTCTTGATGGTTATACAATTTGGCACTCACTAATTTTGCAGTAGCCAGGTGCTACAGTAAGAAAGTGAACCAAATATTGTTTGCTAATACATCATAACAGGAACTACCAAGACATCACCCTTTAGCCATACAAAAAAATACTCACTAAAGTAAGCACGAGAATGTCAAACATCACAGAACAATCACCTATGTCAAACAAGCCATGTCTGCTTTGTGCTGGGACTTGCCTACAGTTCAAATATACTGTTTGTACATCATCGCATCATAACAGGACGGTTTCATTCAGCTTAACAGTGCACTCTCGAAGAAAACCACCAATTTGTTTGAAGCTATTGTGTTTTTTATGCTGATTCAGCGCAGAAAATATTATGCAAACAAGGAGAAAGATCCATAGTTTCAAACCATTGTGTTAATTTAAGCATCTTCCATATCATTTCCTCTCCTACTGAGTACATAAATATACATGGCATCCCCGGCTTTGATTAGTTGGGTGGCTTAGTATATTTGCTGCAACCATGTATGGCCAGATGACCACCCAACAAGCAACCCCAAGGCTCGAAGCCCAACATCACAACACGTCTTTGGCGTGATGGCCGGCACCACACAGCATGGTGTCTAAGGAGGAGACTAGGTAGTTACCTGAACCACAGCATGGCGGTTGCCGCATAGTGAACTCACTGCCATGGAGAGACTGCTGTCAGGAGGTCATTGTCAAGTCATGCGCCCGCAAGTCGATATCAGTGACAGAAGAAGGTGCAATCATTGGCGCTGTCACCTGTCCAATCATATACAGCAAAAAGATCAGTTCTTTCTCATTAAATCATCCAGCAAGCTAATGGGCTAGGGAACACACAACCAAATCATTAGCTTTGCAACAGCTCAATCTCCATGCTTTAATAAACTACTCCCTCTGTATCAAAATATAAGACTTTTTTGTTACAAATTACAAAGAGAGTACCATTGCCTCTCCTAGTGAGTACATAAATATACATGGCATCCCTGGGTTTCAGATTCTAATGTCATCACAAACAGGATGCATCCAGCAGATCTGCATGCCTTGCTTGCAATCCCAGAAAAGACAGAGGAAGGCGAGACCAGGGACTCACCTAAGTTGTGATAACCAAGGAGGAAGTTGTGGGAGCTGGCAGCAAGGATACTGGGCAATAACACCACCGTCTCATCAGCACCAGAAGCAAGGCGATTCACGGCGACAACCACCAGGTAGCACCAGAACCACATGGTGATCTCCTTCTCAACATAGTCGCTTACATGAATTGACGTACCTGGTTGATGCAGAGAACAAGTTTGAGAATACCACAATATATGTAAAGCAAATTTCAAAATGACATTCCTAGTCTCAAATATACATGACCACAAACCATACTAGGACCAGGACCAAGAACAATACATTTTGATCTATCTATTACTCAAACAGTAACATAACCAGGACTAAGAATGATAAATTTTGATCTATAACTCAAACAGTAGCATAACTAGGAGCAAAAACCATATATTTTGATCTGTAACTCAAATCTGAACAATTCTATCTTTTGAGAGAATGCCAAAGCAACCAGCTATACCTAAGACGATACAACTTAGCTAAAAAAGGAGACAAAACGAAGATACCCATCCATTGTACCATAATTAAGCTGGTGAAAATAAGAATGCACAAACACAGAAAACAAGTCTCGACTATACCTACACCATAACACCATTTTCTTGACAGACAAACAAAGTACTAAAGAGAGGGGGATCAAAATAAAACAAAAAAGACCAAAGTAGTGCACAAGTAGTTCCAAAAGCTCTTAATACAACTTTTTCATCCAAAAGATAGACAAGAAAGGAAACATCTGATTAGTTGGGGGGGCTTAGTTTATTTGCTGCAACCATGTGGCCAGATGAGCACCCCACAAGCAAACCTCTACCCGGAAAGTACGAAGGCTCGAAGCCGAAGATCATAACACGTCTTCGGCGCGATGGCCGGGCACCACACAACATGGTGTCTAAGGAGGAGACTGGGCAGTTACCTGAACCACAGCATGGCGGTTGCTGCGCAGTGAGCTCACTGCCATGGAGAGAACTAATGTTAGGTGCTCATTGTCAAGTCATGCACCCGCAAGTCTATATCGGCAACAGAAGAAGATGCAAGCATTGGTGTTGTCACCTGTCCAATTACATACAGCAAAAAACATCAGTTCTTTCTCATTAAAGCATCCAGCAAGACAATGAGGTAGGGAACACATTAACTTTGCAACTGCTCAATCTCCATGCTTCTAATAAACCCCACTTCTGAACTATACAGCATGCACTAGCCAGAAACAATTAAAGTGGGAATGATTTCTCAAGTAGGGCGTGCACAAAGCACACAAACTGCAATAGTTTATTGCTCGTAGTGGTGATAGCATGCATAATAGGCACTACTATTAATTCTTTGAATGGGAAGATGGAGCCGAGAGCTCCATTCAAAGGTACCGATGATTGTGTCAGTAGTGCTAAATGAAAACTCATATTACATGTGTATAAGAAAGATCATATCCTGTTTGCATTCAGTAATGCTAATAGATCAGAATGCTCAGGTCGCTCATGTCGCTTTTGCCTGCTGAACCTATCTAGGACCACTTACTCCATCAGGGATGTACTATAAGGATTCACACCAACGGCAGAAGAAATTTTCCAAGAAGAAGGCAGGGAAGCGAGGGGAACAAAATGACGTTCTACATGAACAACTTGATATGATTGTTGGTACAAAATGGAATTCTAGACGAACAAGACGGCAGAAACACATATCCACAAGAATTAGAGAGACCCTAATCTCACAAGATTGGGATGCTTCAGGGTAAAACAAAAGATACAACCAACTATTATTTCTGAATACACAAAAATAAGCATTTTACATGTTTGCAGCACAGTAACTGAACCCTTGGACAACTTACTTCTTTATTCTTTCCAGAGACCTGTTCTACCATTTTAATCCAGAGGAAGTCAGGTTTCCCTCAAATGCCTCATACCAAGTTTGCCCCAAGGTCCGACCTAACTGAGTTGTACTACTACTACTAGCACAGACAAAAAGGGTGGAGATTGCAGTACTCTCTCAACAAAGCAAACAGTCAGCTTTAAACACTGCTATATGTACACTAACACCGACCAGTCATTTCACGAATCCACAAACAAATGTTACAAATTACCCGATGTTACTCCTACACATAAGTATCTCGTTTAAAGTTTCTCGCATGCATCATTTAGTGCAGACTAATGCTGTCGCTACCACTTACTCTATCTAGGACATACTGTAATCCACTAGTTGATGACACTAATTATTATAACAGATCACCACAGGCCGATGACCAACAAACCAGAAACGCTGGAAATAGGCATTGCTAGATGGCACCACGGCTCAACAGGGGTGGGCACACAACGCATGAGAGAGAACATTCCATGAATCATCCTAAATTCCTAACACAAGCAAAAACAGAGACTAGTACTGGAAAAGCATCTTTCTTTAAAACAACACAACACCTAATTATTTTTTCAACTTATATTCCTACTGGAAAAAAGAACATGATATGAGACAGCACAAGTAAGAACCTACAGTCAAGGAAATTAGAGGACCGAGAGAAGGACACTGCTAAGCTCACCAAGGATTGACTCAACTGCCTCATCTCAAGTCTGCCTCCAAGGTCCAACCTGACTGAAGATGTACTACTAATACTATCACGGACACAAAGGGTGAAGATTACAGTACTCTCTCGACAAAGCAAACAGTCAGTTTTAGACACTACAAAATATAGAGACTAGTACTGAAAAATGTGTCTTTCTCTAGAACAAGACAACACCTTAATCTTTGACAACTTCCATTCCTACTGGATTAAAGAGCAAAGTTGGACATAGGGGCAAGTTGAGAACCTGCAGTCACGCAGGTAAGGTTTGTCAAGCAAGTTGGAAATAGGGACCGAGAGAAGGACCATTGGTTGAGAAGATACTGCTAAGCTCGGCAAGGTTTGACTCAACTGCCTCATCTCAAGTCCGAGATAAATATTTGGTGGCTAACTGGCGATTAGGGATGAAGAGGGTACCTTTGCTTTGGTTGATTGGCTGGCTGAGTCGTTCTTGGTGCCGATGAAGACAAGAGAAGAGGTCATGGGTCTGGCCATCAAGGGGGCGTAGGTGGTCCTTGTTCTCCTCCTCCATCGGGTCCTGTGACAAACCAAACCCATCCATCAGAGAAGCGTGCACCTGCCAAGAAAAAGAAATTGCATGCATCAGGGAAGGGAAACCGGAAAGAGATAAAAGAAAAAAAAAACAAAAAAATGAATCAAACAACAGGACCGAACACAGACAAGAGAGGGGTAAAACATTTAGCATGCAGCAAGGGAACAACACATTGATTCATCACACCCTCTGTCTATGGATAAAGCGCAACTCATTCACGAAGAACAAAAACTGCATACTTGGCTAGGTCTACAAGGGCATCATTCCAGCAGAACAAGCCATATGTGTGGAGATAAAATGCGACATTCATTTTCTTACCAGCTTATGGAGTAGTTGGAATGCAAGAAAACTTGGTGTTTGGAGATACACAGATATGAGATAAGAGAAAACCGGACTAATCCTTGGTCCTAATAAGACCTTAAATGGAAACATGTCAAGTTTTCTAGTGTTTTAGACAATTGATTATTTTCAAGCCTCGCGGCAAAGACTGTTTTTCTCATTGCAACTTCGTTACAGTCAGGATCATACTAGCACATGACAAGACAAAGAAAGCATCAGTGTATCAACAATAGATGTACTAAATTCGAATGCTGCAGCTCTCACTCCCACTTTCAGGGTGGGTAGGGTAGGAAGATGATATATTTGGTGGGGATTGGGGATGAAAAGGGTACCCATGCTTGCTTGATGGGTTGACTGCGTCGTTCTTGTTGTTGATGAAGAGAAGAGGTTATCGGTGGGCCTAGATTGTCCTTGTTCTCCTCCTTTGTCGACCAACCCAACCCAACCCATCCATCAGATAAGAAAAGCATGCACCTGCCAATGTAAGGAAACCATGTGCATCAGGGAAGGGAAGGGAAACAAACAGACATAACATAGCAGGTTGTGACTACCTTTGCTGTTTCTGTAGTGCAACACATGAGCAGCACACACTTGACCACCATAGCAGCTTGCCGGACCATTGTCTGTGGAGCACAGAACAACAATCAGCCTGATTAGAAATTTTAGAGAGTTATATGAACCGATACATAAATTCCTATGATTCGACAAGCACAAGTTACCATTTTCCCGATGAAACACACACAGAGCAATGTTACCCGCTTCAAAACAGGACAGCACATATATACGTAATGCAAAACCGTTTTTTTATGATGTCCGTGCAGGAGGAAGAGAACCCACCCAAACAGTACCAGATTGCAGGCACCTTATTTGACTAACATAACAGTGCAAGGACACAACTATTACAAGGCACTAGCTCATGCTCATGTTTAAGTCGCAGCCACAACAAGATCCAACTAGTGAGCCATATAGATGGTAGAATCTGCTGGTGCTCCTGTTTAAATCGGAAGGAGAGAAAGAACAAAACAAACTGAATCCATGGCATCCTAGAACAAAGAAGGAGACGGAACAGAGAGAGAGAGTGAGAGACATATCAACCGGCAAAAAACAAAACCTGGGAGAGCCTAACCACGGAAAAAGAAAAAAAATACCATTTGGCCCATAGACAAGTTCAAGGTGTTGACTACAATAAGATTTTCTCACTCATAGCGTGCTTAAGTCTGTCCGATTCATGTTAGCAATTGCCACATTTTATGAAATCGGGCAAATGGATGTTAAAACTACATTCCTTAATGGTTTAGTTGATTTGGATCACATGATCACTTAAATGATTAAAGGGATGTCTATCTAAGTGGGAGTTCTTAAGTAATATGATTAATTGAACTTAAATTTATCATGAACTTAGTCCTGGTAGTAATGAGGCCATCTTCCAAAGTCGAAGACCACGAGAACTTGCACAAAGAAAACAAAAAAATGGGTGTGTTATCCACGAATCGACAACATGCACGAGTCTGGGCATATTGTGTCCCTACTTTTACTCCCGATGACCTGAAGTTACTTTCCCATGATTACCGATGAGAAACACTCGACACCATTAGATAGGTATTTGAACCAGTTTTTTAGAAACACCTTTTAAGTGAATCATGCGGAAGTCAAGAACTCGTGACCACTTGCTTCTTAATAAGGTCGTCTTCAAAAGTCAAAGAACATGAGAATGTGCATAGAGAAAACAGAATTGGCATGTTATCCACGAGTCGGCGGCCTGGATTGGGCATATTGCGTCCCTCCTTTTACTTGAGTTCTAGATTCCCGGCGACCTGAAGTGATATTTTAGCGTTTACATTATTATTTGATGAAAATCACTTGACACATTTAGGTAGGTATTTAAACCATTTTTTTAAGAAACTCTTCTTAAGTGAAGCATGCCAAAGTCAAGAACAAGTGACCACTTGCTTCTTAACAAGGTCATCTTCAAAAGTCGAAGAACATGATAATGCACAAAAAAAAGTTGGCATGTTATCCACGAATCGGTGGCCTGAATCTCGGTATATTGTGTCCCTCCTTTCCCTTATGTTCTAGATTCCCCAATGACCTAAAGCGATGTTCCCGCGATTACATTACGATCTAATGAATATCGACACCATTAGATAGGTATTTAAACCAATTTTTAAGAAACACACTTTAAGTGAATCATACGATGGCTGAGAACTCCTGGCCACTTTCTTCGTAATAAGGCCATCTTCCAAAGTCGAAGACCACGAGAACTTGCACAAAGAAAACAAAAAAATGGGTGTGTTATCCACGAATAGACAACATGCATGAATCTGGGCATAATACCGATATTTACAACGATACAAATAGGATGTGAGGAGGGAAAGCGATGTGAAGCGGAAAAACATAGACACAACATAGCCATTCCTAACAAAGAGAGGCAAGGATGAACAAGAACGAAAACACCCACAGATAACAAAAGGTTGCTGCCAAAAGCCCCTAGCATTTTGCCATCAAGACCAAAAAGTTTTGGTTTCATTACAAAGAAGGCCAAAATTTAGACAAGTCATGTGGATTTTCACTAGAAATTTTGGCAGCATAACGCGTCGCATAAGAATCCAAATCAAAAGAATGGTATTATCATGTTGTTCATTCCAAGATAATTCATGCACTCCCAAGTGCAAGTTAGTCAATACACTTCCATCTTGTCATCCTACCAAACAATTTCCTAAAAAAACACTACTACAAACTCAATAAGCCAATGGATGAATCTAACACCACCTCCCACTACTCACTGTTGACCCTTCTTTCCTTCCTTGTCTTGTCATTCTTCTTCGGTTTGAATGACTGGTAACAGCACATGCATCGATGCACTGAGACATGCCTTCCTTACTTGTGTTGCGTAACACAAAATGAGTTGAGAGGCTCCCAGCAAAACAACAACCCATCAGGAACTTCACGCCACCGACCCGATATCCATCCATCCACTCAGCAGCAACCCAACGACCAAACTCCGTCCATCGGTCTTATTACCCTTCACAATATCAAACTTCCCGAGGACCTGGGCAGAGAGAGAGACAGAGAGAGACAATGAGAGCAAGAGAGGAAACGAGGTTAACTAGTGGCCCCAATCCATAAAGGACAAACAATATATCATGCCAAAGCAATAGGAAATTTTACAGCAGCAAAAAGGACAATACACAATACATTTTATAGCAGGAAAACCGCAGAAACCTAAAAGCCTAGATATGCACCACATTGGTTGATTGCCACACGACCAAAAGATTATCAACTGCAACAATACTAGCTAGTAAATATTATCAGTTGTAAAGAATGCACGTTCAACTCATGTTTTCAACAAAATTATAGTTTAATTTGAATGATCGAACAAGGATTCAAGTGTTAACCAGCGGTGAGAGCGCAGTGGGGAGAACCAATTGCTTACCAGCTATGCGGAAGTGCAAGAAGAATCAGGGCAGCAACAACGATGGTCTCTAAAGTTGCCGGCATTGTGCATGTCCACCTCCTGGCCAAATGTCAACCCAGGACATGAGGTTGAAGTTCTTCCTGCGTTTGGTGTTGAGGATGCTCTCGAAGTAGAGAATGAGCTTGGCAGCTGGGGTATCCTAAATGGATTAATTTGCCTGTATAGGAGTAAGGCTTGGACCAGATAGTGTCAGAAGCAGATCATTAAAACTGCCCCCCTTCCCTTATGTATGGGATGCTGAAACTTGTCCATATTAATGAAAATTATATGATTGTTTCAATTAAATGAAACTATAAAGTAACAAACCAGTGTAGTGTATCATCTTTTAATTTGTCGAGCAATATGAGTGATAAATGATGAGTAATTGCACAGGAAAAACAGAGCAAAGGACATGAGAGGCAATGTGAACTGACACGATAGATTCTTGCCATGAATCAAAGCAAAATGCTCAACCATGAATCAGATTCAGTCAAGGGTACATCATGAAGACTGGATGCGCCCTTATAGATGATATCCTGAAATCTGCCCAAATTGATGAAATCCTTTCGGTTTTAATAAGCTAAGCACTGGATTTCTTGGAGCAAGCAGATGTAGCTACTTACATAGACATGAGCAAAAATAGTTGACTCTGAGGAATGACATGCATGCTAGCGTATTATCTATCCAAAGACTATGTAATCATCATTCAAGAGAGCACACACACATGCACATTGATACAAGAACAGGCACTGGATAACATGTTTATCTTTCTAGTGTGTTCTTTCATATTTGTTTCAATGATGAATTGCTTATGACTGATTGATGCTACTACAAATGTTTAGTGAAGCCAGCAGAGTTTCATCTATATAGCACCTTGGATGTTCTTCATGAACCGAGGTCAATCTTGGAGGCCACCGAGCAGAGCATGTCACTGAGGTTTGGAACATAAGAATACGAATAATACTAGTATTAGACGCTGCCAACATCAACATGGTGAGAACTGAAATTTGCCTGACAAAAAGAACCAGATGAACAAGTGAGAGTACGGGACTGACCCCACTGTGATCCAACTTAGTGTCAGGCTACATGAAGGTGAAACAGCCTCTTGGCCTGGCCGCGAATGACAAATATGTGAGCTTCTCGAGAAGCATTGCATGTGCATGTACAACCACTGCAATACAAAATAAACCTCCACATTAATGATGAAATCAGTAAGAAACTGATAAGAGGAAACACAAGATATTGTAACCCAAAATGCTTGACTGATGATTATGCGAAGATCATGAAAAGGAGTGACCATAAATATGTCCATATTAATGGACATTATATAATTGTTTCAACTAACTGAAACAGTAAACTAACTAACCAATATTGTCTATCACGTTCTAATTTGTCGAGTGATAAATTCCTATTCTACAATGACGTGTAATTGCACAGTGAGTTACTGGCACATGTGATGGTCAACCCCACAAGCATCATGCACAGGCACATAAAACCTGCATAAATTTCCAAGAAAGAACTGGGTTGCTGTCTAATAATTCAGGGCTTGAATCTGCTAAGTATCTTAGCATAATGCATAATTATCGTCTCTTGCCTCTGTATATATTCTTTAGCATAGTGCACCACACAGGGAAGAACAACAACTTGAAACGTGGTATCTCTCTCAGAGGAGAGGAGAGGGTAGGTACCTTGAAGAGCTCGTCAAGAGCAGCTAGACGGAAGTCTCCTCGCCCTCCCAGATGAGGGAAGAAGCACATGGAGGGAGGGAGGATCCTATCTCGGTGGAATATGGTGGGGGAGGAGCCACCATCCTCGTCAAGGCGATCAGTCGACGACCTCCACAGTCTTCTTGGGCTTCAATAGAAGGCACTAGCCAAGGGCGCTCTGGCCGGCAAGGGTGCCTGCCAGAACGGTGTAGCTCATGTTCTTGTCGGTTGACATGCTGCTATGGATGCCGACACCATTGAACAGACGCCTCCAGTGTTCACATCGTCTCCTGCAGGCATTGGGGTTGACGGAGCTTGCTCTCCTATGCTGGGACACTGCAGAAATCTAAATCCACCGTTAGTCAGTTACACGAACCACACATAACATGTTTACCAATTGGACATGTACCATCTTGTTAATATATAAGGATGCTAATTGGCTATGCACGACATCACAAGAATTTACATCTCTTTTCAGTGTCATGACCCACGCAGAACTAGTGTATCCTCTACTATTGAGTACATAAATATACATGGCATCCCCGGGCTTCATATTCTAATGTCATGACAAACAGGATGTATCCGGCAGATGTGCATGCCTTGCCTGCAATCCACACGAACTCCAGCAAGGATGAATTATTTCTCACACCTTGGGAGACCAAAATCCAACACCCAAGCCGCTTAATATATGCCCCCAAATCCCCACCAATCAAGTAAAACCTTGATTTGTACTCAAAGTAATTTTTGATTGACTGCTATGGTGTTGTTTGATGCATGGTTCACAACAGAAAATAAGATTTAAATGGGAAGAAAAATTCACAGTACCAATTAATCACCATTGTGTTATTCTAACTTTCTAAGCATCTCTTACATCCATGCTTGAGAGAGAGAGAGAGAGAGAGTTAGCACCTATGCCGGGGAGGAAGAAGAATTAAGGCCACCGGAGGGGCAGGCCGGGAGGCATTGTGGTGCACCCGCGTCATGAGAAAACAACCACATCAGGGAAGGGAACCTTGACAGCAGCCAAATCAAAACAAACAGAGGGGGAGACACAATTCACCTTCCAAATGAACAACTGGTGGTGATGTTGAGCAGCTTGGTGCCTTGACCAGATCTAATCGGAGCAGCTTCTCCTTGGACAGACCAACACGAACATCTTCCAGAAACTTTTTAGCTTGAGCCCTTGCAGCGGTGCTTCCATCGATGACAATTATTGCAATCTCACTATCACCTGAAGAACAAGCAAAAAATTGAAAATAATGAAAACTGGAGAAGTGGGATAGGATCTCTAATCTCCGGTGTCCACTAAACAATGTGAAAAGGTGACTTTCGACAGGCTTTTCATGGTAATAAATAAAGTGAAGTCACTCAGGAACAATAACATAAACAGGGCCAAGAATCATACATTTTGATCTATAACTCTAACAGTACCATAACCAGGAACAAGAACCATATACTTTGACGTGTAACTCAAATCTGAACAATTGTATTTTTCGAGAAACGGCTAAAGCGACCAGCTATACCTATGACAACACAACTTAGCTCAAAAAGAAAAGAAAAAAAGGAGAGACAAAACAAAGATAGCCATCCATTGTACCATAAGTTGGTGAAAATAAGAAGGCACAAACACAGAAACCAAGTGTTGGTTGCGCCTGCGCCGAAACACCATCATTTTGACAAACCAATAGCTCATTACCATCTGCACTAGACATCCAAGGTGCATGACTACTTCGCCAATGAGACTATGAATAGAACAACAAAACAAGTGCATGGCTGATGCAGTAGTTAGTGGTACAAAATAAACTTATATGCATTCTAGGTGAAGATATATGGATGGTATTACAATCATCACTTTATTCAAATCACTAAGATCTCTTAATTAAAGGTCAAATACACCATTTTCTTGACAAACTACCAAAGTACTAAAGATAGGGGGATCAAAATAAAACAAAAAGACCAGAGTAGTGCACAAGTAGTTCCAACGGCTCTTAATATCACTTTTCATCCAAAAGTTTAGATGAGAAAGGAAACATTTGATTAGTTTGGGGGTCTTAGTTTATTTGCTACAACCATGTATTGGCCAGATGACCATCCAACAAGCAAACCAAACCGCTACTCAGAAAGTACCAAGGCTCAAAGCCCAAGATCATAAGACGTCTTTTGCGGGATGGCCGGGCACCACACAACATGGTGTCTAAGGAGAAGACTGGGCAGTTACCTGAACCATAGCATGGCGGTTGCCGCGCAGTGAACTCACTGCCATGGAGAGAACTGTTGTTAGGTGCTCATTGTCAAGTTATGTACCAGCAAGTCCAAGTCCAAATCGGCAACAGAAGAAGTTGCAAGCATTGGTGCTGACATATGTCCAATTACATACAACAAAAAAGATCAGTTATGTCTCATTAAATCATCTAGCAAGACAATGAGGTAGGGAATACAAAACCAAATTATTAACTTTGCAACAGCTCAATCTCCATGCTTCTAATAAACTAGAGCATGTTTTGCCAACTAATCATTATACAAAACTAACTGGATGTGGTCATCTGGAAGAGAACACTCTAGTTTCAGAAGACAAAATCATGTAAGTTTGATGCAGACATACATACAGTTCCACTTCAGTTTTTATTCTTCCATTATCCAATGCATTTTGGGGTGATTTGACGCCACAGCATGAGCCCTCTCAGCCCCCCAGGCACTAGTTTCATAAAACAGAATTCTGGACTCTGAAAGGTATATTGCTACAGCTTGGACCGTTTAAAATATTTTCTTGCCTGGACTTGGCATAAGGCACGCAGAATAATATGATTACTTAAGCTAACAACTTAACTTGAGCTACTCCCGCTATGATAACAATAACGGAAAAACAATTGCACCAATAAAAGCAGATTCAGTGTCGATGGCATTTGTGCATGCCAGGATAGCATAGCTATAGTATTCATGTCACAAAATTTATGCTAGTAATCAAAAGGGGAGGAATCAATTTAAAATTCATACAAATATCATCAAAGCAAGATTATAACAGCCCATCCAGATATTTACCATGTCATAATAAAGAGAAAAGTGAGAGTGATGTATCTTCACTCCCAAAGTCAGCCAGGGCAAACAAGATTATATATGATGCACTTGTTGTTTTCTACATTCCAGAGCTCCCACTCCAAAACCTAGTTCCCAGAGCAAATAGAGGTGGAAGGGAGAGATCAGAGATTCACCTAACTATTTGTAGCCGAGATGGCAGCCATGGGAGTATGGATCATCACGACATGTACTGACTGCTGGATGTTCTGAAATGTCGAGCCCATTAAGCTTGACAACCAATTCCAAACATGGGCCAGAAATAAGCGTCGATCATGGGATGTTAACCAGGACCCATTCACCTTTGCCATCATCTTCGCTATCATGGGGCCCTCCCCACCTTGGACCCCACCATGGAGTTGGCCTGCTACTTGGCCAAGTTGCTCGTCACTGCCCAAAGGACAAAATAGTCAAGCGGCTGGAATGAGTATATATAGGAGCACAACAACAATGTAGGCTACAACAGCTCTAGACACAACTTTAAGCAAGCAGCAAACACATGAGATCAATTTTTGAAGAAGAAATACACCAGGTCAGATTTACATCTCTTGTCAGTTTCATCACCCACACAGAACTAGTGTATCTCAACTTAGAAAGCTACAACATAGGTATCCATAGGACATATATCAAGGATGTTCATGAGTCACACAGAACATGCATAGTAGTGCATTGCAAGTTAGGAGAAAGCTAAAACATACAAATCCATTGGGCATATTTTTTTTTCAATATAAGGATGGTAATTTGCTGTACATGGCATCATGAGCAGAGAAGAATTATGGAAATATAAAACACCAACAACCATACAGAACAATTAACAGCTCTTGTCGGTTACATAAAACACACAGAAAATACATAGTAGTGTATCTCAACTTATAAAGCTAAAACATGCACATCCACTAGACATATAATTTTGTGCACAAGGATGCTAATTTGTTGTACAAGGCATCACAGAGAATTTACATCTACTGCCAGTTTTCATGACCCACAGAGAAATAGTACGTCAACTTACAAAGCTAAAACATACGTACCCAACGGACATATATAACTGTTAATAAAGAAGCCAGTTTGTTGTACATGACATCACAAGACCTAACATCTCTTGCCAGTTTCATGAACCACACAGAAAAAATATAAAGAGTAATGCATTTCAACATAGGAAAAAAATATACATCCCTTGAATGTTCTTTATGTCCATCAAGGCATCATTTCCCGAAAAATCTAAGTACTAAGAGACATAGCCATTGCACGATGGCCATGAACCCAGAGTGACCACCATAACCGTGGCTCAATGACTCGTGGCTAAATGGACACGAGCTCACATCAAATAGAGCAGAGGAGGAGGTGGAACTCACCATTGCCATTTTGTAGCCGATGTCAAATAGCACCGTCGCTGTCACGCGGCACAGGGGCCAAAGGAAGGTGCCAAGGCCACAGACCAAGCCCACTAGCACAAACACCTCAACAGCAACCTGATCTTGACCAATGGAAAAAATAATACTTAGCCAATTCACATTAAGTCCTCCATATTACCTCTTCTCTACAAATATGACAGCCAGCACATGCTTTATATTTTCTCAAGCATAAAATTCATATTACATGAAAAGGCATTGCAAATCAGGAACTACTATAAAAACAACACAACTATGCTGCTATGCTAGCTACTACAAGGCTTCTACTTCTACTTCAACTAGTGCTACTACAACCTGAGACAAATCCCAAACCAGACATGGCCATGGAACAAATGCCATGAATCCAGAGAAACAACCTTATCCGCTGCATTGGTGATAATATTCTACCTAATCCTGCAAATGGACAAGACAAATAAGAAATGTTGAGCTCAAATCCAAAAGCAGAAGAAGAAATCATGGGGATCTAGAAAGAAAGGAGCAGCTTAACTCACCTAGCCTTGACACTGAAGCAGGGCTCCATGGACTCGAGCTTGGCAGTAACGCAGCCGTTGATGACCTTTTTGAGGTACACGAATGGCGTGTTCATGGTCATCGGCACACGCATCGCCATAGAGGGAAAAAGGTTGAATATTGAGAAATTCAAGTCTGTCACATCAGAAATATAAACAAGATCATTACTATGCAAGACTACACTATATACATGATGTTCCCTTATGATTTATGACTTAAGAGTAACACAGGCACACACAAATTCCATTTCCTTGTACAACTTGTTTGTTGAGGTTTCATGTAATAAAATAAAAATGAGAGGGTGTAAGTAAAGTAAAGAGCGGTTGCCAAAGTACACAAGTTTGTTCAATTCAAACAATATAGTATAGAAGCCATTCGACTCTACAGTAGAAAATAAACAGGGGACACCTGAAACCATATGAGTCTACACCAGATAGATATTGTTCCACAGTGAGTTGTATGACACACTCCTTCTATTTTGTTGGAAGGAGCGCTTCTATTTTGTTGGAAGGAACAGGTTGCTTGTTGAGGTTACATATATACTAACAAACAAACAAATGATATAGGCAACTAATGAGAACCTGCGAATCCTACAAATCGCTATGGCACAATGACCAACGCAAAATTGACGGGGCTTACCACCTATGCCGGGGAGGAAGAGGAACCAGTAGTTGCAATTGGCGGTGGCAGCGGCGAGAAGAGGACATCCATTCAGGGGTTTTCTTGATTCAGCACTGAAGGCATGAATTAGCCTTGCCTCTGCAGTCATCAAATAAAAGCTAACGCGGTTAGTATCATTCCATTGAGAACATTTCTTTGCAGCCACTTATTACCACCCAGAACAAAGAAGGTAAACTTGTTCTCTTCACCGCACACCATAATAATAGGAATCACTATGTCAAAATAGACAACTAACAGCCTAACCAGGTTGTCATGGTTAATGTTAGACTGCGTACTGCTGCCGCTGCTACAACCCTACTATTCTGGAGTCAATCACATGAGATGATCACGTCAAAGCCCTCCACCATGCACGGCTATCTCTACTCGCATGTAACGCACCTGTATGACTAGGAAACACGATCAGGTTGTTAGTCTGTTATGTGCACACCTCTCTTCTTCCTCTCCGATGTAATCTATTTATTTATCGCAAAAGGAACAATACTACTGCACAAAGCCTTATACTTTCTATCAGGTAAGATCATAGAAGAAGAATGATCGATGCTACTAAATCAACAATCCAAAACTCAAGTCTGAACAATTGTATTTTTTGAGAACCATACATTTTGATCTATAACTCTAACAGTACCAGAACCAGGAACAAGAACCATATACTTTGACCTGTAACTCAAATCTGAACAGTTTTATTTTTCGAGATATAGCCAAAGCGAACAGCTATACCTACAACAACATAACTTAGCTCAAAAAGAAAAAAGGAGATGCAAAACAAAGATAGCCATCCATTGTACTATAAGTTGGTGAAAATAAGAAGGCACAAACAAAACACAGAAACCAAGAGTTGGCTGCGCCTGAGCCGAAACACCATCATTTTGACAAACCAAATAGCCCATTACCATCTGCACTAGACAGCCAAGGTGTATGCCTGCTTTTCCCATGAGATTATGGATAGACCAAGAAAACAAGTGCATGGCTGATACTACAATCATCACTTATATGCATTCTAAGTTAAGATATATGGATGATACTACAATCATCACTTTATTCAAATCACTAAAACCTCTTAATTAAAGCTCTAATTTTCAAGCTTTTGGCTGGATGACATCAGCCTCACTCAAACGAACCCTAGAATTTTTAGCTGCAATTCCTAAAACTGTGACACTGAGTAAAAAGAAATTCTATAAAAGGCCAGTCACCATCGTAACACTTGCACAAGAAAAAGAAAACGTCAAATGAAGCATACCAATAAATCTGAAAGGTCAATATGAATCCTGTAGCACAACAGAAGAAATCAGATTGCACATGACAAGCCACCACCAGAGACCACAAGCATTGATCATCGCCTCAATGGATGGAGCAAAGCACAGGGTAGGTCCCAGAGAAGACATAGGAAGGCAAGACCAGGGACTCGCCTAAGTGGTGATAACCAATGAGGCAGTTGTGGGAGCTGGCAGAAATGATACTGGATGACAACCCCACGGTCTCGGCGATCATGACGACAACCACCAGGTAGCGCCAGAATCACATGGCGATCTCCTTCTCAACTGAGTCGCTTACATGAATTGACGTCCCTGGATGATGCAGATAACAAGTTTCAGAATATCACAATATATGTAAAGACAATTTCGGAATGATATTCCTGGTCTCAAATATACATGACCAAGAACGATACATTTTGATCTATAACTCAAACAGTAACATAACCAGGACCAAGAACGATACATTTTGATCTATAACTCAAACAGTAGCATAACCAGGAGCAAGTTGATCTGTAACTCAAATCTGAACAATTCTATCTTTTGAGAAAATGCCAAAGCGACGAGCTATACCTACGATGACACAACTTAGCTAAAAAAAGGAGACAAAACGAAGATACCCATCCATTATACCATAAGCTGGCCAAAATAAGAAGGCACAAACACAGAAACCAAGTGTCGGGTCAGCCCTGCACCATAACACCATTTTCTTGACAAACTACTGAAGTGCTAAAATAGGGGGATCAAAATAAAACAAAAAGACCAGAGTAGTGCACGAGTAGCTCAAAAGCTCTTAATATCACTTCTTCATCCGGAAGATAGATGGGAAAGGAAACATTTGATTAGTTAGGGGGGGGTTAATTTTATTTGCTACAACCATGTATGGCCAGATGACCACCCCACAAGAAAACCCCTACCCAGAAAGTACCAAGGCTCGAAGCCAAAGACCACAACACCTCTTCGGCGCGATGGTCTGGCACCACACAGCATGGTGTCTAAGGAGGAGGCTAGGCAGTTACCTGAACCACAGCATGGCGATTGCCGCGCAGTGAGCTCACTACCATGGAGAGAACTGATGTTAGGTGCTCATCGTCAAGTCATGCACCTGCAAGTCCATTCGGCAACAGAAGAAGGTGCAAGCATTGGTGTTGTTACCTGTCCAATTACATACAGCAAAAAAGATCAATTCTTTCTCATTAAATCATCCAACAAGACAATGAGGTAGGGAACACACAACCAAATCATTAACTTTGCAACAGCTCAATCTTTCTAATAAACCTCACTTCTGAACTATATAGCGTGCAATAGAAACAATTAAAGTGGGAATGATTACTCAAGTAGGGCGTGCACAAAGCACACAAACTGCAATAGTTTGTGGCTCGTAGTGGTGATAGCATGCATAATAGATACTACTATTACTTATTTGAATGGGAGAATGAAGCAGAGAGCTCTGTTCAAAGGTATTGATGATTGTGTCAGTAGTGCTAAATGAAAGCTCTCATTACATGTGTATAAGAAAGATCATATCATGTTTGCATTCAGTAATGCTAATAGATCAGAATGCTCAAGTCACTCACGTCGCTTTTACCTGCTGAACCTCTCTAGGACCACTTACTCCATCAGGGACGTACTGTAAGGATTCACAACAACGGCAGAAGAAAATTTCTAAGAAGAAGCCAGGGGAACAAGATGGCGTTCTACATGAACAGCTTGATATGATTCACACCACCGAGTAACAGCCACCATTAGCAGTTAGCACATCATTTACCAAAAACCAGTTGAGGCCATCAAGTGGAAACCTAATTAAGTAGCCATGGCAGCAAGGCCATGACCACCATGAGCATAGCTAGCTATATATATGCCCGGAGCAAGTGGAAGAAGAGAAGCACCTTTGTTATTTGTAGCCGAGGCCGAAGCATGCCGTCCCCACGATGGACAGTGGCCCGAAGGCGTCACCTCGCCAAGGAGGTCAGGCGTCCGCGGTAGGGGCTTAGAGTTAGCCGCGCTTTGGTGGGTCATGCGACAAGGCGAGCAGCGAATCCAGTTGTGCGACAAAACTAGCATGGACTACACAAGGGCTCTTGTCAACATCAGTCAGGTAGCAGGAGGATTCAGTGTGCAACTTATAACAAAAAAGAAGCATGTTCTTAGACTGAAGAGCAGTTTAACAGACGAGTTCCGTGTGATGAAACCTAATACTTTATGATGGGCCGAATCAAAACGCTTGGCAACATCAGGTCAGGTAGCACTCCATGATTTATTAATGTGCAACTTATATCTAGTCTAGCACTACTATATATGGGCTGAACAAAGAGCACTTTTCAACATCGTTATGGTAGCAAGCAGGATTCAATGTGCAACTTATCATCATGGGATAAAAATGGAGGGTCTTAAACTGAAGAACAGTTTCAAAGTTTAATTAGCAACTTGCATCAAGCACTAGTATGTGGGATGCTGAACAAGAGCACTATTGTTAACATCAGTCAGGTAGCAAGCACATATCATCAGATAAAAACAGAAGGTTCTTATAAACTGAAGAAAGAGCAGTTTCAATCAAATTATTTTAAAAAGCTATCTTCTGACTCAAGGATCTGAGCACGTTCAAATCGGAAAGATCGAAAGAGGAAGGGAAAAAAGCTGAATGTAACAAAACTGGTAATATAAAATGCTGCAGCTCCCACTCGCAGGGTGGCTAGGGTAGGAAGATAAATATTTGGTGGTGATTGGGGATGAAGAGGGTACCTTTGCTTTGGTTGATTGGCTGGCTGAGTCGTTCTTGGTGCTGATGAAGACAAGAGAAGAGGTCATGGGTCTCGCCATCAAGGGGGCGTAGGTGGTCCTTGTTCTCCTCCTCCATCGGGTCATGTGAAAATCAAACCCATCCATCAGAGAAGCGTACACCTGCCAAGAAAATGAAATTGCATGCATCAGGGAAGGGAAAGCGGAAAGAGATAAAAGAAAAAAAATCAAAAAAATGAATCAAACAATAGGACCGAACACAGACAAGAGAGAGGTGAAACATTTAGCATGCAGCAAGGGAACAACACATTGATTCATCACACCCTCAGTCTATGGATAAAGCGCAACTCATTCACAAAGAACAAAAACTGCATAATTGGCTAGGTCTACAAGGGCATCATTCCAGCAGAACAAGCCATATGTGTGGAGATAAAATGCAACATTCATTTTCTTATGGAGCTGGTTGGAATGCAAGAAAACTTGGTGCTTGGAGATACACAAATATGAGATAAGAGAAAACTGGACTAATCCTTGGTCCTAATAAGACCTTAAATGGAAACATGTCAAGTTTTCTAGTGTTTTAGACAATTGATTATTTTTCAAGCGTCGCGAGAAAGACTGTTTTTCTCATTGCAACTTCGTTACAGTCAGGATCATACTAGCACATGACAAGACAAAGAAAGCATCAGTGTATCAACAATAGATGTACTAAATTCGAATGATGCAGCTCTCACTCCCACTCTCAGGGTGGGTAGGGTAGGCAGATGATATATTTGGTGGGGATTGGGGATGAAATGGGTACCCCTGCTTGGTTGATGGGTTGGCTGGGTCGTTCTTGTTGTTGATGAAGAGAAGAGGTCGTGGGTGGGCCTGGGTGGTTGTTGTTCTCCTCTGTCGACCAACCCAACCCAACCCATCCATCAGATAAGAAAAGAATGCACCCGCCAATGTAAGGAAACCGTGTGCATCAGGGACGAGAAGGGAAATGAACAGACATAACATAGCAGGTTGTGACTACCTTTGTTGTTTCTGTAGTGCAACACATGAGCAGCACACACTTGACCAACATAGCAGCTTGCCGGACCATTTTCTGTGGAGCACAGAACATCAATCAGCCTGATTAGAAATTTTAGAGAGTTATATGAATCGATACATAGATTCATATAATTCGACAAGCACAAGTTACCATTTTCCCGGTGAAACACACACAGAGCAATGTTACCCGCTTCAAAACAGGACAACACATCTATACGTAATGCAAAACTGTTTTTTTATGATGTCCGTGCAGTAGGAAGAGAACCCATCCAAACGGGTTCCTTATTGCAGGCACCTAATTTGATTAAAATAACAGTGCAAGGACACTACTATTACAAGGCACTGTCTCATGCTCATGTTTAAGTCGCAGCCACAATAAGATCCAACAAGTGAGCCATATAGATGGTAGAATCTGCTGGTGCTCCTGTTTAAATCAGAAGGAGAGAAAGAACAAAATAAACTGAATCCATGGCGTCCTAGAACAAAGAGGGAGCCGGAACACACACACACACAGAGAGAGAGAGAGAGAGATATCAACCGGCAAAAACAAAACCTGTGAGAGCCTAACCACGGAAAAAGAAAAATTACCATTTGGCCCATAGACCTGGCAGCCCACCAACACTACAACCACAGCAAAAGGCATGAGAATCAGCAAAGAAACACAAGTGAACCATCACATTGCATTATCCCGAGCAAAGGAACAAAGTACATCCACTCACAAAAACCACTCCTTGCATGTATAAACAGTACCACCATAGAACAAACACTCAGCTATATTATCAGAACCCACCTCCAAACACCCAAAGAAGCAACACAGAAACCTTCTATCTATAAAAAGAGAGCATAAAAATCAAAGAAGCACATAAATCAAAACAACCACAGACCCGGCACCGCTATCCATCACGCTCAACGAAACCAGAAACAACAAATAAAAAATAGGAATCCAATAACTCCCGAACGTTCGGATTTTGAGCATTTCGTCCCGAACGTTTTTACATGGCAACTTTAGTTCATAGGGGATGGCAACTTTAGTTGATAGGGGATGGCAACTTCATCCTTTTTCATTTTTTTGTCAGAAAATTGCCATGTTTCCCTAATCTCACACAAACTAAACTTGCCATCTAAACCCGTTCGGGTTGCCATGCTTAACTCCCGAACATTTGGGAGTTATCATTACCGTAAAAAATATGTAAAAAAAATCAGCACATTACAACCAAAGATCCCCTCAACATAACCCCCCCACCCCCTGCAGCATCATAAGGCTAACCCCCAAAATAGTCCCCACATGACCACTTTGTTCAAGAAAAGAACATACAACATAGAACAAGAAACCACAAAGCAATGGCCGTGTCGAACACCCAGATCTGAGACCTGCAATCAAATCCACTCCAGCAAGCACAAATCACCCACATGCATCCTATCCATAGTCACACTAGCACGCGTCATCGATCCAGTAACTAAAAGGATGGGGATGAAGAGGGTACCTTTGCTTGCTTGATGGGCTAGCTGGGTCGCTCTTGGCGTTGATGATGAGAAGAGGTCGTGGGTTCCGGCCATCCAGGGGGCCTAGCTGATCCTTGTTCTCCTCCTTCATCGAACCCAACCCATCCATCAGAGAAGAGAATCGTGCACCTGCCAAGGAAAGAAAACCACACACATGAGGGAAGGGAAAGGAATCGAATAGAGATAATATGGCAGGTTGTGCCTACCTTCGTTGTTTTTGTAGTACAACACATGAACATCACACACTTGACCACCATAGCAGCTTGCCGGACCATTGTGTCTCTGGGGAGAGAACAACAGTCAGCCTTATTAGAAATTTTAAGGAGTTGTATGAACCGAAAGCACTGCTACACAACAAGCACAATTTTCCCGGTGAAACACACACAGAGCAATGTTACCCGCTTCAAAACAGGACAACACATATATACATAGTGCAAAACTGTTCTTTTTTAAAAGATGTCCGTGCAGCAGGAAGAGAACCCATCCAAATTTGGAGGATTTTGACACACAATACCAGACTTGCAGGCACCAAATTTGATTAACATAACAGTGCCAGGACACAACTAATTACAAGGCACTAGCTCATGTTCATGTTTAAATCGCAACAACAACAAGATCCAACTAGTGAGCCATATAGAGAATCTGCTTGTGCTCATGTTTAAATCGGAAGCAGAGAAAGAAAGAAAAAACTGAATCCATGGCATCCTAGAGAGAAGGGGACCTTCCATGGCGTCAGCACTGGCAGGGTCGGAGCAGACCGAGAAGGAGGCCCCCGTCTCTCTCTAACGGTGGACAGGGAGCAGACCTCGCCGGAGAACCCTTGCTTTGGCTGTCGGCTGTAGCTGCTGCCTCACCTATAGAGAAGAGAAGAGACAAGATGGGGGTCAGAGGGAGAGATAAGGAGAAGTAGAAGAGAAGGGGAGGAGGGATTCATACCACAGCACCGGCGGTCTCCATGGCTGGCGGCTAGGGTTTCCGTCGCGAGGAGGGATGGAGAGAGCGCGTATCCGGCCACGGGGCGAGCAACTGGAGCGGATCTGCGTCCGGGGGAGAGGGGGAGGGGCCGCCGGCGGTGGAGCGGAGGCCGGGGTTGGGGGAGACGGCGGCGGCGGCGGCTAGCTTTGGCTCGGGGGGGTCGAGAGAGGAGTTGGGGCAGAAGGCACAAGCTGGGGGCCTGCTTGGTTGGCTTGGGGGTTTTGTTTTGGATGTCCTTCTCTCCTTTCAAATATCCTTCTCTTCCCTCGGCTTGGGCCGTGCGGGAGAACGAATAGTTTGGTGAATTGCGCGGTCGCATCTAAAATCTCAAAGTAGCTGCATGGGCTGGGAATGATTTGGCAAAGACTGTGAGCAACGCGGGCGTGGGCACGAGCGGAGAATCCTGATTGGATATGATCCATCTCCCACGAATCATGCAATACCCAATCAATCTCAACCGCCCATTTCTTCCCCCCACTCTCAGATCCAACGATAGATACCATACTTCACGCGGATCATGCCCATACTTGGCTACTTCCCTATAAAACCCGATGAGCAGCTCTAGCCTAGGTTCCTTCATGCATTATGTTAAGATGGATAGCGAGTTTGATATAAATAAATATATGAAACGGTTTTCAACTTTTTTCGACTCCCTCTGTTTTCGAAATGTAAGGTGTATTGTTTTTTTTTGAAATTTAAGCAAAGTTAATAGACAAACAACCAAACATTGGCATCCATGTGAGTGGGCCATGCTTGTGGTGACAAGTATTATCATGGGAGAGAAGGAGAAAGGACTATGTCTGGGTTAGGGTTACAATCTTGCGCCCCGCGCGGGAGTATCCAATATTTCTAGAAGCTGCGTGACACACCTAAAATGTGATGAAACTTTGAGCGGCACGAGTGGGAAGTAATTTGGCAAAGGCTGTGAGCGGCGCGGGCGTGGGTGCGAGCAACGAGTCCTGATTGGATATGCCCCACCTCCCACGGATCATGTGATGGCCAGTCGATCTCAACCGCCCATTTCATTGCCCCACTCTCAGATCCAACGGCAAACACCATACATCACGCGGATCATGCTCCCTACTTGGCTACTTTGCTATAAAACCCGATGACCAACTCTAGCCTAGGTTTTTGCATGCATTATTTTTAGATGGAAAACGAGTTTGATATAAATAAATATATGAAACTAAAATTTGTTGAAATGATTATTTTTAACCACAATCACCATTTTGAGGAGCTGCGCAGCACATCTAAAATCTGATGAAAGTAGTTGCGCGGACGAGGGCAAAGAGCTCTAATTGGACCAACTGCACCTCCCAAGGATCATGGATTGCCCGGTCAATCTCAGCCGCCTATTCTTTTTCCCTCTCTCAGATCCGACAGCAAACACCATACATCACGCGGATCGTGCTCCCTGCTCCATGTAGAACCCGAATGCCAACTCTAGCATAGGTTTCTTTATGCATTATTTTCAAATAGAAAACAAGTTCTTCATAAATAAATGTATATATGAAACTAAAAATTGTATAAATTATTATTTTTAATAAAACCATTATTTCTTTTCCGCCATGTGGGTTGGGTTTTCAACTTTTTTCTACTCCCTCTGTTTTTCAAATACAATGTGTATTGTTTTTTAAAAAAATTGGAAATTTAATGAGGGCAAGCACGTCGTCGTCTAATTCCATCAATTCTTGCCCCACCGCCGTCATATTCCATCAATTCTGGACATTCCCTGCCCCGACGCTACCCGAGATGGTCCTCGTTGCACCACCACCACACACCAATTCTGGCCAAATCTCATTGCCACAGCTTCATTGTCCACCCCCGGCACCACTGCCACACCGTTCCTCCGGACGTCTGCAACAATTCCCATGACTGCAACCGAGTCTCGCTCTCTCGCCGTCTGATTCCACTTATCCCGGTTGTTCCCTAGCCCACCGCCACCCCACATCAATTTTGGCCAAATCTCGTCTCATGTATCCGACGTTCGCCCCCGGCGCCGCCGCCACCCTACCGCTCCGAACATCCGTAACCACACCTCTCGCCCCGCCGTTGTCCAAATCCGGCCATTCCCTGCCATGTCTTCCTCTGACTCCGGCCATCTTCCTGCCCCGCCATCGCCCGAGATAGTCGTCACTGTAGAGGGGCCACCCCAACGTTGCTTATCCGGACATCCGCAACAACCCTCGTGACAGCCGATGAGTCTCGCCCAATCGTCGTCTGATTTTGACCGTTCCATGTCCATCGCCACCCCCATGCTGATTCTGGCCAAAACTTGTCATCCCGACTCCATTGTGTAACCTCGGCCCGACGCCACCCAGACACTCTAGACGTTTGCAGTAACCATGAGCTTTACTCAAATCTCCTAGAGATTATGTTAAGAAAAGATTATGTTCATATTGCATAGAACACCAACAAATATTGCAGAACTAAACTTAGATGTTTTTTTGTCATCATCTTTCCAATTGCACTGTCAATTCGTTTTAAATTTCATATAAGAAGTGATCTTGATCATTGACACAAGCTTTTTTTTGCTTCATCATGATAACTCTGCCATTGCTATGGTTTTGATTCTTGAAAAAAAAATTCTATGCCTTCAAAGGTACCTATAGCCTTTCTACTGGTTTACTGTAAGTGTGCGGTACATGGTAGAATATCCATGCAGTTCCCCAAATATATTAGATGATGAGAAGATCAATTGTGTTCTTTTTGATTTAGTTTGCACATATTTAAAAGCAAATGTTAACAACGGGTGCAGTCTCTAACTATTACCCTTTCCAAGGAGGGTTTCTCACCACCGCCGCCACCATCTAAGAAATTTAGGTTCCCTCGCCTCCGGCCGCCATCTTGGCATTGCGAGGTGGGGGGACCTCGGATCTTCAAGACCTCTATGTTCTTGTCAACGACTTGTGATCATCATGGTGAAGATAGAGTGATTCGACGACCTGCACTTCTAGGGGATCATCCCTGTCTCAAGTACGTTCATCAATCAAAGCTTCTCATCTTTTTGGATGGGCAACTCAAGGCGCTTTCAAAAACCATTATTGGTAATATTCGTGCGGGTGAAAAAGTGACAACATCAGCGCTTTTAAAAACCATTATTGATAATATTCGTGCAGATGTACTTGTAACTTTTTTTAAGAGTATGAATAACCTTATAGGTGTTTCTAAAAAAACACTATTACCCTTTCGATTAATAACACGGCCTGATAATTTGTATTCTTTTTTGTTGGGTTTGTACACGTTTAAAAGCGAATGTGAACACCAGGTGCAGGTGCAGTCTCAACTACGCTACGTGTTCCCTCAAAAAAAAAACCTAGCCTACCTGTCTCTCAGGACCCGTGGGCCGTGGGCTACCTGCGTACGTACAGGCCAGATGACTCCCCGCGAGCCGATCAAGCTGAGCGTTGATCACCTCAAAAAAACAAAAAAAACTGAGCGTTGTCTCAAAAAAAAATTAAAAATAGCGAGCCGAGTCCGTTTCCAGCGGCCGCGAGCTGAGCCGAGATATCTGGACCTCCGTCCGACTCGGCCGGGATGTGGTAGCACTACATATATAGTGCCGGCCAAGGGAGGCAGAGGCTCTTGGAACAGAAAGGTCGAGCCATCAACGGCGATCATCACACCACCAAACACAATCGAGAGGAAGAGATGCTGATGGCTGGACTCCTAGCGATGGCCCGCAGCTATGTCCAGAAATCGAAGACCAAGAAGAGGCCGGCCCAAGGAACAGTGCGCGACATGGAGAAGAGGGTCATGGAAGCGGTCCGGGCAAGGGAACGCGCCCGATCAAGTTGGTTCAACAGGTTCATGGCCGCATCCGACAGGGTAGATAAGGCTGTCGAAGGTTTCGTCGAGCATCGCATCAGCTTGCGCGCCGCCAGCAAAACGTCACCGTCCTTGTCTTGCATCTCATTAGCCTACGCACTAGCAAACTCGACGATTTATGGTCTCTGTTTGCTCTCCTTGTTTGTATCAGTGTGCTCGTCAGAGATCTTGTAATCTGTTTTCTTTCTCAGTTTTCTACTGTATATAAAAGGTTGTAGAGATTTTACGGAACACCCCATGTACTTCATATTTGTGTTGTGACGAATTTAAATATTGACATACTAGGATGGAGGAAATCTTCTCTGACACTTTCCATTTACTGATCCGCACGGCGCATGCTAGAAACCAATCTCCCGACTTGGAGTTCTTGGGCATGACCGCAATTGGAGTTAATTACAAGAAACTATCACATTTACGGCTAGGTTTACATAAAACCACAAAGTCGCTAATACGTTATGATCGATTTGGTCTGTTTGATCGCTTTCTGACAAGTAGGACCGAATTTGAAGCGGCTGACTTGCCAGAGAATTGACATACACACCCCTGGAATCTAAAACAAAAACGCAATCAACCCCCCCTCCTATGGCCGGTTGCGCCTCCGCCCCTACTCCGGACGACGAGAGGTCAACGACGAGCTCGCATGGATGGGGAAGGGTCACGAGCGGAGGGTCGGACGAGGTGCCGGAGAGGGCAGCGGCTTCCGCTCCGCCATGGATGTAGTCTTCCACTGCTGCTACCGCCCACCACGCTCCGAGCCGGGATGGCGCTTTGGAGAGCCAAGACAATACCTCACGCAGCATGCCGTCCGGCAACCGCACCCGCAACCTCCCGCTGCCTCCCGGCGTCGTTGCTCCGGCAACCACTGTCGCGTTCTCGGATCCCTGACCTCTATCGACCTCATGGCTCCCTCCGCAGCCGTGGGCCGTCAAGTAGCGCAAGGCCGACGTCGCCGTGAGGGCACTGCTGTTGCCGCATGATTGGTGGCGCCCGTCGAGCCAGCGAGGCACCAGCTAGGTCGTGGACGAGCCTCCAGACGCGTCGGCAAGTGGATTATCAGGATCAGTGGTGTTGCTTGGGAGCAGAGGATCGGGAGCAGGGGGGTTGACTGCGTTTTATTATTTGTTTCAGGGGTGTGTGTGTGTGTGTGTGTGTGTGTGTTAGTTTTTTGTGATGTGAGCTCCTTACAATGAGGCCCCACTTGTTAGAAAGCGATCAAACTTGCCAAATCACTCGATCAGTTCTTTTGGCAATAAGATTACAGAAATTGCGGTGTTTTTTGCAATGGATTAGCGACTTAGTGGTTTTCTACAAACTTAGCCGCAAATGTGTTAGTTTCTTGCAATTAACTCCCGCAGTTGACATGCATGACATCGAAGCAATCTTCAATGAGGAGGAGGTGTGGTCAGTGATTAAGGAGCTGCACCATGATCGTGCTCCAGGACCAGATGGTTTCACCGGCAACCACTGTCACTTCCCCGGATCCCCAACCTTCATCGAGACTGAGGCTTCACATGAAATAGTAGTGAAAAAGACAGTGATCAACATGTACCACCACGAGGTACATAGCAGTGAAAAAGACCCTATTAAGACCAAAAAGACCCTATTATTTTGCAATCAAGACCAAAAAGTTTTGATTTCGTTACAAACAAGGCCAAAATTTAGACAAAGTTATGGATTTTCGCTAGAAATTTTGGTAGCATAACGCGTCGCATAAGAATCCAAATCAAACGAATGGTATTATCATGTTGTTCATTCCAAGATTAATTCATGCACTCCAAGTGCAAGTCAGTCAATACACTTAACATATCGTCAATTCGTCATCCTACCAGACCATTTCACCAACAACACTACTACAAACTCGATAAGCTCATGGATGAATCTAACACCAGCTCCCACTACTGACCACTAGCCCTTCTTTCCTTCCTTGTCTTGTCATTCTTCTTCGGTTTGAATGAATGGTCATGGCACATGCATCGATGCACCGAGACATGCCTTCCTTTCTTGTGTTGAATGCACCCAGCAAAACAACAACCCATCAGGCACTTCACGCCACCGACCCGATATCCATCCATCCACTCAGCAGCAACCCAACGACCAAGCTCCATCCATCGGTCTTCCCGCCCTTCACTATATCAAACTTCACAGTGACCTAGGCAGTGGCGTCTATAGTTAGCCGTGCTTGGGTGGGTCACGCGACCAAGCGAGTAGTGAATCCGGTCAATAATTCTTAGCATTCATAACAAAGAGAGGCAAGGATGAACAAGAACGAAAACACCCACAGATAACAAAAGGTTGCTGCCAAAAGCCCCTAGCATTTTGCCATCAGGACCAAAATGTTTTGATTTCATTACAAAGAAGGCCAAAATTTGGAGAAGTCATGTGGATTTTTGCTAGAAATTTTGGCAGCATAACGCGTCGCATAAGAATCCAAATCAAAAGAATGGTATTATCTTGTTGTTCATTCCAAGATTCATTCATGCACTCCAAGTGCAAGCCAGTCAATACACTTCCATATCGTCATTCTACCACACCATTTCCCCAAAAACACTACTACAAACTCAATGAGCTCATGGATGAATCTAACACTAGCTCCCACTACTCACTGCTGGCCCTTCCTTCCTTAGCTTGTCTTCTTCTGTTTGACTCACTGTTTGCGGTGGGGTCATCGCTGGAAGCCTGAATTGAAGCTGTTGTTGCGTCAGGCCAGGCCAGGCAGCCAGTCCATGCATTTGCATGGGAGGGTATTGACCACCAAGTCGCAGCGGTAGAAAGCTATGTCACAGGTGCCCCAACACCACTATCTTGATGCCCTTGGGTTGGCTGAGTAGTTGGAACTTGCAAGCATTGTGTCTGGCCTATGCTTCCGAGATCCTGGGTTGTTCACTGCAAGCAACCTCTCTGCCCCTTCCCTTATGGATGGGATGCTAAAACTTGTCCATATCAATGAAAATCATATAGTCTATCATGTCCCCTACATAGGCAGAGAAACAAAGAGAGAACAAGATTAGTTAATTAATCAGTGGCCAAGTTACAAGCTCTCCACACCATAATGACAAGCAAGCATAACTTATAGAATCAAACACTATCAACAGAAACACAACCAAACAACTACACAGGCACAGATGGCGGTAAGAGTGGGTGACAACTATGTGATATAGTCGTAAAAATGCCTTCTATAGCATATAGGCACCGATGGTGGTAAAAGCAGGTGAAAACTATGTGATATAGTAGTAAACATGCCTCAAGTGAGCATTTCAACACATAAGATCAAGATCCATCATATTTACCAAATGATGAAGTACTCATAAGGAAATCACTTTAAACAAAGTTGGAACGATAAGGCCCCGTTTGGTACATGGGAGTACAAAACAAAGGAACAAAAAAAGGCATAGGAAACGGCTAGAACGCAAACTGGAAACCCACACGCTTCCTTTGGTCTTAATGGATGTTATTATGTTTCCCTTAAAAAACGCAGGAAACCTTCCCTTTCACAGGAAAAAAAATCCAAGATAGAACTGGGTGGGTGTGTAATAATTCAAGTCTTGAATCTACAAGTATCCTAGCATAATGCGTAGTGCACTACACAGGGGAGAAGAACAACTTGAAACGTGATATCTCTCTCAGAGAGGAGAGGGTAGGTACCTTGAGAAGCTTGTCAAGAGCAGCCAGATGGAAGTCTCCTCGCCCGCCCAGACAAGAGAAGAAGCACATCGAGGGAGGGAGGATCCTATCTCGGTGACATCAGGGGAGGAGCCACCATCCTCACCGGGGCGATCAGTCGACGAAGAATCAAGGCCCCGTAGGGGCAGGGCGGCGGGTGTTGGAGTGCATCTGCGTGCATGAGGAAACAAACACATCATGAAGGGAACCTTGACGACAGCTAAATCAAAACGAACAGAGGAGGGAGACATTTCACCTTCGAAATGAACAGATGGTTGTGACGTTGAGCAGCTTGGGCCTTGACCAGATCGAAATCACAACTTTGATCATGAAAACTAAAGCACCAGCACTACAAATTCTTTCCGTCGACGGGCAATTGATTTCTGAGATTAAAACAAGCGAGTCAAAGTGTTCGTCCAATATTAGAGCTCAAGCCATGGGAGGGTGCGCCGGCCTGGCGACCACTAGGATCTTCTTCATCTTCGTGCCAAAACCCACCATCGACAACCCGGTGCTGAGGCTGCTCCTACTGCACGACACATGGATGGAACATTTTACACATGTATGTTGATATCAATTCAAGATGCAATCCATGCATACAGAGTTTTGAACTGGGCATGATGGACAGGAGCATGCAGCTAGAAAACAATTTTGCAGTAGGGTTCCTCTTGATGGTTATACAATTTGGCACTCACTAATTTTGCAGTAGCCAGGTGCTACAGTAAGAAAGTGAACCAAATATTGTTTGCTAATACATCATAACAGGAACTACCAAGACATCACCCTTTAGCCATACAAAAAAAATACTCACTAAAGTAAGCACGAGAATGTCAAACATCACAGAACAATCACCTATGTCAAACAAGCCATGTCTGCTTTGTGCTGGGACTTGCCTACAGTTCAAATATACTGTTTGTACATCATCGCATCATAACAGGACGGTTTCATTCAGCTTAACAGTGCACTCTCGAAGAAAACCACCAATTTGTTTGAAGCTATTGTGTTTTTTATGCTGATTCAGCGCAGAAAATATTATTCAAACAAGGAGAAAGATCCATAGTTTCAAACCATTGTGTTAATTTAAGCATCTTCCATATCATTTCCTCTCCTACTGAGTACATAAATATACATGGCATCCCCGGCTTTGATTAGTTGGGTGGCTTAGTATATTTGCTGCAACCATGTATGGCCAGATGACCGCCCAACAAGCAACCCCAAGGCTCGAAGCCCAACATCACAACACGTCTTTGGCGTGATGGCCGGCACCACACAGCATGGTGTCTAAGGAGGAGACTAGGTAGTTACCTGAACCACAGCATGGCGGTTGCCGCATAGTGAACTCACTGCCATGGAGAGACTGCTGTCAGGAGGTCATTGTCAAGTCATGCGCCCGCAAGTCGATATCAGTGACAGAAGAAGGTGCAATCATTGGCGCTGTCACCTGTCCAATCATATACAGCAAAAAGATCAGTTCTTTCTCATTAAATCATCCAGCAAGCTAATGGGCTAGGGAACACACAACCAAATCATTAGCTTTGCAACAGCTCAATCTCCATGCTTTAATAAACTACTCCCTCTGTATCAAAATATAAGACTTTTTTGTTACAAATTACAAAGAGAGTACCATTGCCTCTCCTAGTGAGTACATAAATATACATGGCATCCCTGGGTTTCAGATTCTAATGTCATCACAAACAGGATGCATCCAGCAGATCTGCATGCCTTGCTTGCAATCCCAGAAAAGACAGAGGAAGGCGAGACCAGGGACTCACCTAAGTGGTGATAACCAAGGAGGAAGTTGTGGGAGCTGGCAGCAAGGATACTGGGCAATAACACCACCGTCTCATCAGCACCAGAAGCAAGGCGATTCACGGCGACAACCACCAGGTAGCACCAGAACCACATGGTGATCTCCTTCTCAACATAGTCGCTTACATGAATTGACGTACCTGGTTGATGCAGATAACAAGTTTGAGAATACCACAATATATGTAAAGCAAATTTCAGAATGACATTCCTAGTCTCAAATATACATGACCACAAACCATACTAGGACCAGGACCAAGAACAATACATTTTGATCTATCTATTACTCAAACAGTAACATAACCAGGACTAAGAATGATAAATTTTGATCTATAACTCAAACAGTAGCATAACTAGGAGCAAAAACCATATATTTTGATCTGTAACTCAAATCTGAACAATTCTATCTTTTGAGAGAATGCCAAAGCAACCAGCTATACCTAAGACGATACAACTTAGCTAAAAAAGGAGACAAAACGAAGATACCCATCCATTGTACCATAATTAAGCTGGTGAAAATAAGAATGCACAAACACAGAAAACAAGTCTCGACTATACCTACACCATAACACCATTTTCTTGACAGACAAACAAAGTACTAAAGAGAGGGGGATCAAAATAAAACAAAAAAGACCAAAGTAGTGCACAAGTAGTTCCAAAAGCTCTTAATACAACTTTTTCATCCAAAAGATAGACAAGAAAGGAAACATTTGATTAGTTGGGGGGCTTAGTTTATTTGCTGCAACCATGTGGCCAGATGAGCACCCCACAAGCAAACCTCTACCCGGAAAGTACGAAGGCTCGAAGCCGAAGATCATAACACGTCTTCGGCGCGATGGCCGGGCACCACACAACATGGTGTCTAAGGAGGAGACTGGGCAGTTACCTGAACCACAGCATGGCGGTTGCTGCGCAGTGAGCTCACTGCCATGGAGAGAACTAATGTTAGGTGCTCATTGTCAAGTCATGCACCCGCAAGTCCATATCGGCAACATAAGAAGATGCAAGCATTGGTGTTGTCACCTGTCCAATTACATACAGCAAAAAACATCAGTTCTTTCTCATTAAAGCATCCAGCAAGACAATGAGGTAGGGAACACATTAACTTTGCAACTGCTCAATCTCCATGCTTCTAATAAACCCCACTTCTGAACTATACAGCATGCACTAGCCAGAAACAATTAAAGTGGGAATGATTTCTCAAGTAGGGCGTGCACAAAGCACACAAACTGCAATAGTTTGTTGCTCGTAGTGGTGATAGCATGCATAATAGGCACTACTATTAATTCTTTGAATGGGAAGATGGAGCCGAGAGCTCCATTCAAAGGTACCGATGATTGTGTCAGTAGTGCTAAATGAAAACTCATATTACATGTGTATAAGAAAGATCATATCCTGTTTGCATTCAGTAATGCTAATAGATCAGAATGCTCAGGTCGCTCATGTCGCTTTTGCCTGCTGAACCTATCTAGGACCACTTACTCCATCAGGGATGTACTGTAAGGATTCACACCAACGGCAGAAGAAATTTTCCAAGAAGAAGGCAGGGAAGCGAGGGGAACAAAATGACGTTCTACATGAACAACTTGATATGATTGTTGGTACAAAATGGAATTCTAGACGAACAAGACGGCAGAAACACATATCCACAAGAATTAGAGAGACCCTAATCTCACAAGTTTGGGATGCTTCAGGGTAAAACAAAAGATACAACCAACTATTATTTCTGAATACACAAAAATAAGCATTTTACATGTTTGCAGCACAGTGAACTGAACCCTTGGACAACTTACTTCTTTATTCTTTCCAGAGACCTGTTCTACCATTTTAATCCAGAGGAAGTCAGCTTTGCCTCAAATGCCTCATACCAAGTTTGCCTCCAAGGTCCGACCTAACTGAGTTGTACTACTACTACTAGCACAGACAAAAAGGGTGGAGATTGCAGTACTCTCTCGACAAAGCAAACAGTCAGCTTTAAACACTGCTATATGTACACTAACACCGACCAGTCATTTCACGAATCCACAAACAAATGTTACAAATTACCCGATGTTACTCCTACACATAAGTATCTCGTTTAAAGTTTCTCGCATGCATCATTTAGTGCAGACTAATGCTGTCGCTACCACTTACTCTATCTAGGACATACTGTAATCCACTAATTGATGACACTAATTATTATAACAGATCACCACAGGCCGATGACCAACAAACCAGAAACGCTGGAAATAGGCATTGCTAGATGGCACCACGGCTCAACAGGGGTGGGCACACAACGCATGAGAGAGAACATTCCATGAATCATCCTAAATTCCTAACACAAGCAAAAACAGAGACTAGTACTGGAAAAGCATCTTTCTTTAAAACAACACAACACCTAATTATTTTTTCAACTTATATTCCTACTGGAAAAAAGAACATGATATGAGACAGCACAAGTAAGAACCTACAGTCAAGGAAATTAGAGGACCGAGAGAAGGACACTGCTAAGCTCACCAAGGATTGACTCAACTGCCTCATCTCAAGTCTGCCTCCAAGGTCCAACCTGACTGAAGATGTACTACTAATACTATCACGGACACAAAGGGTGAAGATTACAGTACTCTCTCGGCAAAGCAAACAGTCAGTTTTAGACACTACAAAATATAGAGACTAGTACTGAAAAATGTGTCTTTCTCTAGAACAAGACAACACCTTAATCTTTGACAACTTCCATTCCTACTGGATTAAAGAGCAAAGTTGGACATAGGGGCAAGTTGAGAACCTGCAGTCACGCAGGTAAGGTTTGTCAAGCAAGTTGGAAATAGGGACCGAGAGAAGGACCATTGGTTGAGAAGATACTGCTAAGCTCGGCAAGGTTTGACTCAACTGCCTCATCTCAGGTCCGAGATAAATATTTGGTGGCTAACTGGCGATTAGGGATGAAGAGGGTACCTTTGCTTTGGTTGATTGGCTGGCTGAGTCGTTCTTGGTGCCGATGAAGACAAGAGAAGAGGTCATGGGTCTGGCCATCAAGGGGGCGTAGGTGGTCCTTGTTCTCCTCCTCCATCGGGTCCTGTGACAAACCAAACCCATCCATCAGAGAAGCGTGCACCTGCCAAGAAAAAGAAATTGCATGCATCAGGGAAGGGAAACCGGAAAGAGATAAAAGAAAAAAAAGAAAAAAAATGAATCAAACAACAGGACCGAACACAGACAAGAGAGGGGTAAAACATTTAGCATGCAGCAAGGGAACAACACATTGATTCATCACACCCTCTGTCTATGGATAAAGCGCAACTCATTCACGAAGAACAAAAACTGCATACTTGGCTAGGTCTACAAGGGCATCATTCCAGCAGAACAAGCCATATGTGTGGAGATAAAATGCGACATTCATTTTCTTACCAGCTTATGGAGTAGTTGGAATGCAAGAAAACTTGGTGTTTGGAGATACACAGATATGAGATAAGAGAAAACCGGACTAATCCTTGGTCCTAATAAGACCTTAAATGGAAACATGTCAAGTTTTCTAGTGTTTTAGACAATTGATTATTTTTCAAGCCTCGCGGCAAAGACTGTTTTTCTCATTGCAACTTCGTTACAGTCAGGATCATACTAGCACATGACAAGACAAAGAAAGCATCAGTGTATCAACAATAGATGTACTAAATTCGAATGCTGCAGCTCTCACTCCCACTTTCAGGGTGGGTAGGGTAGGAAGATGATATATTTGGTGGGGATTGGGGATGAAAAGGGTACCCATGCTTGCTTGATGGGTTGACTGCGTCGTTCTTGTTGTTGATGAAGAGAAGAGGTTATCGGTGGGCCTAGATTGTCCTTGTTCTCCTCCTTTGTCGACCAACCCAACCCAACCCATCCATCAGATAAGAAAAGCATGCACCTGCCAATGTAAGGAAACCATGTGCATCAGGGAAGGGAAGGGAAACAAACAGACATAACATAGCAGGTTGTGACTACCTTTGCTGTTTCTGTAGTGCAACACATGAGCAGCACACACTTGACCACCATAGCAGCTTGCCGGACCATTGTCTGTGGAGCACAGAACAACAATCAGCCTGATTAGAAATTTTAGAGAGTTATATGAACCGATACATAAATTCCTATGATTCGACAAGCACAAGTTACCATTTTCCCGATGAAACACACACAGAGCAATGTTACCCGCTTCAAAACAGGACAGCACATATATACGTAATGCAAAACCGTTTTTTTATGATGTCCGTGCAGGAGGAAGAGAACCCACCCAAACAGTACCAGATTGCAGGCACCTTATTTGACTAACATAACAGTGCAAGGACACAACTATTACAAGGCACTAGCTCATGCTCATGTTTAAGTCGCAGCCACAACAAGATCCAACTAGTGAGCCATATAGATGGTAGAATCTGCTGGTGCTCCTGTTTAAATCGGAAGGAGAGAAAGAACAAAACAAACTGAATCCATGGCATCCTAGAACAAAGAAGGAGACGGAACAGAGAGAGAGAGTGAGAGACATATCAACCGGCAAAAAACAAAACCTGGGAGAGCCTAACCACGGAAAAAGAAAAAAAATACCATTTGGCCCATAGACAAGTTCAAGGTGTTGACTACAATAAGATTTTCTCACTCATAGCGTGCTTAAGTCTGTCCGATTCATGTTAGCAATTGCCACATTTTATGAAATCGGGCAAATGGATGTTAAAACTACATTCCTTAATGGTTTAGTTGATTTGGATCACATGATCACTTAAATGATTAAAGGGATGTCTATCTAAGTGGGAGTTCTTAAGTAATATGATTAATTGAACTTAAATTTATCATGAACTTAGTCCTGGTAGTAATGAGGCCATCTTCCAAAGTCGAAGACCACGAGAACTTGCACAAAGAAAACAAAAAAATGGGTGTGTTATCCACGAATCGACAACATGCACGAGTCTGGGCATATTGTGTCCCTACTTTTACTCCCGATGACCTGAAGTTACTTTCCCATGATTACCGATGAGAAACACTCGACACCATTAGATAGGTATTTGAACCAGTTTTTTAGAAACACCTTTTAAGTGAATCATGCGGAAGTCAAGAACTCGTGACCACTTGCTTCTTAATAAGGTCGTCTTCAAAAGTCAAAGAACATGAGAATGTGCATAGAGAAAACAGAATTGGCATGTTATCCACGAGTCGGCGGCCTGGATTGGGCATATTGCGTCCCTCCTTTTACTTGAGTTCTAGATTCCCGGCGACCTGAAGTGATATTTTAGCGTTTACATTATTATTTGATGAAAATCACTTGACACATTTAGGTAGGTATTTAAACCATTTTTTTAAGAAACTCTTCTTAAGTGAAGCATGCCAAAGTCAAGAACAAGTGACCACTTGCTTCTTAACAAGGTCATCTTCAAAAGTCGAAGAACATGATAATGCACAAAAAAAAGTTGGCATGTTATCCACGAATCGGTGGCCTGAATCTCGGTATATTGTGTCCCTCCTTTCCCTTATGTTCTAGATTCCCCAATGACCTAAAGCGATGTTCCCGCGATTACATTACGATCTAATGAATATCGACACCATTAGATAGGTATTTAAACCAATTTTTAAGAAACACACTTTAAGTGAATCATACGATGGCTGAGAACTCCTGGCCACTTTCTTCGTAATAAGGCCATCTTCCAAAGTCGAAGACCACGAGAACTTGCACAAAGAAAACAAAAAAATGGGTGTGTTATCCACGAATCGACAACATGCATGAATCTGGGCATAATACCGATATTTACAACGATACAAATAGGATGTGAGGAGGGAAAGCGATGTGAAGCGGAAAAACATAGACACAACATAGCCATTCCTAACAAAGAGAGGCAAGGATGAACAAGAACGAAAACACCCACAGATAACAAAAGGTTGCTGCCAAAAGCCCCTAGCATTTTGCCATCAAGACCAAAAAGTTTTGGTTTCATTACAAAGAAGGCCAAAATTTAGACAAGTCATGTGGATTTTCACTAGAAATTTTGGCAGCATAACGCGTCGCATAAGAATCCAAATCAAAAGAATGGTATTATCATGTTGTTCATTCCAAGATAATTCATGCACTCCCAAGTGCAAGTTAGTCAATACACTTCCATCTTGTCATCCTACCAAACAATTTCCTAAAAAAACACTACTACAAACTCAATAAGCCAATGGATGAATCTAACACCACCTCCCACTACTCACTGTTGACCCTTCTTTCCTTCCTTGTCTTATCATTCTTCTTTGGTTTGAATGACTGGTAACAGCACATGCATCGATGCACTGAGACATGCCTTCCTTACTTGCGTTGCGTAACACAAAATGAGTTGAGAGGCTCCCAGCAAAAGAACAACCCATCAGGAACTTCACGCCACCGACCCGATATCCATCCATCCACTCAGCAGCAACCCAACGACCAAACTCCGTCCATCGGTCTTATTACTCTTCACAATATCAAACTTCCCGAGGACCTGGGCAGAGAGAGAGACAGAGAGAGACAATGAGAGCAAGAGAGGAAACGAGGTTAACTAGTGGCCCCAATCCATAAAGGACAAACAATATATCATGCCAAAGCAATAGGAAATTTTACAGCAGCAAAAAGGACAATACACAATACATTTTATAGCAGGAAAACCGCAGAAACCTAAAAGCCTAGATATGCACCACATTGGTTGATTGCCACACCACCAAAAGATTATCAACTGCAACAATAGTAGCTAGTAAATATTATCAGTTGTAAAGAATGCACGTTCAACTCATGTTTTCAACAAAATTATAGTTTAATTTGAATGATCAAACAAGGATTCAAGTGTTAACCAGCGGTGAGAGCGCAGTGGGGAGAACCAATTGCTTACCAGCTATGCGGAAGTGCAAGAAGAATCAGGGCAGCAACAACGATGGTCTCTAAAGTTGCCGGCATTGTGCATGTCCACCTCCTGGACAAATGTCAACCCAGGACATGAGGTTGAAGTTCTTCCTGCGTTTGGTGTTGAGGATGCTTTCGAAGTAGAGAATGAGCTTGGCAGCAGGGGTATCCTAAATGGATTAATTTGCCTGTATAGGAGTAAGGCTTGGACCAGATAGTGTCAGAAGCAGATCGTTAAAACTGCCCCCCTTCCCTTATGTATGAGATGCTGAAACTTTTCCATATTAATGAAAATTATATGATTGTTTCAATTAAATGAAACTATAAAGTAACAAACCAGTGTAGTGTATCATGTTTTAATTTGTCGAGCAATATGAGTGATAAATGATGAGTAATTGCACAGGAAAAACAGAGCAAAGGACATTAGAGGCAATGTGAACTGACACGATAGATTCTTGCCATGAATCAAAGCAAAATGCTCAACCATGAATCAGATTCAGTCAAGGGTACATCATGAAGACTGGATGCGCCCTTATAGATGATATCCTGAAATCTGCCCAAATTGATGAAATCCTTTCGGTTTTAATAAGCTAAGCACTGGATTTCTTGGAGCAAGCAGATGTAGCTACTTACATAGACATGAGCAAAAATAGTTGACTCTGAGGAATGACATGCATGCTAGCGTATTATCTATCCAAAGACTATGTAATCATCATTCAAGAGAGCACACACACATGCACATTGATACAAGAACAGGCACTGGATAACATGTTTATCTTTCTAGTGTGTTCTTTCATATTTGTTTCAATGATGAATTGCTTATGACTGATTGATGCTACTACAAATGTTTAGTGAAGCCAGCAGAGTTTCATCTATATAGCACCTTGGATGTTCTTCATGAACCGAGGTCAATCTTGGAGGCCACCGAGCAGAGCATGTCACTGAGGTTTGGAACATAAGAATACGAATAATACTAGTATTAGACGCTGCCAACATCAACATGGTGAGAACTGAAATTTGCCTGACAAAAAGAACCAGATGAACAAGTGAGAGTACGGGACTGACCCCACTGTGATCCAACTTAGTGTCAGGCTACATGAAGGTGAGACAGCCTCTTGGCCTGGCCGCAAATGACAAATATGTGAGCTTCTCGAGAAGCATTGCATGTGCATGTACAACCACTGCAATACAAAATAAACCTCTAGATTAATGATGAAATCAGTAAGAAACTGATAAGAGGAAACACAAGATATTGTAACCCAAAATGCTTGACTGATGATTATGCTAAGATCACGAAAAGGAGTGACCATAAATATGTCCATATTAATGGACATTATATAATTGTTTCAACTAACTGAAACAGTAAACTAACTAACCAATATTGTCTATCACGTCCTAATTTGTCGAGTGATAAATTCCTATTCTACAATGACGTGTAATTGCGCAGTGAGTTACTGGCACATGTGATGGTCAACCCCACAAGCATCATGCACAGGCACATAAAACCTGCATAAATTTCCAAGAAAGAACTGGGTTGCTGTCTAATAATTCAGGGCTTGAATCTGCTAAGTATCTTAGCATAATGCATAATTATCGTCTCTTGCCTCTGTATATATTCTTTAGCATAGTGCACGACACAGGGAAGAACAACAACTTGAAACGTGGTATCTCTCTCAGAGGAGAGGAGAGGGTAGGTACCTTGAAGAGCTCGTCAAGAGCAGCTAGACGGAAGTCTCCTCGCCCTCCCAGATGAGGGAAGAAGCACATGGAGGGAGGGAGGATCCTATCTCGGTGGAATATGGTGGGGGAGGAGCCACCATCCTCGTCAAGGCGATCAGTCGACGACCTCCACAGTCTTCTTGGGCTTCAATAGAAGGTACTAGCCAAGGGCGCTCTGGCCGGCAAGGGTGCCTGCCAGAACGGTGTAGCTCATGTTCTTGTCGGTTGACATGCTGCTATGGATGCCGACACCATTGAACAGACGCCTCCAGTGTTCACATCGTCTCCTGCAGGCATTGGGGTTGACGGAGCTTGCTCTCCTATGCTGGGACACTGCAGAAATCTAAATCCACCGTTAGTCAGTTACACGAACCACACATAACATGTTTACCAATTGGACATGTACCATCTTGTTAATATATAAGGATGCTAATTGGCTACGCACGACATCACAAGAATTTACATCTCTTTTCAGTGTCATGACCCACGCAGAACTAGTGTATCCTCTACTATTGAGTACATAAATATACATGGCATCCCCGGGCTTCATATTCTAATGTCATGACAAACAGGATGTATCCGGCAGATGTGCATGCCTTGCCTGCAATCCACACGAACTCCAGCAAGGATGAATTATTTATCACACCTTGGGAGACCAAAATCCAACACCCAAGCCGCTTAATATATGCCCCCAAATCCCCACCAATCAAGTAAAACCTTGATTTGTACTCAAAGTAATTTTTGATTGACTGCTATGGTGTTGTTTGATGCATGGTTCACAACAAAAAATAAGATTTAAATGGGAAGAAAAATTCACAGTACCAATTAATCACCATTGTTTTATTCTAACTTTCTAAGCATCTCTTACATCCATGCTTGAGAGAGAGAGAGAGAGAGAGAGAGTTAGCACCTATGCCGGGGAGGAAGAAGAATTAATGCCACCGGAGGGGCAGGCCGGGAGGCATTGTGGTGCACCCGCGTCATGAGAAAACAACCACATCAGGGAAGGGAACCTTGACAGCAGCCAAATCAAAACAAACAGAGGGGGAGACACAATTCACCTTCCAAATGAACAACTGGTGGTGATGTTGAGCAGCTTGGTGCCTTGACCAGATCTAATCGGAGCAGCTTCTCCTTGGACAGACCAACACGAACATCTTCCAGAAACTTTTTAGCTTGATCCCTAGCAGCGGTGCTTTCATCGATGACAATTATTGCAATCTCACTATCACCTGAAGAACAAGCAAAAAATTGAAAATAATGAAAACTGGAGAAGTGAGATAGGATCTCTAATCTCCGGTGTCCACTAAACAATGTGAAAAGGTGACTTTCGACAGGCTTTTCATGGTAATAAATAAAGTGAAGTCACTCAGGAACAATAACATAAACAGGGCCAAGAATCATACATTTTGATCTATAACTCTAACAGTACCATAACCAGGAACAAGAACCATATACTTTGACGTGTAACTCAAATCTGAACAATTGTATTTTTCGAGAAACGGCTAAAGCGACCAGCTATACCTATGACAACACAACTTAGCTCAAAAAGAAAAGAAAAAAAGGAGAGACAAAACAAAGATAGCCATCCATTGTACCATAAGTTGGTGAAAATAAGAAGGCACAAACACAGAAACCAAGTGTTGGTTGCGCCTGCGCCGAAACACCACCATTTTGACAAACCAATAGCTCATTACCATCTGCACTAGACATCCAAGGTGCATGACTGCTTCGCCAATGAGACTATGAATAGAACAACAAAACAAGTGCATGGCTGATGCAGTAGTTAGTGGTACAAAATAAACTTATATGCATTCTAGGTGAAGATATATGGATGGTATTACAATCATCACTTTATTCAAATCACTAAGATCTCTTAATTAAAGGTCAAATACACCATTTTCTTGACAAACTACCAAAGTACTAAAGATAGGGGGATCAAAATAAAACAAAAAGACCAGAGTAGTGCACAAGTAGTTCCAACGGCTCTTAATATCACTTTTCATCCAAAAGTTTAGATGAGAAAGGAAACATTTGATTAGTTTGGGGGTCTTAGTTTATTTGCTACAACCATGTATTGGCCAGATGACCATCCAACAAGCAAACCAAACCGCTACTCAGAAAGTACCAAGTCTCAAAGCCCAAGATCATAAGACGTCTTTTGCGGGATGGCCGGGCACCACACAACATGGTGTCTAAGGAGAAGACTGGGCAGTTACCTGAACCATAGCATGGCGGTTGCCGCGAAGTGAACTCACTGCCATGGAGAGAACTGTTGTTAGGTGCTCATTGTCAAGTTATGTACCAGCAAGTCCAAGTCCAAATCGGCAACAGAAGAAGTTGCAAGCATTGGCGCTGACATATGTCCAATTACATACAACAAAAAAGATCAGTTCTGTCTCATTAAATCATCTAGCAAGACAATGAGGTAGGGAATACAAAACCAAATTATTAACTTTGCAACAGCTCAATCTCCATGCTTCTAATAAACTAGAGCATGTTTTGCCAACTAATCATTATACAAAACTAACTGGATGTGGTCATCTGGAAGAGAACACTCTAGTTTCAGAAGACAAAATCATGTAAGTTTGATGCAGACATACATACAGTTCCACTTCAGTTTTTATTCTTCCATTATCCAATGCATTTTGGGGTGATTTGACGCCACAGCATGAGCCCTCTCAGCCCCCCAGGCACTAGTTTCATAAAACAGAATTCTGGACTCTGAAAGGTATATTGCTACAGCTTGGACCGTTTAAAATATTTTCTTGCCTGGACTTGGCATAAGGCACGCAGAATAATATGATTACTTAAGCTAACAACTTAACTTGAGCTACTCCCGCTATGATAACAATAACGGAAAAACAATTGCACCAATAAAAGCAGATTCAGTGTCGATGGCATTTGTGCATGCCAGGATAGCATAGCTATAGTATTCATGTCACAAAATTTATGCTAGTAATCAAAAGGGGAGGAATCAATTTAAAATTCATACAAATATCATCAAAGCAAGATTATAACAGCCCATCCAGATATTTACCATGTCATAATAAAGAGAAAAGTGAGAGTGATGTATCTTCACTCCCAAAGTCAGCCAGGGCAAACAAGATTATATATGATGCACTTGTTGTTTTCTACATTCCAGAGCTCCCACTCCAAAACCTAGTTCCCAGAGCAAATAGAGGTGGAAGGGAGAGATCAGAGATTCACCTAACTATTTGTAGCCGAGATGGCAGCCATGGGAGTATGGATCATCACGACATGTACTGACTGCTGGATGTTCTGAAATGTCGAGCCCATTAAGCTTGACAACCAATTCCAAACATGGGCCAGAAATAAGCGTCGATCATGGGATGTTAACCAGGACCCATTCACCTTTGCCATCATCTTCGCTATCATGGGGCCCTCCCCACCTTGGACCCCACCATGGAGTTGGCCTGCTACTTGGCCAAGTTGCTCGTCACTGCCCAAAGGACAAAATAGTCAAGCGGCTGGAATGAGTATATATAGGAGCACAACAACAATGTAGGCTACAACAGCTCTAGACACAACTTTAAGCAAGCAGCAAACACATGAGATCAATTTTTGAAGAAGAAATACACCAGGTCAGATTTACATCTCTTGTCAGTTTCATCACCCACACAGAACTAGTGTATCTCAACTTAGAAAGCTACAACATAGGTATCCATAGGACATATATCAAGGATGTTCATGAGTCACACAGAACATGCATAGTAGTGCATTGCAAGTTAGGAGAAAGCTAAAACATACAAATCCATTGGGCATATTTTTTTTTCAATATAAGGATGGTAATTTGCTGTACATGGCATCATGAGCAGAGAAGAATTATGGAAATATAAAACACCAACAACCATACAGAACAATTAACAGCTCTTGTCGGTTACATAAAACACACAGAAAATACATAGTAGTGTATCTCAACTTATAAAGCTAAAACATGCACATCCACTAGACATATAATTTTGTGCACAAGGATGCTAATTTGTTGTACAAGGCATCACAGAGAATTTACATCTACTGCCAGTTTTCATGACCCACAGAGAAATAGTACGTCAACTTACAAAGCTAAAACATACGTACCCAACGGACATATATAACTGTTAATAAAGAAGCCAGTTTGTTGTACATGACATCACAAGACCTAACATCTCTTGCCAGTTTCATGAACCACACAGAAAAAATATAAAGAGTAATGCATTTCAACATAGGAAAAAAATATACATCCCTTGAATGTTCTTTATGTCCATCAAGGCATCATTTCCCGAAAAATCTAAGTACTAAGAGACATAGCCATTGCACGATGGCCATGAACCCAGAGTGACCACCATAACCGTGGCTCAATGACTCGTGGCTAAATGGACACGAGCTCACATCAAATAGAGCAGAGGAGGAGGTGGAACTCACCATTGCCATTTTGTAGCCGATGTCAAATAGCACCGTCGCTGTCACGCGGCACAGGGGCCAAAGGAAGGTGCCAAGGCCACAGACCAAGCCCACTAGCACAAACACCTCAACAGCAACCTGATCTTGACCAATGGAAAAAATAATACTTAGCCAATTCACATTAAGTCCTCCATATTACCTCTTCTCTACAAATATGACAGCCAGCACATGCTTTATATTTTCTCAAGCATAAAATTCATATTACATGAAAAGGCATTGCAAATCAGGAACTACTATAAAAACAACACAACTATGCTGCTATGCTAGCTACTACAAGGCTTCTACTTCTACTTCAACTAGTGCTACTACAACCTGAGACAAATCCCAAACCAGACATGGCCATGGAACAAATGCCATGAATCTAGAGAAACAACCATAGCCGTGGATCGATGGCCACGAGCTTGGAGCAACCGGAGCAAAGGAAGGAGAAGAGCCGAGGAGCTCACCGTCCTGGTTCTGTAGCCAATGCTGAACAGCATCGCCGCCATCGCGCGACAGCGGGTCCATCGGAATACACCAATGCCGGAGACCATGCCTACCACCATGCACCTTGCCTGGCACAATGAAGCCCTTATCCGCTGCATTGGTGATAATATTCTACCTAATCCTGCAAATGGACAAGACAAATAAGAAATGTTGAGCTCAAATCCAAAAGCAGAAGAAGAAATCATGGGGATCTAGAAAGAAAGGAGCAGCTTAACTCACCTAGCCTTGACACTGAAGCAGGGCTCCATGGACTCGAGCTTGGCAGTAACGCAGCCGTTGATGACCTTTTTGAGGTACACGAATGGCGTGTTCATGGTCATCGGCACACGCATCGCCATAGAGGGAAAAAGGTTGAATATTGAGAAATTCAAGTCTGTCACATCAGAAATATAAACAAGATCATTACTAATTAGCAAGGAACAGCTGGAACTATGCAAGACTACACTATATGCATGATGTTCCCTTATGATTTATGACTTAAGAGTAACACAGGCACACACAAATTCCATTTCCTTGTACAACTTGTTTGTTGAGGTTTCATGTAATAAAATAAAAATGAGAGGGTGTAAGTAAAGTAAAGAGCGGTTGCCAAAGTACACAAGTTTGTTCAATTCAAACAATATAGTATAGAAGCCATTCGACTCTACAGTAGAAAATAAACAGGGGACACCTGAAACCATATGAGTCTACACCAGATAGATATTGTTCCACAGTGAGTTGTATGACACACTCCTTCTATTTTGTTGGAAGGAGCGCTTCTATTTTGTTGGAAGGAACAGGTTGCTTGTTGAGGTTACATATATACTATCAAACAAACAAATGATATAGGCAACTAATGAGAACCTGCGAATCCTACAAATCGCTATGGCACAATGACCAACGCAAAATTGACGGGGCTTACCACCTATGCCGGGGAGGAAGAGGAACCAGTAGTTGCAATTGGCGGTGGCAGCGGCGAGAAGAGGACATCCATTCAGGGGTTTTCTTGATTCAGCACTGAAGGCATGAATTAGCCTTGCCTCTGCAGTCATCAAATAAAAGCTAACGCGGTTAGTATCATTCCATTGAGAACATTTCTTTGCAGCCACTTATTACCACCCAGAACAAAGAAGGTAAACTTGTTCTCTTCACCGCACACCATAATAATAGGAATCACTATGTCAAAATAGACAACTAACAGCCTAACCAGGTTGTCATGGTTAATGTTAGACTGCATACTGCTGCCGCTGCTACAACCCTACTATTCTGGAGTCAATCACATGAGATGATCACGTCAAAGCCCTCCACCATGCACGGCTATCTCTACTCGCATGTAACGCACCTGTATGACTAGGAAACACGATCAGGTTGTTAGTCTGTTATGTGCACACCTCTCTTCTTCCTCTCCGATGTAATCTATTTATTTACCGCAAAAGGAACAATACTACTGCACAAAGCCTTATACTTTCTATCAGGTAAGATCATAGAAGAAGAATGATCGATGCTACTAAATCAACAATCCAAAACTCAAGTCTGAACAATTGTATTTTTCGAGAACCATACATTTTGATCTATAACTCTAACAGTACCAGAACCAGGAACAAGAACCATATACTTTGACCTGTAACTCAAATCTGAACAGTTTTATTTTTCGAGATATAGCCAAAGCGAACAGCTATACCTACAACAACATAACTTAGCTCAAAAAGAAAAAAGGAGATGCAAAACAAAGATAGCCATCCATTGTACTATAAGTTGGTGAAAATAAGAAGGCACAAACAAAACACAGAAACCAAGAGTTGGCTGCGCCTGAGCCGAAACACCATCATTTTGACAAACCAAATAGCCCATTACCATCTGCACTAGACAGCCAAGGTGTATGCCTGCTTTGCCCATGAGATTATGGATAGACCAAGAAAACAAGTGCATGGCTGATGCAGTAGTTACTGGTACCAAAAATGAACTTTTATGCATTCTAAGTTAAGATATATGGATGATACTACAATCATCACTTTATTCAAATCACTAAAACCTCTTAATTAAAGCTCTAATTTTCAAGCTTTTGGTTGGATGACATCAGCCTCACTCAAACGAACCCTAGAATTTTTAGCTGCAATTCCTAAAACTATGACACTGATTAAAAAGAAATTCTATAAAAGGCCAGTCACCACTGTAACACTTGCACAAGAAAAAGAAAACGTCAAATGAAGCATACCAATAAATCTGAAAGGTCAATATGAATCCTGTAGCACAACAGAAGAAATCAAATTGCACATGACAAGCCGCCACCAGAGACCACAAGCATTGTTCATCGCCTCAATGGATGGAGCAAAGCACAGGCTAGGTCCCAGAGAAGACAGAGGAAGGCAAGACCAGGGACTCGCCTAAGTGGTGATAACCAATGAGGCAGTTGTGGGAGCTGGCAGAAATGATACTGGATGACAACCCCACGGTCTCGGCGATCATGACGACAACCACCAGGTAGCGCCAGAATCACATGGCGATCTCTCAACTGAGTCGCTTACATGAATTGACGTCCCTGGATGATGCAGATAACAAGTTTCAGAATATCACAATATATGTAAAGACAATTTCGGAATGATATTCCTGGTCTCAAATATACATGACCAAGAACGATACATTTTGATCTATAACTCAAACAGTAACATAACCAGGACCAAGAACGATACATTTTGATCTATAACTCAAACATTAGCATAACCAGGAGCAAGTTGATCTGTAACTCGAATCTGAACAATTCTATCTTTTGAGAAAATGCCAAAGCGACGAGCTATACCTACGACAACACAACTTAGCTAAAAAAAGGAGACAAAACGAAGATACCCATCCATTATACCATAAGCTGGCCAAAATAAGAAGGCACAAACATAGAAACCAAGTGTCGGCTCAGCCCTGCACCATAACACCATTTTCTTGACAAACTACTGAAGTGCTAAAATAGGGGGATCAAAATAAAACAAAAAGACCAGAGTAGTGCACGAGTAGCTCAAAAGCTCTTAATATCACTTTTTCATCCGGAAGATAGATGGGAAAGGAAACATTTGATTAGTTAGGGGGGGGGGGTTAGTTTTATTTGCTACAACCATGTATGGCCAGATGACCACCCCACAAGAAAACCCCTACCCAGAAAGTACCAAGGCTCGAAGCCAAAGACCACAACACCTCTTCGGCGCGATGGTCTGGCACCACACAGCATGGTGTCTAAGGAGGAGGCTAGGCAGTTACCTGAACCACAGCATGGCGATTGTCGCGCAGTGAGCTCACTACCATGGAGAGAACTGATGTTAGGTGCTCATCGTCAAGTCATGCACCCACAAGTCCATTCGGCAATAGAAGAAGGTGCAAGCATTGGTGTTGTCACCTGTCCAATTACATACAGCAAAAAAGATCAATTCTTTCTCATTAAATCATCCAACAAGACAATGAGGTAGGGAACAGACAACCAAATCATTAACTTTGCAACAGCTCAATCTTTCTAATAAACCTCACTTCTGAACTATATAGCGTGCAATAGAAACAATTAAAGTGGGAATGATTACTCAAGTAGGGCGTGCACAAAGCACACAAATTGCAATAGTTTGTGGCTCGTAGTGGTGATAGCATGCATAATAGATACTACTATTACTTATTTGAATGGGAGAATGAAGCAGAGAGCTCTGTTCAAAGGTATTGATGATTGTGTCAGTAGTCTAAATGAGAGCTCTCATTACATGTGTATAAGAAAGATCATATCATGTTTGCATTCAGTAATGCTAATAGATCAGAATGCTCAAGTCACTCACGTCGCTTTTACCTGCTGAACCTCTCTAGGACCACTTACTCCATCAGGGACGTACTGTAAGGATTCACAACAACGGCAGAAGAAAATTTCTAAGAAGAAGCCAGGGGAACAAGATGGCGTTCTACATGAACAGCTTGATATGATTCACACCACCGAGTAACAGCCACCATTAGCAGTTAGCACATCATTTACCAAAAACCAGTTGAGGCCATCAAGTGGAAACCTAATTAAGTAGCCATGGCAGCAAGGCCATGACCACCATGAGCATAGCTAGCTATATATATGCCCGGAGCAAGTGGAAGAAGAGAAGCACCTTTGTTATTTGTAGCCGAGGCCGAAGCATGCCGTCCCCACGGTGGATAGTGGACCGAAGGCGTCACCTCGCCAAGGAGGTCAGGCGTCCGCGGTGGGGGCTTAGAGTTAGCCGCGCTTTGGTGGGTCATGCGACAAGGCGAGCAGCGAATCCAGTTGTGCGACAAAACTAGCATGGACTACACAAGGGCTCTTGTCAACATCAGTCAGGTAGCAGGAGGATTCAGTGTGCAACTTATAACAAAAAAGAAGCATGTTCTTAGACTGAAGAGCAGTTTAACAGACGAGTTCCGTGTGATGAAACCTAATACTTTATGATGGGCCGAATCAAAACGCTTGGCAACATCAGGTCAGGTAGCACTCCATGATTTATTAATGTGCAACTTATATCTAGTCTAGCACTACTATATATGGGCTGAACAAAGAGCACTTTTCAACATCGTTATGGTAGCAAGCAGGATTCAATGTGCAACTTATCATCATGGGATAAAAATGGAGGGTCTTAAACTGAAGAACAGTTTCAAAGTTTAATTAGCAACTTGCATCAAGCACTAGTATGTGGGCTGCTGAACAAGAGCACTATTGTTAACATCAGTCAGGTAGCAAGCACGTATCATCAGATAAAAACAGAAGGTTCTTATAAACTGAACAAAGAGCAGTTTCAATCAAATTATTTTAAAAAGCTATCTTCTGACTCAAGGATCTGAGCACGTTCAAATCGGAAAGATCGAAAGAGGAAGGGAAAAAAGCTGAATGTAACAAAACTGGTAATATAAAATGCTGCAGCTCCCACTCGCAGGGTGGCTAGGGTAGGAAGATAAATATTTGGTGGTGATTGGGGATGAAAAGGGTACCTTTGCTTTGGTTGATTGGCTGGCTGAGTCGTTCTTGGTGCTGATGAAGACAAGAGAAGAGGTCATGGGTCTGGCCATCAAGGGGGCGTAGGTGGTCCTTGTTCTCCTCCTCCATCGGGTCATGTGACAAATCAAACCCATCCATCAGAGAAGCGTACACCTGCCAAGAAAATGAAATTGCATGCATCAGGGAAGGGAAAGCCGAAAGAGATAAAAGAAAAAAAATCAAAAAAATGAATCAAACAATAGGACCGAACACAGACAAGAGAGAGGTGAAACATTTAGCATGCAGCAAGGGAACAACACATTGATTCATCACACCCTCAGTCTATGGATAAAGCGCAACTCATTCACGAAGAACAAAAACTGCATACTTGGCTAGGTCTACAAGGGCATCATTCCAGCAGAACAAGCCATATGTGTGGAGATAAAATGCAACATTCATTTTCTTATGGAGCTGGTTGGAATGCAAGAAAACTTGGTGCTTGGAGATACACAAATATGAGATAAGAGAAAACTGGACTAATCCTTGGTCCTAATAAGACCTTAAATGGAAACATGTCAAGTTTTCTAGTGTTTTAGACAATTGATTATTTTTCAAGCGTCGCGAGAAAGACGGTTTTTCTCATTGCAACTTCGTTACAGTCAGGATCATACTAGCACATGACAAGACAAAGAAAGCATCAGTGTATCAACAATAGATGTACTAAATTCGAATGATGCAGCTCTCACTCCCACTCTCAGGGTGGGTAGGGTAGGCAGATGATATATTTGGTGGGGATTGGGGATGAAATGGGTACCCCTGCTTGCTTGATGGGTTGGCTGCGTCGTTCTTGTTGTTGATGAAGAGAAGAGGTCGTGGGTGGGCCTGGGTGGTTGTTGTTCTCCTCTGTCGACCAACCCAACCCAACCCATCCATCAGATAAGAAAAGAATGCACCTGCCAATGTAAGGAAACCGTGTGCATCAGGGAAGGGAAGGGAAATGAACAGACATAACATAGCAGGTTGTGACTACCTTTGTTGTTTCTGTAGTGCAACACATGAGCAGCACACACTTGACCACCATAGCAGCTTGCCGGACCATTTTCTGTGGAGCACAGAACATCAATCAGCCTGATTAGAAATTTTAGAGAGTTATATGAACCGATACATAGATTCATATAATTCGACAAGCACAAGTTACCATTTTCCCGGTGAAACACACACAGAGCAATGTTACCCGCTTCAAAATAGGACAACACATCTATACGTAATGCAAAACTGTTTTTTATGATGTCCGTGCAGCAGGAAGAGAACCCATCCAAACGGGTTCCTTACTGCAGGCACCTAATTTGATTAAAATAACAGTGCAAGGACACAACTATTACAAGGCACTGTCTCATGCTCATGTTTAAGTCGCAGCCACAATAAGATCCAACAAGCGAGCCATATAGATGGTAGAATCTGCTGGTGCTCCTGTTTAAATCGGAAGGAGAGAAAGAACAAAATAAACTGAATCCATGGCGTCCTAGAACAAAGAGGGAGCCGGAACACACACACACACACACACACACACACAGAGAGAGAGAGAGAGAGAGAGAGATCAACCGGCAAAAACAAAACCTGTGAGAGCCTAACCATGGAAAAAGAAAAATTACCATTTGGCCCATAGACCTGGCAGCCCACCAACACTACAACCACAGCAAAAGGCATGAGAATCAGCAAAGAAACACAAGTGAACCATCACATTGCATTATCCCGAGCAAAGGAACAAAGTACATCCACTCACAAAAACCACTCCTTGCATGTACAAACAGTACCACCATAGAACAAACACTCAGCTATATTATCAGAACCCACCTCCAAACACCCAAAGAAGCAACACAGAAACCTTCTATCTATAAAAAGAGAGCATAAAAACCAAAGAAGCACATAAATCAAAACAACCACAGACCCGGCACCGCTATCCATCACGCTCAATGAAACCAGAAACAACAAATAAAAAATAGGAATCCCCGAACGTTCGGATTTTAAGCATTTCGTCCCGAGCGTTTGTACATGGCAACTTTAGTTCATAGGGGATGGCAACTTTAGTTGATAGGGGATGGCAACTTCATCCTTTTTCGTTTTTTTGTCAGAAAATTGCCATGTTTCCCTAATCTCACACAAACTAAACTTGCCATCTAAACCCGTTCGGGTTGCCATGCTTAACTCCCGAACATTTGGGAGTTATCATTACCGTAAAAAAAGATAAAAAAAATCACCACATTACAACCAAGGATCCCCTCAACATAACCCCCCACCCCCTGCAGCATCATAAGGCTAACCCCCAAAATAGTCCCCACATGACCACTTTGTTCAAGAAAAGAACATACAACATAGAACAAGAAACCACAAAGCAATGGCCGTGTCGAACACCCAGATCTGGGACCTACAATCAAATCCACTCCAGCAAGCACAAATCACCCACATGCATCCTATCCACAGACATACTAGCACGCGTCATCGATCCAGTAACTAAAAGGATGGGGATGAAGAGGGTACCTTTGCTTGCTTGATGGGCTGGCTGGGTCGCTCTTGGCGTTGATGATGAGAAGAGGTCGTGGGTGCCGGCCATCCAGGGGGCCTAGCTGATCCTTGTTCTCCTCCTTCATCGAACCCAACCCATCCATCAGAGAAGAGAATTGTGCACCTGCCAAGGAAAGAAAGCCGCACACATCAGGGAAGGGAAAGGAATTGAACAGAGATAATATGGCAGGTTGTGCGTACCTTCGTTGTTTTTGTAGTACAACACATGAACATCACACACTTGACCACCATAGCAGCTTGCCGGACCATTGTGTCTCTGGGCAGAGAACAACAGTCAACCTTATTAGAAATTTTAAGGAGTTGTATGAACCGAAAGCACTGCTACACAACAAGCACAATTTTCCCGGTGAAACACACACAGAGCAATGTTACCCGCTTCAAAACAGGACAACACATATATACATCGTGCAAAACTGTTCTTTTTTTAAAAGATGTCCGTGCAGCAGGAAGAGAACCCATCCAAATTTGGAGGATTTTGACACACAATACCAGACTTGCAGGCACCAAATTTGATTAACATAACAGTGCCAGGACACAACTAATTACAAGGCACTAGCTCATGTTCATGTTTAAATCGCAACAACAACAAGATCCAACTAGTGAGCCATATAGAGAATCTGCTTGTGCTCATGTTTAAATCGGAAGCAGAGAAAGAAAGAAAAAACTGAATCCATGGCATCCTAGAGAGAAGGGGACCTTCCATGGCGTCAGCACTGGCAGGGTCGGAGCAGACCGAGAAGGAGGCCCCCGTGTCTCTCTAACGGTGGAGAGGGAGCAGACCTCGCCGGAGAACCCTTGCTTTGGTTGTCGGCTGTAGCTGTTGCCTCACCTATAGAGAAGAGAAGAGACAAGATGGGGGTCAGAGGGAGAGATAAGGAGAAATAGAAGAGAAGGGGAGGAGGGATTCATACCACAGCACCGGCGGTCTCCATGGCTGACGGCTAGGGTTTCCGTCGCGAGGAGGGATGGAGAGAGCGCGTATCCGGCCACGGGGCGAGCAACTGGAGCGGATCTGCGTCCGGGGGAGAGGGGGAGGGGCCGCCGGCGGTGGAGCGGAGGCCGGGGTTGGGGGAGACGGCGGCGGCGGCGGCTGGCTTTGGCTCGGGGGGGTCAAGAGAGGAGTTGGGGGAGAAGGCACAAGCTGGGCCTGCTTGGTTGGCTTGGGGGTTTTGTTTTGGATGTCCTTCTCTCCTTTCAAATATCCTTCTCTTCCCTCGGCTTGGGCCGCGCGGGAGAACGAATAGTTTGGTGAATTGCGCGGGCGCATCTAAAATCTCAAAGTAGCTGCGCGGGCTGGGAATGATTTGGCAAAGACTGTGAGCAACGCGGGCGTGGGCACGAGCGGAGAATCCTGATTGGATATGCTCCATCTCCCACGAATCATGCAATACCCAATCAATCTCAACCGCCCATTTCTTCCCCCCACTCTCAGATCCAACGATAGATACCATACTTCACGCGGATCATGCCCATACTTGGCTACTTCCCTATAAAACCCGATGAGCAGCTCTAGCCTAGGTTCCTTCATGCATTATTTTAAGATGGATAGCGAGTTTGATATAAATAAATATATGAAACGGTTTTCAACTTTTTTCTACTCCCTCTGTTTTTGAAATGTAAGGTGTATTGTTTTTTTTTTGAAATTTAAGCATAGTTAATAGACAAACAACCAAACATTGGCATCCATGTGAGTGGGCCATGCTTGTGGTGACAAGTATTATCATGGGAGAGAAGGAGAAAGGACTATGTCTGGGTTAGGGTTACAATCTTGCGCCCCGCGCGGGAGTATCCAATATTTCTAGAAGCTGCGCGACACACCTAAAATGTGATGAAACTTTGAGCGGCACGAGTGGGAAGTAATTTGGTAAAGGCTGTGAGCGGCGCGGGCGTGGGTGCGAGCAACGAGTCCTGATTGGATATGCCCCACCTCCCACGGATCATGTGATGGCCAGTCGATCTCAACCACCCATTTCATTCCCCCACTCTCAGATCCAACGGCAAATACCATACATCACGCGGATCATGCTCCCTACATGGCTACTTTGCTATAAAACCCGATGACCAACTCTAGCCTAGGTTTTTGCATGCATTATTTTTAGATGGAAAACGAGTTTGATATAAATAAATATATGAAACTAAAATTTGTTGAAATGATTATTTTTAACCACAATCACCATTTTGAGGAGCTGCGTAGCACATCTAAAATCTGATGAAAGTAGTTGCGTGGACGAGGGCAAAGAGCTCTAATTGGACCAACTGCACCTCCCAAGGATCATGGATTGCCCGGTCAATCTCAACCGCCTATTCTTTTTCCCTCTCTCAGATCCGACGGCAAACACCATACATCACACGGATCGTGCTCCCTGCTCCATGTAGAACCCGAATGCCAACTCTAGCATAGGTTTCTTTATGCATTATTTTCAAATAGAAAACAAGTTCTGCATAAATAAATGTATATATGAAACTAAAAATTGTATAAATTATTATTTTTAATAAAACCATTATTTCTTTTCCGCCATGTGGGTTTGGTTTTCAACTTTTTTCTACTCCCTCTGTTTTTCAAATACAATGTGTATTGTTTTTTAAAAAAATTGGAAATTTAATGAGGGCAAGCACATCGTCGTCTAATTCCATCGATTCTCGCCCCACCGCCGTCATATTCCATCAATTCTGGACATTCCCTGCCCCGACGCTACCCGAGATGGTCCTCGCTGCACCACCACCACACACCAATTCTGGCCAAATCTCATTGCCACAGCTTCATTGTCCACCCCCGGCACCACTTCCACACCGTTCCTCCGGACGTCTGCAACAATTCCCATGACTGCAACCGAGTCTCGCTCTCTCGCCGTCTGATTCCACTTATCCCGGTTGTTCCCTAGCCCACCGCCACCCCACATCAATTTCGGCCAAATCTCGTCTCATGTATCCGACGTTCGCCCCCGGCGCCGCCGCCACCCTACCGCTCCGAACATCCGTAACCACACCTCTCGCCCCGCCGTTGTCCAAATCCGGCCATTCCCTGCCATGTCTTCCTCTGACTCCGGCCATCTTCCTGCCCCGCCATCGCCCGAGATAGTCGTCACTGTAGAGCGGCCACCCCAAGGTTGCTTATCCGGACATCCGCAACAACCCTCGTGACAGCCGATGAGTCTCGCCCAATCGTCGTCTGATTTTGACCGTTCCATGTCCATCGCCACCCCCATGCTGATTCTGGCCAAAACTTGTCATCCCGACTCCATTGTCTAACCTCGGCCCGACGCCACCCAGACACTCTAGACGTTTGCAGTCACCATGAGCTTTACTCAAATCTCCTAGAGATTATGTTAAGAAAAGATTATGTTCATATTGCATAGAACACCAACAAATATTGCAGAACTAAACTTAGATGTTTTTTTGTCATCATCTTTCCAATTGCACTGTCAATTCGTTTTAAATTTCATATAAAAAGTGATCTTGATCATTGACACAAGTTTTTTTTTGCTTCATCATGATAACTCTGCCATTGCTATGGTTTTGATTCTTGAAAAAAAAATTCTATGCCTTCAAAGGTACCTATAGCCTTTGTACTAGTTTACTGTAAGTGTGCGGTACATGGTAGAATATCCATGCAGTTCCCCAAATATATTAGATGATGAGAAGATCAATTGTGTTCTTTTTGATTTAGTTTGCACATATTTAAAAGCAAATGTTAACAACAGGTGCAGTCTCTAACTATTACCCTTTCCAAGGAGGGTTTCTCACCACCGCCGCCACCATCTAAGAAATTTAGGTTCCCTCGCCTCCGGCCGCCATCTTGGCATTGCGAGGTGGGGGGACCTCGGATCTTCAAGACCTCTATGTTCTTGTCAACGACTTGTGATCATCATGGTGAAGGTAGAGTGATTCGACGACCTGCACTTCTAGGGGATCATCCCTGTCTCAAGTACGTTCATCGATCAAAGCTTCTCATCTTTTTGGATGGGCAACTCAAGGCGCTTTCAAAAACCATTATTGGTAATATTCGTGCGGGTGAAAAAGTGACAACATCAGCGCTTTCAAAAACCATTATTGATAATATTCGTGCAGATGTACTTGTAACTTTTTTTTAAGAGTATGAATAACCTTATAGGTGTTTCTAAAAAAACACTATTACCCTTTCGATTAATAACAAAGCCTGATAATTTGTATTCTTTTTTGTTGGGTTTGTACACGTTTAAAAGCAAATGTGAACACCAGGTGCAGGTGCAGTCTCAACTACGCTACGTGTTCCCTCAAAAAAAAAAAACCTAGCCTACCTGTCTCTCAGGACCCGTGGGCCGTGGGCTACCTGCGTACGTACAGGCCAGAGGACTCCCCGCGAGCCGATCAAGCTGAGCGTTGATCACCTCAAAAAAACAAAAAAAACTGAGCGTTGTCTCAAAAAAAATTAAAAACAGCGAGCCGAGTCCGTTTCCAGCGGCCGCGAGCTGAGCCGAGATCTCTGGACCTCCGTCCGACTCGGCCGGGATGTGGTAGCACTACATATATAGTGCCGGCCAAGGGAGGCAGAGGCTCTTGGAACAGAAAGGTCGAGCCATCAACGGCGATCATCACACCACCAAACACAATCGAGAGGAAGAGATGCTGATGGCTGGACTCCTAGCGATGGCCCGCAGCTATGTCCAGAAATCGAAGACCAAGAAGAGGCCGGCCCAAGGAACAGTGCGCGACATGGAGAAGAGGGTCATGGAAGCGGTCCGGGCAAGGGAACGCGCCCGATCAAGTTGGTTCAACAGGTTCATGGCCGCATCCGACAGGGTCGATAAGGCTGTCGAAGGTTTCATCGAGCATCGCATCAGCTTGCGCGCCGCCAGCAAAACGTCACCGTGCTTGTCTTGCATCTCATCAGCCTACGCACTAGCAAACTCGACGATTTATGGTCTCTGTTTGCTCTCCTTGTTTGTATCAGTGTGCTCGTCAGAGATCTTGTAATCTGTTTTCTTTCTCAGTTTTCTACTGTATATAAAAGGTTGTAGAGATTTTACGGAACAGCCCATGTACTTCATATTTATGTTGTGACGAATTTAAATATTGGCAGACTAGGATGGAGAAATCTTCTTTGACACTCTCCATTCACTGACTGGGACGGCGCATGCTAGAAACCACACTCCTGACTTGGAGTTCTTGGGCATGACCGTAGTTGAAGTTAATTACAAGAAACTACCACAATTACGGCTAGGTTTGCATAAAACCACCAAGTCGCCGATCCTTGCAAAAAACACTGTAATTTCTTCTCTAATCTTATTGCAAAAAGCACTGATCTGGTGATTTAGTCCGTTTGATCGCTTTCTGACAAGTGAGTCTGAATTTTAAGGAGCTGACTTGCAAAGAATTAACATACACACCCCTAGAATCTAAAACAAAACGCAATCAACCACCCCCCTATGGCCGGTTGCGCCTCCGCCCCTGCTCCAGACGACGAGAGATCAACGACGAGCTCGCATGGATGGGGGAGGGTCACGGCCGGAGGGTCGGACGAGGTTCCGGAGAGGGCAGCACCTTCCGCCCCTGCATGGTTGGAGCCTTCCACTGCTGCTACCGCACACCGCGCTCCGAGCCGGGACGGCGCTATGGAGGGGCGACGACCGGAGCTCAACCTCCCGCGGCATGCCGTCCGGCAGCTGCAGCCGCAACCTCCCGCTGCCTACCGGCGCTGCGCTGCTTCGGCAACCGCTGTCGCGTTCCCAGATCCCCGACATCCATCGACTTCATGGCTCCCTCCGCAGCCGTGGGCCATCAAGTAGCCCAAGGCCGACGTCGCCGTGAGGGCGTTGCTATTGCCGCATGATTGGTGGCGCTCGTCGAGCCAGCGAGGCACCAGCTAGGTCGTGGACGAGCCTCGAGACACGTCGGCAAGTGGATCATGCCCATACTTGGCTACTTCCCTATAAAACCCGATGAGCAGCTCTAGCCTAGGTTCCTTCATGCATTATTTTAAGATGGATAGCGAGTTTGATATAAATAAATATATGAAACGGTTTTCAACTTTTTTCTACTCCCTCTGTTTTTGAAATGTAGTTTTTTTTTTTGAAATTTAAGCATAGTTAATAGACAAACAACCAAACATTGGCATCCATGTGAGTGGGCCATGCTTGTGGTGACAAGTATTATCATGGGAGAGAAGGAGAAAGGACTATGTCTGGGTTAGGGTTACAATCTTGCGCCCCGCGCGGGAGTATCCAATATTTCTAGAAGCTGCGCGACACACCTAAAATGTGATGAAACTTTGAGCGGCACGAGTGGGAAGTAATTTGGTAAAGGCTGTGAGCGGCGCGGGCGTGGGTGCGAGCAACGAGTCCTGATTGGATATGCCCCACCTCCCACGGATCATGTGATGGCCAGTCGATCTCAACCACCCATTTCATTCCCCCACTCTTAGATCCAACGGCAAATACCATACATCACGTGGATCATGCTCCCTACTTGGCTACTTTGCTATAAAACCCGATGACCAACTCTAGCCTAGGTTTTTGCATGCATTATTTTTAGATGGAAAACGAGTTTGATATAAATAAATATATGAAACTAAAATTTGTTGAAATGATTATTTTTAACCACAATCACCATTCTGAGGAGCTGCGCAGCACATCTAAAATCTGATGAAAGTAGTTGCGTGGACGAGGGCAAAGAGCTCTAATTGGACCAACTGCACCTCCCAAGGATCATGGATTGCCCGGTCAATCTCAACCGCCTATTCTTTTTCCCTCTCTCAGATCCGACGGCAAACACCGTACATCACGCGGATCGTGCTCCCTGCTCCATGTAGAACCCGAATGCCAACTCTAGCATAGGTTTCTTTATGCATTATTTTCAAATAGAAAACAAGTTCTGCATAAATAAATGTATATATGAAACTAAAATTTGTATAAAATATTATTTTTAGTAAAACCATTATTTCTTTTCCGCCATGTGGGTTTGGTTTTCAACTTTTTTCTACTCCCTCTGTTTTTAAATACAATGTGTATTGTTTTTTTAAAAAAATTGGAAATTCAATGAGGGCAAGCACGTCGTCGTCTAATTCCATCGATTCTCGCCCCACCGCCGTCATATTCCATCAATTCTGGACATTCCCTGCCCCGACGCTACCCGAGATGGTCCTCGCTGCACCACCACCACACACCAATTCTGGCCAAATCTCATTGCCACAGCTTCATTGTCCACCCCCGGCATCACTTCCACACCGTTCCTCCGGACGTCTGCAACAATTCCCATGACTGCAACCGAGTCTCGCTCTCTCGCCGTCTGATTCCACTTATCCCGGTTGTTCCCTAGCCCACCGCCACCCCACATCAATTTCGGCCAAATCTCGTCTCATGTATCCGACGTTCGCCCCCGGCGCCGCCGCCACCCTACCGCTCCGAACATCCGTAACCACACCTCTCGCCCCGCCGTTGTCCAAATCCGGCCATTCCCTGCCATGTCTTCCTCTGACTCCGGCCATCTTCCTGCCCCGCCATCGCCCGAGATAGTCGTCACTGTAGAGCGGCCACCCCAAGGTTGCTTATCCGGACATCCGCAACAACCCTCGTGACAGCCGATGAGTCTCGCCCAATCGTCGTCTGATTTTGACCGTTCCATGTCCATCGCCACCCCCATGCTGATTCTGGCCAAAACTTGTCATCCCGACTCCATTGTCTAACCTCGGCCCGACGCCACCCAGACACTCTAGACGTTTGCAGTAACCATGAGCTTTACTCAAATCTCCTAGAGATTATGTTAAGAAAAGATTATGTTCATATTGCATAGAACACCAACAAATATTGCAGAACTAAACTTAGATGTTTTTTTGTCATCATCTTTCCAATTGCACTGTCAATTCGTTTTAAATTTCATATAAAAAGTGATCTTGATCATTGACACAAGTTTTTTTTTGCTTCATCATGATAACTCTGCCATTGCTATGGTTTTGATTCTTGAAAAAAAAAATTCTATGCCTTCAAAGGTACCTATAGCCTTTGTACTGGTTTACTGTAAGTGTGCGGTACATGGTAGAATATCCATGCAGTTCCCCAAATATATTAGATGATGAGAAGATCAATTGTGTTCTTTTTGATTTAGTTTGCACATATTTAAAAGCAAATGTTAACAACAGGTGCAGTCTCTAACTATTACCCTTTCCAAGGAGGGTTTCTCACCACCGCCGCCACCATCTAAGAAATTTAGGTTCCCTCGCCTCCGGCCGCCATCTTGGCATTGCAAGGTGGGGGGACCTCGGATCTTCAAGACCTCTATGTTCTTGTCAACGACTTGTGATCATCATGGTAAAGATAGAGTGATTCGACGACCTGCACTTCTAGGGGATCATCCCTGTCTCAAGTACGTTCATCGATCAAAGCTTCTCATCTTTTTGGATGGGCAACTCAAGGCGCTTTCAAAAACCATTATTGGTAATATTCATGCGGGTGAAAAAGTGACAACATCAGCGCTTTCAAAAACCATTATTGATAATATTCGTGCAGATGTACTTGTAACTTTTTGTTAAGAGTATGAATAACCTTATAGGTGTTTCTAAAAAAACACTATTACCCTTTCGATTAATAACAAGGCCTGATAATTTGTATTCTTTTTTGTTGGGTTTGTACACGTTTAAAAGCAAATGTGAACACCAGGTGCAGGTGCAGTCTCAACTACGCTACGTGTTCCCTCAAAAAAAAAACCTAGCCTACCTGTCTCTCAGGACCCGTGGGCCGTGGGCTACCTGCGTACGTACAGGCCAGAGGACTCCCCGCGAGCCGATCAAGCTGAGCGTTGATCACCTCAAAAAAACAAAAAAAACTGAGCGTTGTCTCAAAAAAAATTAAAAACAGCGAGCCGAGTCCGTTTCCAGCGGCCGCGAGCTGAGCCGAGATCTCTGGACCTCCGTCCGACTCGGCCGGGATGTGGTAGCACTACATATATAGTGCCGGCCAAGGGAGGCAGAGGCTCTTGGAACAGAAAGGTCGAGCCATCAACGGCGATCATCACACCACCAAACACAATCGAGAGGAAGAGATGCTGATGGCTGGACTCCTAGCGATGGCCCGTAGCTATGTCCAGAAATCGAAGACCAAGAAGAGGCCGGCCCAAGGAACAGTGCGCGACATGGAGAAGAGGGTCATGGAAGCGGTCTGGGCAAGGGAACGCGCCCGATCAAGTTGGTTCAACAGGTTCATGGCCGCATCCGACAGGGTCGATAAGGCTGTCGAAGGTTTCGTCGAGCATCGCATCAGCTTGCGCGCCGCCAGCAAAACGTCACCGTGCTTGTCTTGCATCTCATCAGCCTACGCACTAGCAAACTCGACGATTTATGGTCTCTGTTTGCTCTCCTTGTTTGTATCAGTGTGCTCGTCAGAGATCTTGTAATCTGTTTTCTTTCTCAGTTTTCTACTGTATATAAAAGGTTGTAGAGATTTTACGGAACAGCCCATGTACTTCATATTTATGTTGTGACGAATTTAAATATTGGCAGACTAGGATGGAGAAATCTTCTTTGACACTCTCCATTCACTGACTGGAACGGCGCATGCTAGAAACCACACGCCTGACTTGGAGTTCTTGGGCATGACCGTAGTTGAAGTTAATTACAAGAAACTACCACAATTACGGCTAGGTTTGCATAAAACCACCAAGTCGCCGATCCTTGCAAAAAACATTGTAATTTCTTCTCTAATCTTATTGCAAAAAGCACTGATCTGGTGATTTAGTCCGTTTGATCGCTTTCTGACAAGTGAGTCTGAATTTTAAGGAGCTGACTTGCAAAGAATTAACATACACACCCCTAGAATCTAAAACAAAACGCAATCAACCACCCCCCTATGGCCGGTTGCGCCTCCGCCCCTGCTCCAGACGACGAGAGGTCAACGACGAGCTCGCATGGATGGGGGAGGGTCACGGCCGGAGGGTCGGATGAGGTTCCGGAGAGGGCAGCACCTTCCGCCCCTGCATGGTTGGAGCCTTCCACTGCTGCTACCGCACACCGCGCTCCGAGCCGGGACGGCGCTATGGAGGGGTGACGACCGGAGCTCAACCTCCCGCGGCATGCCGTCCGGCAGCTGCAGCCGCAACCTCCCGCTGCCTACCGGCGCTGCGCTGCTTCGGCAACCGCTGTCGCGTTCCCAGATCCCCGACATCCATCGACTTCATGGCTCCCTCCGCAGCCGTGGGCCATCAAGTAGCCCAAGGCCGACGTCGCCGTGAGGGCGTTGCTATTGCCGCATGATTGGTGGCGCTCGTCGAGCCAGCGAGGCACCAGCTAGGTCGTGGACGAGCCTCGAGACACGTCGGCAAGTGGATCATGCCCATACTTGGCTACTTCCCTATAAAACCCGATGAGCAGCTCTAGCCTACACTGGTGGAAAAAGGGCCTTTGGTCGCGGTTCGCAACTGCCATTAGTCGCGGTTGCGCAACCGCGACCGTACGGGCGCGACTAAAGCCCCCCCCCCTTTAGTCGCGGTTGCTTAAGAACCGCGACTAAAGGCCCGTCCACGTGGGCGCCAGGTGGCCGTCGGGGCGGAGGACCTTTAGTCGCGG